>NC_140176.1:4043782-4643782 GCF_963971535.1 Notolepis coatsorum | reverse complement strand
GTGGCTGGAGTCTTTGATTATTCTCTTAGCCTTACCCATGCAACGCTTGCAACATGCAACATTGAACATTGAACTGTCCACACACAAGCACACATGAACACACACACGACACGCACACTGTGCACGCTCACACACGAGCAGCCACTTAACACTTTAACATGAGCGGGCACACACTCATGTCGCACACACGCACACTTATGGCCAAAGGAAAGGACACTTTAAATTAGAATAACAGGAACAGTGTATTGCACTACCAAAGCTAACTAGCATGTCACACATGCGCTGTAAATAACTATGTACAGATACCGAGATGTCACTCCATGTTACCTGCTACCTGTTACTGCACAATGTTGTTTCTTCTTTTGATTCTATTATATGTACCACTGTATTGCACATCGTTGCGGGCAAGACCACCCGCATTTCATTGTATACCTGTATGCCGTGACAATTAAAACTCTTGACTTGACTTGACTTGTTGTAAATGTCTTGGAGAGTGGGAAGCCCACCTCAAATTGTGCGTTCGGCTGAGCGGGCCACTCTCTGTAGTCTGCTGCGGTCTTGTGCGGTGCTATTCCCAAACCAGGAGGTGATATTGCCAGTCAGGATGCTCTCTATTGTGCATGAGTAGAAGTTCTTAAGGATCTTCTGACTCACGTTGAACCTCCTCGTTGATATGTTTTTGTGCTTTGATTTTCAGCTATGCGTCATGCTTCTCCTTTAAAAGAAGGGGGATGTGGTAATTGTGGTATCCTGGAATAATGGTTTCACCCATATGTTGGTTTAGCCCAGACTCATGTTAATCTCAGATTAACTCTCAGATTCTGTGGCTGAGACCCTGATCCACTCATTCATCACCTCCCGGTTGGACTACTGTAACGGAGTCCTGTTCGGGGTACCCAGCAAAGCCCTGGACAGGCTCCAGTATGTTCAGAACTCAGCTGCCAGGGTTCTCACTCACACCAAGCCCTGGCAGCACATCACCCCCACCCTCATCCAACTCCACTGGCTCCCAGTCAAGTTCCGCATCACTTTCAAACTCCTGCTCCTCACCTACAAGTCCCTCCATGCCCTCGCCCCCCGGTACCTGTCTGATCTCCTCCACCAGCACACTCCATCCCAGAACCTACGATCCTCTGATCTAGGTCTCCTCTCCATCCCTCGCACCAGGTTACGGACTTTCGGGGACAGAGCCTTCAGCGTGGCGTCCCCTACCCTCTGGAACTCTCTCCCCCCCCCGAAATCTGCAACGCCCCAACCCTGGACACCTTCAAAACTGCTCTTAAAACACACCTTTTCACCAAGGCTTTCCCCATCAGTTAGTTTAGATTAGGTCCATTATCCCTTACCTGCCCTCATGCCCCTTCCCCCCTCCCCCCCTACTTCCCTAGCCCTATTTTTTGTCCTGATTGTGAAGCGACCTTGGGTTCTATGAAAGGCGATATAGAAATTTGATCTATTATTATTATTATTAATGACGTCAGATACGGTGCCCGCCAGTTGGATGTATGCAAGTTAACCCAAAGTGTGGAAGTAAAGAACCTTCAGCTATATTGTCATCGTGTGGACATTCAATTCTTTCTGCTAGACACTAAGAGTGACAGCCAGAACAGAAACATTACACTAGCTACTTCCCCATATAGTCCATTCTCAGTGTATACATGTGCAATCGAGGCTTCAAGTAGCCTACATGCCTTTTTCATGTTTATATGTTAATACTTTTTAAAAACGGAGCTCACTTTTGCTGGTTGGTTGTCCCCAAAACTAAGATGGCGGCGGTCTCGTGACGTCAAAGTGTCTTGTTTGTGCATGTGTGTGTGTTAGAAAGAGAGTAGTTGAGCCTTGTGTGATCTAATCTCCTCCATACTCATGTGTATAAAGTGATGCCAGCCTCCTTAGTCTCTCTGATCATGTTAGTACAGTAACTAGGCTGCACTAGTCTCTCTGATCATGTTAGTACAGTAACTAGGCTGCACTAGTCTCTTTGATCATGTTAGTACAGTAACTAGGCTGCACTAGTCTTTCTGATCATGTTAGTACAGTAACTAGGCTGCACTAGTCTCTCTGATCATGTTAGTATAGTAACTAGGCTGCACTAGTCTCTCTGATCATGTTAGTACAGTAACTAGGCTGCACTAGTCTCTCTGATCATGTTAGTACAGTAACTAGGCTGCACTAGTCTCTCTGATCATGTTAGTACAGTAACTAGGCTGCACAGTCTCTTTGATCATGTTAGTACAGTAACTAGGCTGCACTAGTCTCTCTGATCATGTTACAGTAACTAGGCTGCACTAGTCTCTCTGATCATGTTAGTACAGTAACTAGGCTGCACTGGTCTCTCTGATCATGTTAGTACAGTAACTAGGCTGCACTAGTCTCTCTGATCATGTTAGTACAGTAACTAGGCTGCACTAGTCTCTCTGATCATGTTAGTACAGTAACTAGGCTGCACTAGTCTCTCTGATCATGTTAGTACAGTAACTAGGCTGCACTAGTCTCTCTGATCATGTTAGTACAGTAACTAGGCTGCACTGGTCTCTCTGATCATGTTAGTACAGTAACTAGGCTGCACTAGTCTCTCTGATCATGTTAGTACAGTAACTAGGCTGCACTAGTCTCTCTGATCATGTTAGTACAGTAACTAGGCTGCACAGCCGACAAACATAGTTGCTGCCTAAACAATATCCAGGTAAGATGGCGGACGGTTATCCCATGATTTATGGCGTAATGTCGCATCTAATGTTTTATATATGGCAGCACCGCTGGTCTAACTGTTGGGTACATTATTTAAGGTTAGGCAATTGTGAAATATCGTAATCTCAAACGGGAACATATACCTATTGATCAAAGAATAATGTCCAAAGGACCTTCTGATTAAACAAACCTGCTTTGTGTTTATTCATCTCACTTTCACAACACTCTGAAGTTTACGGCCAGTCTCGACTCCTCCTTAGTTCAGATGTGTCTCCAGCAGCTGCAGTTAGTCCGTTCTTTACACGATCACTGCATCTAGATCTGTTCAGAGAGTTAACGTTAGAGATTAGCAGCATTAGCTCGTTATAGCCACAGACAACGAGGTGAAGCCATTGGAGTCTGGTGCCCCTGGTGGCTAGGACGAGACATTGCATGGCATTTCCGTATTTCCTGGTGACGTCAAGGAGGGCTGGACCAATCAGCTACGTTCGCGTCACGCGGCACCCCACGCCCCGCCCCTTTGGAAATAAACAGCCAATAGCTGCCTCGCACAGGGAAGGACTGTGGCCGCGACAGACCGCGCGCTGATTGGCGGAGAGGGGACGTCACTCCACATTGGGCCTAGCCCCTCCCCCCTGACCAGGCTCGGTTGAGACGTGCGGTTGGAGAGAGTGCGAGAGAGAGGGATGATTGATTGATTGATTGATTGAAAAGTTTATTAACAGATTGCAGAATGGGTACAGTACAGTACAGCTCAATACATACAATTGTTAAGGGGATGCAGACCAGAGAAAGACTTTCGTCTTGTTTACATCAGGGTCCCCCATTTTCAATTCATCATAACATATATGACATACATGACATACAGATAGACAGTACTGCTACATCTATACATTTATGACATATCAGATTTGCAAATACAGTACTGTTTGTGATACAAAAGTGTCCAGAAAAGGAGTGTATATACATTTGGCGTAGAAACTGTACATTGGAGGAGGTTGGTTGGGTGGGGTGGGGTTGGGTGGGTTGGGTGAGGGCTGTACAATGGAGGTGGGGGGGGGTTGGGTAGGGGACACACACACATTTTACACTGTACATTGGAATATTGACAAAGCCTTACTGATGAATGATGAATGATGAATGAATGAAGGATGAATGAATGAATGAATGAATGAATGAATGAATGAATGAATGAATGATGAATGAATGAATGAAATCTTTATTTAACAGATTGCAGAATGGGTACAATACAGTACGGCTCAATAGTCAATACACACAATTGTTAAGAGGATGCAGACCAGAGAAAGACGTTTGTCTTGTTTACATCAGGGTCCCCCATTTTCAATTCATAGTGACATTTATGACATACACAACATACATGACATTTATGGCATAGGGACATACATGACATACAGGTATTTAGTACTGTTACATTTGTGACATACGATATGCAAATATACAGTACTGTTACCCAGGGGTGTGTGTGTGTGTGTGTGTGTGTGTGTGTGTGTGTGTGTGTGTGTGTGTGTGTGTGTGTGTGTGTGTGTGTGTGTGTGTGTGTGTGTGTGTGTGTGTGTGTGTGTGTGTGTGTGTGTGTGTGTGTGTGTGTGTGTGTGTGTGTGTGTGTGTGTGTGTGTGTGTGTGTGTGTGTGTGTGTGTGTGTGTGTGTGTGTGTGTGTGTGTGTGTGTGTGTGTGTGTGTGTGTGTGTGTGTGTGTGTGTGTGTGTGTGTGTGTGTGTGTGTGTGTGTGTGTGTGTGTGTGTGTGTGTGTGTGTGTGTGTGTGTGTGTGTGTGTGTGTGTGTGTGTGTGTGTGTGTGTGTGTGTGTGTGTGTGTGTGTGTGTGTGTGTGTGTGTGTGTGTGTGTGTGTGTGTGTGTGTGTGTGTGTGTGTGTGTGTGTGTGTGTGTGTGTGTGTGTGTGTGTGTGTGTGTGTGTGTGTGTGTGTGTGTGTGTGTGTGTGTGTGTGTGTGTGTGTGTGTGTGTGTGTGTGTGTGTGTGTGTGTGTGTGTGTGTGTGTGTGTGTGTGTGTGTGTGTGTGTGTGTGTGTGTGTGTGTGTGTGTGTGTGTGTGTGTGTGTGTGTGTGTGTGTGTGTGTGTGTGTGTGTGTGTGTGTGTGTGTGTGTGTGTGTGTGTGTGTGTGTGTGTGTGTGTGTGTGTGTGTGTGTGTGTGTGTGTGTGTGTGTGTGTGTGTGTGTGTGTGTGTGTGTGTGTGTGTGTGTGTGTGTGTGTGTGTGTGTGTGTGTGTGTGTGTGTGTGTGTGTGTGTGTGTGTGTGTGTGTGTGTGTGTGTGTGTGTGTGTGGGGAGTGTTGGGCGTGTGTTATGTGACAAAAGTCCCCAGCTCCGACTCATGAAAGAGGAGAGATACATGTATGCGCGTGTGTGGGAGCGCGCGTGCACGTGGCGTTTGGCCTTGGCCCATATTACGACTGCACCACTGCTGTTACCCATAGATCCTGACAGAGTATATACATATGATGGGGAAGGGACTGTACATTAGGAGGGGGTGGGTGGGTGGGAGAGAAATATACATATGGTGGGGAGAGAATACATACGGTGGGGAGGAGACTGTACATTAGGAGGGGGTGGGTGGGTGGGAGAGAAATATACATGCGGTGGGGAGGAGACTGTCTATTAGGAGGGGGTGGGGGGGTTTGGACATTTACGGTGGCCAGTTTCGAATTGCAGTCTCCCGTAGGTGTTCTTTGAGAGTGGTTTTGAAAGTGGGTAGTGATTCACATTCCTTTACAGCTTTGGGTAGGGCGTTCCACATTGATGTGGCATAATTGCTAAACGTGTTTAGTACCTTGTTTGAGCCGAATCTGGGTTTAACATGATTTGTTGAGCTTCCTCTGGTGTTGTGGTCGTGGTATTCACTGACCTTGATTTGATTGATTGTATGTCATAAATGTCCTGATGAATTGAAAATGGGGGACCCCGATGTAAACAAAACAAAAGTATTTTTCTGGTCTGCATCCTCTCTTAGCATTGTACCGCAATCTGTTAATACGTTTTCAATCAATCAATCAATAAGAAGGACAACCATAAGCATCCTTCCTCCAGAAATCAACCAATCCTGGGCACTCCCATACCATATGGAAAAAGGTACACAAGGCGTTTTTGTGTGCACAAAGCACTTTTAGGTGATGGTATGGCTTTCTTTATGTAATATGCATGGAGTAAAGTATGTCCTATGTATAAAATCAAAATGGATGACTTGGTGGTTGGGAATTCTGGAGGATAGCAAAATGTTTTGCTAGATTAATAGCCCATTTAGACTGCTGCTATTGAATGGTATATCCACACTGGCACACTATATCAATGGGTAGAGGCTTTGAAGAAGTATTTGCCAACATGGCGTAAACCGTTGAGACCAGACCCCTGGGTCTGGTAAATATTGTGTGAAATGGATGGGTACCTAATTGACTATCCCAAGGTACACCATTGCTGTGCGCAATAGAAGCTAGAAGAAAGTGCCAGGTGAATTAAAGTGTTTCTGAATGTCTTGGAATGAGCAGAGACCCTCTACCCCAGTGGTTCTCAAACGGTGGTACGCGTACCACTAGTGGTACTTGGTGGTACTGCTGGTGGTACTTGAAAACATTAACAAAAACAAAAACAAATTATACTTTTTTTTTTTTTGCAGTCAGGCCACTGAACTTAGAAGCAGGCCAGGCCGCGTGTAGCCTTTTTACAACGCATCCGCGTTTCCGGCACTCTGATTGGCCAGGTCATGTGACATGTGCGCCCAATAGCGTGTTTGCCCATTTCCGCGTCGAACAGCCTGCAAACTACCTGGCGTTCTATCGCCATGCTCTAAGACAAACTCTAACCTTAACCAACTTCGAAGAGTGCCTAAGCTTAACCAGTGTAGAAACTTGCTGTCCCACGATTGGTGCTCATGTCACATGACCTGGCCAATCAGAGCGCAAAACGGGAACCCGGAAACGCGGATGCGTTGTAAAAAGGCTTCAAGCGGCCAGGCCAGTGTTTCTGGTTGCGGCGGCGCGATAGTTAGATAACCTAAATGGGGAACAACCAGGAGATCACTGTGACAGAGTAATGCAGTGTAAACAGTCATAAATCTTTAATTCAACTTCAGCCCTGATCATAACCATTTATTTTTTTTAGATTTTTTGTAATGTCAGATAAAAAATGAAATACTCCCACTTTTCTGAAAAGAGTTGGTGTTAAATCTGACATTACAAAAAATCCATAAAAATCTGTGTTGTTGCTAATCATTGACACATGCTAGCCTGTAATAATCCCCACCAGATAAATGTACTTTGCATTTGATATATTGAAAATATTAAACTTTTTGTGTGTTTTTTTTAACAATAATTTTGTGATGCCGTCACACAAACTGGCATTTAAAGGGTAATAATTAAAAAATGTATTGAACATGTGTTTTCTTTTCTTTTTTACAATAATTTGTGATGCCCATCACAAACACTGGCATTTAAAGGGTAAAAATTCAAAATGTCTGCACCAGAATGCAGGAAATTAAGTTTTTGTAACAAAATAATTGTGCGTGTGTGTGTGTGTATGTGTGTGTGAGTGTGAGAGAGAATGAAGGACAATTGCTTGCTGTGTGAGAGAGAGAGAGAGAGAGAGAGAGAGAGAGAGAGAGAGAGAGAGAGAGAGAGAGAGGAGAGAGAGAGAGAGAGAGAGAGAGAGAGAGAGAGAGAGAGCGAGATAATTAAGTACATTTGCTGAAATACAGTTCTTAATTTTCTCACTTGCTATGTGAGAATGTTAGTTATTATGTTCTCAATGCGTTTGCTAGTTCTAGTGCAATCATTGCACTGCAATCCCTTTGTACATTGTGGCTGTGTCTGACAAAAGTTAACAATAAATAATGGTATTAGGAATACATTTGCCTCCTGCGTGAACTGTGCATAGCTGAATAGACTGTATTTTAACGCCGGTCATATGGTGGTACCAGGGCCGCCTGGGAGAAATGCGAGGCCCTGTGCGAGATTTAACGCGAGCCCCCCCCCCCCCCCCCCCCCCCCCCCCCCCCCAAAAGGTTAAAAAAAAAAAATTATATATATATATTTTTTTTTCTTTCATACAGTCAACATATTCTTAAATAATAGCGCTGCCCGAGGCGGGGCATGATACAGTCAACATATAGCAAAAGAGAGAGCGAGAGAGAGCTCCCGTTCTACAGTCAATATACAGTGTACAGAGAGAGAGAGAGAGACACACATTGGAAAGAAATTGAAATGCTATTTGGCCCTAAACAGAGAGTACACAGTGGCAGAATACCTGAGCACTGTGACTGAAGATCCTTGACTATGTACAGACTCAGCGAGCACAGCCTAGCCATCGAGAAAGGCCGCCATAGGCAGACTGTGTGTGTTAGAAGGAGAGAGAGAGAGAGAGAGAGAGAGAACATGTGTGTTTGTCATGTGTGTGTGTGTTAGAGAGAGAGCATGTATGAGAGATCCAAAAGGACAAAGATCAACACTTAAATCCAAGAGAGAGAGAGAGAGGAGAGAGAGAGAGAGAGAGAGAGAGAGAGAGAGAGACATTGGAAAGAAATTGAAATGCTATTTGGCCCTAAACAGAGAGTACACAGTGGCAGAATACCTGAGCACTGTGACTGAAGATCCTTGACTATGTACAGACTCAGCGAGCACAGCCTAGCCATCGAGAAAGGCCGCCATAGGCAGACTGTGTGTGTTAGAAAGAGAGAGAGAGAGAGAGAGAGAGAGAGAGAGAGAGAGAGAGCATGTGTGTTAGAGAGAGAGCATGTATGAGAGAGAGAGAGAGAGAGAGCATGTGTGTGTGTGTTAGAGAGAGAGCATGTATGAGAGATCCAAAAGGACAAAGATCAACACTTAAATCCAAAGAGAAGAGGGTCTATACCAGAGAAACCAAAGCAGCAAGGAGCCAATGGCCGACATCAGCTAAATAGGCTAGCCAGGTACTGTGACACCAGGCCACACACAGCTTTGGCCAACGGCCCAACGCTACCCAAGCTACACAAACGACCAAGACATTCACACACAGCACATGTCGTATCTCCAAATGTTGTGAAGTAGCATATGTTTTGCCTGGAAAAAAACATCGTTATTAACAAAACATTCGGGAGGGGAAGGAAGGAAGAGTGGGGTAATGTCATGACATTTTCATTAATCTTACCTGCACCAAGGAACGCAGGGCGAAAGGCCGCAACACAGGTCTCCACGTTGACGAAAGGCCTCTCGCTGTCGGGACAAATAAGCTATGGCCAGAGCCTTGTCATGGTGCAGGGCCCGACTACATCTTCTGTCAAAGATGATGTCGTAGTCAGAGTGCCAGAACCCCCTGCTATTCTCACGGCTAATGTCAATGGTCGTAGCACAAGCTAACAGCTAACTCAAGGCTAACTGATAGCATCAAACGAACGTTCCCAGCCGAGCGCAGCCGGCAGCTAACGTCGAAGCTAAACAGCTAACTGGCTAACAGTTAGCTCAACCAGGCTATCGCTAACCATTAGCTAACGCAGAAGCAAGCTATGCGGCTACATACAGGTGCTGACACCAGGCACACACCGTTAGCTACTAGTAGTACTACAACAGCTAGTCGGCCAGTTTAGCTCCAGAGAGAGAGAGAGAGAGAGAGAGAGAGCGATGTCCACGGCGGGAATAGAATAGAGTTAATAGAATAGGTTAAAAACTCACCAAACGTCCAAGAGGATGGAGACAACCGCGTGGAGTTGACGAAGTTCATCTGCCAAACGACCATCCTCTTCATCTTGGCTGCATGTCTCTAGGTTAGCTAACGCTAGATAGCCTTTAGCTAAGCTAGCTACTAGCCGACATCATCATGGCTATATCCCGACTGCATCATGACAAGGCTCCGGCCATTTGTCCCGCCTTTCGTCAACGTTCCTTGGTGACCGACCGACTGATAATGACCGACCTCTTTCTTCGTCTTGGCTGGCATAACTAAGCATAATAGTCAAAAGCTGCACGCGCGAAATAGTCAAACGCAGCTGACTCACGCCGGCGTAGTGTACTACACATGATGTAAGTAAAACCACTCCCTTCGTTGAAACCAATAGTATGTCTGCTGCAGAACCCCAGAGGCTGAGCTCCAATAGTGAGTATATCTGCAGACCCAGGAACAAGTCAGACACATTCTACAAACGTGTCTAATGTGAAATATATAAGCATATAAGCAAAACTAGATTTTAGGTCTGTGATGAAAAAGGGCCTCGCGGGAAGGGGGGCCCCGCAAAAAAAAAAAAAAAAAAAAAAAAAGAAGAATAAATAAAAAATATTTTTTTTTTGTTTTTATTTTTTTTATTTTGCGAGGCCCCCCTTTCCAAGAGGCCCTGTGCGACCGCACTGCTCGCACACCCCCTGAGGCGGCCCTGGGTGGTACTTGGAGAGCCAGCTACGTTCTCAGGTGGTACTTGGTGTAAATTTTTTTAGAACTACTGCTCTACCCCAAACAAATCAGCAAGTATAAGAACTCCCTTATTACACCACTGGGGGGCAGTATTGGACGCCTCCCCACTGGAGACCAGTGTTATCATGGGCGATTGAAGGTACAAATTTGGTGTCATTTTCCTGAGATTCTCTGCAAGACTGCAAACTGAGATTAGCTCAATAATGATGGAGCCAAATTAGTTTTTTGATTGTTTGATAGATATATTGGAATAGATTACATATTGTAATTGTAACCTATGAGGGCCGTACAGAATTTCCCTCTATATAGGGTGCCAGGACACCAATAGTACCATTGGAAGGTTGGTAGTCCCAATCCACCTTCACCTTTTTCCCCTCTGGAGGGTTGACAGTTTGAGTCTGCCAGAGGGAGCATGGAGCTGAAAACGCTCATTTGTGGAAGAATATTAATTTTAATATATGAAAAAGAGAATGGAATTAGAGGGGATAAGTATTCCACCCTTGCCGATGTGTTTCTACCTCCATAAGCACTTTCTTATAATTACTTGATACAGTGCTTGTAACCGAGGGGTGGACTGAAACACCAAGATATTTAAGATTCTGGACCACTGAGATGTTAAATGGGGCAGCTAGCCATGCAGCAGAGGCACTCAGTGGCAATAATGCAGACTTTCCCCAGTTCATTTTATAGATAGATAGATAGATAGATAGATAGATACTTTATTCATCCCCTTCGGGGAATTCAGGGATCTCACATAGCTCGGATCTCACATAGCTCATAGAGTCGTTCACAATTATGTCTGCATCATGAATTAAAAAGTAAGCACATGATAAAAATTCATGTACATCATATCTACCAATAATAATAAAAACGTGTTAAGATAAAAGCAGGTGTATAAGACAGGTGTATAAAAACAGTTGTATTAAAAAAAAAAATATATAGGTGTATAAAACATGTGTAGGGAACAGGAAACAAACAGCCACAGGTCAGCTGTTGTACAGTCTGATGCATAGGTGGCGCGTATATAAGGCTAGGGGGGGCTATGCCTACCCAGAATATTATGCTCGGAATCTTGAAATGTATATAATATATGCGCAGGCTGCTGGCTATTGTGTGTGTCTTGTGCTGCAGCCGGCTTTTTTCAAATTTTTCACGCTGCGCGCGGGGACCGTTCCCTTTACAACCTTCCCTGACCTAAAGCCCACGCGCCGCCTATGGTCTGATGGCTGTGGGGAGAAAGGACCTGATCAAACATATACAACATTTCCCCACACACATTAAAAGAGCTGAGCCTCCTAAAGAAGAACAGCCGGCTCTGTCCCTTCCTATAGAGCGCGTCCGTGTTTGCAGACCAGGCCAGCTTGTCGTCCAGGTGCACACCTACATACTTATGTGGCGGGTGGCGGTAATGAGAAAGGAGGAGGGGCCTCAATGAGCCAGGTTCCGTTATAGGGGGCCACCTGCAGGCGGAACGTGAGGTGAACTGTTTGTTCCGGCCGGTGCAGTGAGGCAGTGCACACCTCACTCCGTGATGCAGGAACGAGCGTTATACACTACGGTAGGCAGTGGTAGCATCTATGGGTTATGGATAGCGGTTTTAATTGTGTGCTTTGCAATATGTGTGACATGGAGTGTTTGTTCCAGATCACTTGCCTGCATGGTTCCCAGCGGGATTGAAGGTAGTTGGTAGGATAGGACCACCGACGTAGCACACTTTGTTTTAGCATGTAATGTTGTCTAATAATTATGTGTGTTAACTTATTGTTTTAATACAACAATCAAGGTGCCCTTCTTTTTTCATAATCTTTTACCGTTACTGGTAAATCAATGTAAATAGAGTGCAATATAGCATCTAAACAACACACTGTAAGTGGGGAGATAACAGTGGAGAGATTGAAATCTATCAGAATAGTAGTAGTAGATTATTTTATTCAGCCATCACACACAAAACAATAATAGTGCACAATCATTCCAGACTGTCAACAGTCTGATTTGGGCAGTGACTAAAAAGGTACAGGCTGATGCATAATGCTTAGATATACCTGTCCTATATTCTTATGAAATTAACTAAATAAGGATTATTCACATTTGTAATCCTCAAAAATAGCTACACAAACCATTTTCTTGAAAACCAAACGCGAATGACTTATTCTTAAAAGTATATCAGCATTGTTCCACATGTTAACCTCAACCATAGAAATACATCTGCTTTGAATCCCTTTCTTAGCTTTAGTCACTCTTATACAGTATATTCTCTCATTAGACTAACTTCTAGTGAATGAAATAGTGAAGTTAAAATATTCCCCATTTTTTGTGAACCCCCTGGAACCTCCTCAAGCATCCCGGGGCCACAGACCCAACATTATAATAATAATAATAATAATAATAATAATAATAATAATAATAATAATAATAATAATAATAATAATAATAATAAGACAGAAACATCTGCACATTAAACATTTATTAATTCTATATACATGTCATTAAAACCCCAAATATGACTAATAGGATCGAGATCAAGGTAAATAGAGTGCAATATACCATCTATATACTGTAATGATCATGGGTTTAAATAAACAACATACTTACAACAAAATAAACATGGGTCTGGATTTTATTTAATGATAATTTATTGATAAGAGAGACACATGTAGAACTTTGAACTCAAAAGTGTATTAGATATCTGAGAGCCTCATTTATCAATACAAGTATGGTCTGTGTGAAACGTTGATCAATTACTGTGCCACACTTTACTTTACAGAATGTATGTTGACATAAAATTACCCAAAATGCTAGAACTGTTGTTGTTCTTGTTGTTGAGAACATTATGACTAAATCCCTTTGCTCTCTATCCCCCTGGATATCAACGTTATTTTTGACATGTGGGTTCCAAGTCATTCTTGCCTTGATACAACACTCACTGTGCCGTTCCTTTTTCATCATCTTTAACCATTACTGAAAATGTGGTGCTAATTGGCTTCCAATGTATCTTAAAATGTGTCTTAAACACATAAACCCATAAAAGTCACCACATTTCACTAAAATGGACACATAAATGCATCTCAGTAGTGGTGACTTTCATCAGTTTATGTGGAGTTTATTTTATGTATGGAAAAATAAGTTGTTGATGTGTTCTTTTTGTTTACTGTATGTGTGTGTTGTTTGTTCCCTTGCATTCGCCCCCCCTCTTAATTCTCCCCAACGTTGTACTAATCAGAGACAATGCCCTTCGGCTGGGCGATGAGGTCACCCCCCTCCCCCCTTGACATGGAAGGAGGTGCTCCATGGTCTGGGGTTCTGTGCCACAGTCGCATGTGGTTGGGCCACTAAGATAGCCCCATCTGCTTGGGGCTTCCCTGGAACGGCCAACACCTGGAAAGGAGCTAAGCAGCTATGACACACGTGGCGTGTGGCCGGGACTACACACAATATCGGACCTTAAAAGGAAACCCAACAGCACAGCTAACATTGGTGCCTCCCTACCGGATGAGCTGAACAGCTTTTACGCCCGTTTTGAACGGTACCACCAACCTTCCAGGGGAAGCCCCCACCACTCATTAACCCCTCCCACAAGTCTGTACGATGAACGGTTCATGAGATATGAAAGGGGTGGGGCTTATTGCAATGGACAATTAATTCATAAATATTTGTAATGCATGTATATCAATGACAATAGGTTCACTATGGCATGTCTATATATTGTTAACAGGTGCCAAAGAGCTGATTACCAGCGAACCTGTATAATATCACCCTCTTGTGGTGAAAAGCTGTAACTTCATACTGAATATGCATTTCAATGATGGGAATTAATTAACTTAAAATACTTGTCCAAAACTGCCCTATTGTGAGGTTAGCTGCAGGGGGGGAATGGTAGTCCAACAAACAGTAAAGTAGCAACAGAGAATGAGACACTTGTTTTAAATTAAACCATTATTTTTCGGCCTAGGTTATGTCTCTAAACTCTTACTGACAAAGAAATCACTTCCTGTTCCTTATATTACGGGGAGAGGGGGAGGGACTAATAGGTTAAACCCACAGAGATTTATCACAAATTAATAATATAGCCATACCATCGGTAATATGAACAAAAACTAAATCTTTATATTAAATCAAATTAGATTAGTGTAAATATTTCAATTCAATAATAAATATAAAAACGTCCATGAACACAAAATCACTATTCTGGCTGCTACATTTCCAATCCCTAATTGTTACAGTGGAACAATTATCAATGAATGATAATATTGCTGCCATATTCTACAACATTGATACATATAATATATACAGTAATAACATTATGGAAGTCCATTTCTGTTTTTTTAAATTGAAGTCCAGGTCCAATGTGATGTGTCCGTCTTTCAACATTGAACACTGAAGTCTTCCTGGGATCAGAGCTTCAAGCACGTGACCCACCAGTTCTGTGGTGAAACAGGCTCTGAGGTTTTGTCAGATGCTCTCTGGCGCCACCAGTTATTGAAGGAATACACTGTTGCTGTCACTCCTCAGTCTTCTGACTGCTACCTTGAACTACTTATGAGCGAAGCCCACTAGGGCACGACATATCTGCAGTAGAGATGTCCGCTGTCACTCCAATACAATGGAGCTAAATGGCACCGGGTTTGTGCCAAAATAATACATTTGAAAATCTCAACATTAATGTCTATAGCTTTTTATTTCATTTAGCAACTATTTTCTGTTTTAACTTTTAACTTAAGTAAAATATCATGTCCTAATGACTACACAGCATTTTAAATTATAACACTCATAATGAAAGAATCAAAACAAGCATATGAGATATATTTTATTGACTGAATCAAAAAAGGAGGTACAGAATCTTTGTGTTTGATATGAATGATAAACGGAAATCAATCACAAAACAAAAATAAGTCCCAAGGGTTCCTATTGGGTATACTACTTAGTATAAGTACATGGGGTTCCTATTGGGTATACTGCTTAGTATAAGTACATGGGGTTCCTGTTGAGTATACTACTTAGTATAAGTACATGGGTTTCCTGTTGAGTATACTACTTAGTATGGGAAAATAATCTTTGGGCAGCATGGTGGTTAGTGGTTAACACTTGTTTGTTTGTTTGTTTATTTACACATATAAAAACAATTACATATATAATACAATATAATTCACAAGGGATGTGTAGGAGAATTGCCTAAAAACCCTCTAGGGGCTTGCATGTGGCATTCACCAGGAAGCAAAATTACATTATATCAAGATAAAATATAAAATCACCCCCCCCCCCCCCCCCCCCCCAACAAACAAACACACACAAGCAGGTCTACATAGACACCGAAGCAGGCACCCATGCCATAAGATTTCTGGTATAGAGAAAACAACTAATGACAGGAAGAATATATAATAAAACGAAAGTACAATAACAAAATACAACAAGCCATAAGACCACAGTTTGTAAATGAAGTCCATGTGGGAAATATTGGTGCTCTAGGTCAGATGAGATTTCAGTGCTCTTTTGAATTTCAGAAAAGAAAATTCCAAAATATGTGGAGGCAAAGAGTTCCACAACTTTGACCCTCGGTAGAGCAAAAAAAACTGAGATTGGGAAGTGCGGGAAAGGGGTGGTCTAAGCAAACAGGAACTACGTGTGGGGTAATTATGAATTTGGTGATTGTGGGCAAACATGTCATGAAAAAACACTGTCGCCTCACAGCTAGAAGGTCCTGGGTTTAATTCCCGCTTGGTGACCAGGTTGCCAGGTACCCAGGTGGGGTATCTCCCGGGCCTTTCTGTATGGAGTTTGCATGTTCTCCCCGTGCTCGCAAGGGTTTCCCCTCCAGATAAGATAAACCCAAAGGAAAAAACATGCAGAACAGATCGCTAACGCTGTCGCGTCCCTGACGAAGATGGACAGGAGCACTTGGATTGGTCCCCGGGCGCGGCCCACGCCACAGCCCATGTCTGCTCCCGGCTGCCCTTGGGGGGGAAGGACGACGGGATGGGAAAAGTGCAGAGAGACATTTAATCAGTGCATGCGTGTGTGAGTGTTCCTGTGTGTCGCCCATCTCGCATGTGTGTGTGTTCTTCTTCTAAAAAAGTACATGGGGTTTCTATTTAATATACTGAAAACTGTGTTTGGGGACCTGTTCTCTTTATTCTTTTCAAGTGAGCTGTGGTGTTCCACAAGGAAGCATACTAGGACCGCTACTATTCATAATTTATGCAAATGACATGTCGTCAGCTTGTGACTGCAACTTGTTCCTGTTTGCGGACGACTCAGCCCTGCTGGTCTCTGACAAGAACAAGTTACAGGTTGAAAAAGCCCTCAGCTCAGAACTAGGCAAAATCTGCATATGGCTCGCCGACAACAAACTATCATTACACATGGGCAAAACAGAGTCCATTCTCTTCGGTTCAAATAACAAACTCAGCAAGACCGACGGCTTCTCGGTTACAGTGGGTGACAATATTGTCACAAGGAAAGATGAAATTACCTACCTGGGTTCCATCCTAGAGGCTAATCTTTCCTGTGACAAAATGGCATCCAATGTAATAAAAAAAGTCAACCAACGAACTCGATTCTTGTACCGGATCTCCTCTCTGGTAAACAAGAATACACTGAAGACTCTAGCAGGAGCACTCATTCAAGGGTACTACGACTATGCTTGCACCTTATGGTACCAAAGCACCTCAAAGGCACTAAAAAACTAATTACAAACATCTCAAAACAAGCTAGTCAGACTACTGCTTGACCTGACGCCTAGAACCCACCTCACCCCTGCCCACTTTGACAACCTAGGATGGCTTAGAGTAGACGACAGAGTACAGGAACTTGCAATGGCCTTGGTCTACAAGATACACTACGCGACCAAGGTACCCATGTACATGTCAAAATACTTCCCAAAGGTCAGTGAATACCACGATCACAACACCAGAGGGAGCTCCACAAATCATGTTAAACCCAGATTCGGCTCAAACAAGGGACTAAACACGTTTTGCAATTATGCCACATCAATGTGGAACGCCCTACCCAAAGCTGTAAAGGAATGTGAATCACTACCCACTTTCAAAAACACTCTCAAAAAACACCTACGGGAGACTGCAATTCGAAACTGGCCCCTACAAATGTCCTAACCCAGTTGCACAGTAAATGACCAAGTATGGCTTTGTCAGTATTCCAATGTACAGTGTCTCCCCCCCCCCCCCCCCCCCCACCTCCAATGTACAGCACCCACCCACCCACCCCACCCAACCTCCTCCAATGTACAGTTTCTACGTCAAATGTATATACACTCTTTTTCTGGACACTTTTGTATCACAAACAGTAGTGTATTTGCAAATCTGATATGTCATAAATGTATAGATGTAGCAGTACTGTCTATCTGTATGTCATATATGTTATGATGAATTGAAAATGGGGGACCCTGATGTAAACAAGACGAAAGTCTTTCTCTGGTCTGCATCCCCTTAACAATTGTATGTATTGAGCTGTACTGTACTGTACCCATTCTGCAATCTGTTAATAAACTTTTCAATCAATCAATCAAGTCTATTCTCAGCTTAAACGGAACAACTAAATGGTTTCTTTCCTGTATGAGTTCTAGTGTGTTTCTTCATATTTGATTTAACATTGAACCCTTTCCCACAAACTGAACAGCTAAATGGTTTCTCTCCAGTATGAGTTATCATGTGTTTATTCAGATTTTTTTGCTGATTGAACCCTTTCCCACAAACTGAACAACTAAATGGTTTCTCTCCAGTATGAGTCATCATGTGTGTCTTCAGATTTGTTTGCTGACTGAACCCTTTCGCACAAACTGAACAGCTAAATCGTTTCTCTCCAGTATGAGTTATCATGTGTCTCTTCAGATTTGTTTGCTGACTGAACCCTTTCCCACAAACTGAACAGCTAAATGGTTTCTCTCCAGTATGAATTATCATGTGTGTCTTCAGACTTAATTGCCGACTGAACCCTTTCTCACAAATTGAACAACTAAATGGTTTATCTCCAGTATGAGTTATCATGTGTTTCTTCAGACTTTCTTTAAGCCTGAACCTTTTCCCACAAACTGAACAGCTAAATGGTTTCTCTCCAGTATGAGTTATCATGTGTTTCTTCATATTTGATTTAAGATTGAACCCTCTCTCACAAACTGAACAACTAAATGGTTTATCTCCAGTATGAGTTATCATGTGTTTCTTCATATTTGATTTAAGCCTGAACCTTTTCCCACAAACTGAACAACTAAATGGTTTCTCTCCAGTATGTGTTCTCATGTGTCTCTTCAGATCTCCCTTCAAACTGAACCCTTTCCCACAAACTGAACAACTAAATGGTTTATCTCCAGTATGTGTTCTCATGTGTGTCTTCAGACTTGTTTGCTGACTGAACCCTTTCTCACAAACTGAACAACTAAATGGTTTCTCATCATCAGTCTCAGCTCCAGAACTGTCATCATCACCGTCATCAGTCTCAGCTCCAGAACTGTCATCACTGTCATCAGTCTCAGTTAGAGAACAGTCTGAAGAGAGAGGCTGGCTATCTCTAGTTGGTTCTAAATCACCAGCTGGATCTAAGTTACTGGCTAGTTCCGCTACTCCACAGTCCTCTCCTTCAGGTTCTGTTTTCATGTGTTCAGTTGAGGTGCTGGGTAAAGAGTATGCTTCTCTGTTTTTCTCCCTTTGGCTTTGAAGAGGCTGGAAGGACAGAGCGTTCTCTTGACCATCTTCACATTTCACTGGGTCTACTGTGATCTTGGAGAGATCAGCTTCTTCCAGCCCTTGATCTAGTTCATCTTTAATCTGCTCTGGGTCCCGGTTTTGGCTGAGTTGTGAGGACAGAGTGTTCTCACCTTCATTTTCACATTTCATAGGTTGTAAGGTCATCTTGGAGCCATCAGCCTCCTCTAGATTTTGACACAGTTCCTCCTGTTCCTCTTTGATCCGTAGGAGCTCTGTGTCCTGGGTTTGGCTGAGCTGTGAGGACTGAGGTTTCTCTTCATCATGTTCACTCTTCACAGAGACAGGAAGCTCCTCTCCCTCCTGACTGATCCAGAGTTCCTCCTGTTCCTCTTTAATCTGTAGGCGCTCTGGCTCCTCCTGGACCAGACTGGGGCTCCTCTCCTGCTGCTCAGGGGGAACCTCCTCTTCACAGATAAACAGCTGTAAGGCCATGGAGTCTAGAAAGAAGGGCATACAATCATTTAAATGTAATTTGTTGTAACCATTGATTTTGAAAGTAACAAAGGGACAGGTCACTATTTCACACGACACTCTTAACAGGAAAGTAACAACACACTGAACCAATATATAGGGATGCACAGATCCTATACCCAGGGGAGGAAATTAGGCCATTTTACTCGCCAAATGCAAGTATTCTTTATGTTTGGCGAGTGATTCATGAAGAGCACTCGCCACACTGGCAAGTAGTAAGCAAAACCAAAAAAAATCATTCTGCAATCTGCTGATTCGCTTACTGGCAAGCCGAACTCCAACTCCCCCCTTATGATTCCTCCCATTTGCGCCTCATAATAATCCATAACCAATGAACATCATCATTGCGCTCTAAGCTCCTCCAATGAACACTCGTTTTCTAGAAGATGTCGCCCATCTAGGGGAAGTGGACAGACCACTGCGTGCGGCCCTACAGACTCCTGTCACCGGCTTGACACACGTAGACAAAAACACATCAGTGGATGAAAATAATTGCATGTAGAGTTGTCGCTTGGTATGGTATGGTATTTATTTTAGACAACAAAACATATACAGATCATTACATCACATATTTGCTTTTGTCAAGGAGAGGAACGAAAAGCCAATGACTTATTTACATCGTTGTCCTTGGAAGTCAAGGATGCTTGAAAACAACACATACAACTCATTACAGAAAATCATTCACAATTATTACATTTGCATAGCAATAATGGCACAACCAGGGGAGGAAACTAACTTTTTGGCTTACCAGCCGACTGGCGAGTATCTGATTTTTTTAACCAGCCAAACAGATTTTTTACCAGACAAAAAAAATCGCTAATTGTGATAATTACTTCTTTGTATGTCAAGCCGCGTCAATGTTGTGTATGCATCTGGGTAGGCACACTGTGCCTTTAAGACAGCACGGTGGTCTTACGACAGTGCTGTGAAGTACCGTCAAGTGTTGTGGTAACGTCAGTTGGGTTGGTGTGCTGTTGTGCACAGTGCACTGGTTGAGCTAGCCCCTTTCGTGACTGCGATGTGCAAGCCAGGGGCTTTTGAGCATGAAATAAAATGTCTAACCTTACGTCGTAGTCCGGTGCTTTTTTGGAAACATTATAGTCATAACAGATACACCTAGCTGGCTGCTTTGAGCACACAGGGCTAACGTTAGCTAGCAAGCAGCTATAGCTGAAACGCTAACTAGAAACTAACCACTGTATACAGTTCCAGTAGACTAACATTACACCTCTGTGATTTAAATGTGTCCTTAGTAACTTATACTCGAGGGTTGTACTAGGGTTGGATGCAGTTCCCCGTTGGTCAGTCTGTCTGTTTTCCATCTTCTGCTGTGTTTAACGTTATCTGTTTGCGAGTGCTCCTGATGGCTAGCCTAGTACCGCGGGACTTTTATTATTATATGTCCGCGGGTTGGCCAGTACTGCGCAAACGTTTATTAAACATTATATGTCCGCGGGTGGTCTTGTGCAGTGCTCTCGTGGCACTGTCAACTAAAGCGAACACTCAGAAGACGCGCAGTGATTGCAGAATGTTTTATTTTTTTGTATACTCGCCAGCAGGGGAGGAAACTAACTTTTTGGCTTACCAGCCAACTGGCGGGTATCCGTTTTTTTTTACCAGCCAAACGTAAAAAATACTAGCATTTGGCCAGTAAAGTGGCCTAATTTCCTCCCCTGGGCACAACCCTTAATTAATAGAAACATGTCCATTTGTTGAAACATGTTAATTTAGCTGTGAGTCTGTGTGTCTCTGATGCACCCCGAGGGGAGGGGTTGTTGGGGTGGGAGAGAGGACGGAGAGAGGTTCCAGCTTAGACTAATTACAGTTGCCATCAGCTAGTACCGGAGGGGGAGGTTATGACTACAGTTGCCGTCATAGGGGCGGGAGTTTTGGCTTTGGTGATGGGTGATGAGACAGCCTTGGGTTCCTCCCCTCCAGCGCGCGTACACGCGGGAGGGGGGGTTTGGGTAGGGGGTGGGGCCTGCCATCCATCTTATCTACTCCAGACAGTTTCGTTCTGCTCTTGGTACGGTGTTGGGTAGGAACGCCGCATCCCTGATCTTATCTTGACTGACTCCCCAGCATGGCCTTGCGCATAGACCTCGGGCATGCTTCATTCTTCAGCAGACCTGAGAGTATGGGGGGGGGGGGGCTTTCGGATATCAGTGCGGTCTGACATGGGGGTGAACATGACAAGTCAACAAGCATTAGCCGGCTAGCTACCTAGCATGTAACAAGCTACTAGGGATGGGTAGAGCTGCCGCGGTATTGATATTTTCCTTACCGCACGAATTTGCGAAATATTTCCTACCGCCGCGGTAATTACCGCACAGTGCGCACAAAAAAAAAAAAAAAATTTGAATGCATTTTTTTTTTTTTTTAGTAGTCTACTCTTATAGCCTGCCTCTAGTCTAATGGCGCTTTTCCACTGCATAGTACCTACTCGACTCGACCCGCTTTAGGCACCTGGTACTTCGTTCCTTTTCCACTGCAGCCAGGTACTACTACTCCGTTTGTCTCCGTGTGGGGAATGGGGATGCAGGCGGGGCCGCCGCCGCTCGCTTGTGTACACTGAAAGCTCCGTGGGCATAGATGTCCGAGGGCTTGCAGCAAGCCAAAGTTTAACACAGTTTCAATCAATCAATAACAACATTAACCAGACTCTCGTTGCGTCTATTCTGCCAACGCTAACGTTACCTCTCATTGTGTATTCTACCAAGCAAACCCGGGTTTAACGTTACCTCTCTATATCGGCTGACTGTAGTATTAGGCTAATAACAACAACAAACTTAACACATCAGCGATCTTGTTGTGACACTAAACTCTCCGCTCGGTGGTAAATTGGGTTGATGTCGGTTTTGTTTCATCAATAAATAAGGCAGAATACACAGTGAATCCATTCTTTTTTGTTTATTGCACTTGGTTCTGTCGCAAACAAATCCTGAATGAAATGCATCCTTAGCGAGGCAGTAAAGATGGCGGCGTTCTGTTTTCGTTCAGAGGCTACAAAGTGTGACGCGTCGAGTAGGGGGTATCTGCAGAGCCGCAGAGCCAGGCTGGACCAATAGGGTCGCTTGGAACCGAGTAGGGTATATCTGCAGAGCCGCAAGCCGCAAGCCAACTTTATTATTATGATAAAAAACAGCGGTGACGCGGTATTCAGCCTAACTCTGCGGTGAGCGTGATGCAACAGCGATACCGCGGTAATGCGGTTATCGCGGCAGCTCTAGGGATGGGTACCGAATTCGGTACTTTTGAGGTACCAAACCAAAACACGTCGGTACTACCGAGTATCGAATCAAGTGAGAAACCAAATAATTTTTTTTTTTTTTTACTTTTTTTCTTTTCATGTCAACGTTCACACGCACAATATATGCTTACCTAGGATTTGACTTGATTCAACAACAAAGCAGTCGGAGCAATGACAAGCCGAAAACTGTCGAAATTGTAGTTATTTGAAGTTTGGATTTTTTTTTACGACTGAGGTAGGTAAATTAAATTTCTTGAGACTAAAGTACAGAAAAAAGGTACCGTTGGGTACCGGTACAAATGTGAAAGGTACCCATCCCTACAAGCTACCATAATGCACATTCAACATAGTGGACGACTATACTGAGCGGCTTTGCTTAAATGCAGCAGTGACATTTTATTATTACCGGGTTTCCCCCCATATCACCACTCGCCCATATGCCCTTCACAACGGTGATGTTGTCATACTTGTCATTCAGAATACACCTGCTGAACCCCTAGTGTTGACATGAGATTCGATTCCAATGTATTGTCATCATACAGCACAAGTACAGTACAACCAGAATACGTTTTGCATCCAACCAGAGTGCAAATGTAACAAGTCAAGTTCAAGTTGTTTTATTTAGCTATGACATTACAGTTAAATGCTTGGTTTTTTCACTGCCCAGCCCAACCGCGTGAATATTTTAGGCAACCAACTTGTGTTCAGCGTTTCTCTGATTGGCCACTACGCCCATGTGACCGCGGCAGTGCGGAGAGCGGCAGTGCGGAAATAGGCTGCATTCTATTAGGGGTGGGAATCACCAGTTTCATCATGATACGATACGATATCGATTCTTTGGACAACGATACGATATTTGCCGATATCACAAAGTCTCTCACGATACAATACGATTAGATTAGATTCAGGTGCCTGCAATCGATATGAGATGATATCATATGCCCATTTAACACAATCAGTAACATTTAGATCAACTAAAAAACGGTAACGAAAATATCATTTGACATTTGTATTTTTGAGCTCTTCCAGAAATTTAAAGGAAAATCAATCTATTGTTTTTAATACAAATAGACCTCCTGTTCACTGTAAAGTGCCACATTTTGATATATTGAGCTTTAAACTTTAAGCTCCATTTTTTGGAACTCAAAACTCACAACCTAAAACCCCTCCCTACCTCCCTCTCCCAAACCGTTCCTACAACAATTTGTTGATGTTGCATGATCATGTATAGGCCTACATTTATTATGTATTATATTGTTTATGTTTAAATAACATTTAAACATCAAACTCCTCTGACCTCATCTGGTCTTTCCAAAGACGCGCGCACACACACACACAGAAAGGGAGAATGCTATGCTGTAACGTCTACACACACGGAGCTACTGCTGTTGTTCTTGGGCGGATATGAGACTCGCCACAGGATTTTCAAAATAAGAGTATCGATATGAATCGATCTTATTACATTGCATCGATCCGATTCGATCGTTGATAATTACATCGATGTATCGATCTGGATCGATGTATCGTCCCACCCCTACATTCTATTGCCATTCTCTGCGACAAACTCTAACCTTAACCAACTCCGAAACAGCGCCTAAACTTAACCCTTCTAACCTTAACCAACTCCGAAACAATGCCTAACCTTAACCAACTCCGAAACTAGGGATGCACCGATATGAAAATTTGCCACCGATACCGATTGTTCAACTAACACAATCGGCCGATACCGATTCCGATATTTGTGGCAACAATTTTTTTTTAAATATTTTTTAAATATATATTTCTTTTGTAATATTTTAATTTTTTTTGTAATTTTTTTTTTTTTTATGAAACTACTGTACATTTGTGTTACAAATTGTGCTCACCGATATAAACATAGGCCTCTTTACTTACTTAAAAAAAGGAAACATCAAGAAATAGCACTATCTCTCTCCCAGTATGTTCTGCAGGGCTGCATCTAGATACTAGTTCTCCCAGCATGGTCTACCTGCTGGGCTGCAGCCAGTGGCGGCTCTACCACTAGGGGCGCTAGGGCGCCGACCCACCTGCTGGCCAGCTGCTGTTAAATCAGAGAAGAAGACAATAAAACTTTTTCGTTTGTGTTTTATAGCCCTATAAATAATATAAACATGTTTAAAATTAATAATATTTACTCATTTTAAGTATGTTTGTATTTCCAATGCACAATATAACGTTATTATCTAAATTAAAAAAAACATCGTTTTCCAGAGCAGAGTTTTCGGCCCGGGCTATACGCGATAGCGCTCTGAGTGCGCGTCACAGTTTGATCGCTGTCTCCGTCACAGCCAATCAGTGCATACGGCGTTGTGCGTTGAAATATGACTATTATGTTGGAATCCGAGCGCGATTTGAAGCGGTCTAGAAAGCAGCGTGAACTTCCGTGAGAATTTCCATAGCCGCATTTCGCGGAGACGCTCTCTGATTGGCCGACGCCAGTATTTTTTTCCATGAATTTCACAGAGACGATCTCTGATTGGCCGAATCCAATTTCTAATGTTCCAATTCTAGCTTCTAGCTTGGTTCCTGGTACTAGGACTGTTGTTTGTCTTAGAGCGTGCCGTGCCGTGACTGCAAGTTCTTTCTTTAGACTGTTAAGCTTAGGCACTCTTTCAAAGTTGGTTAAGGTTAGAGTTTGTCTTAGAGCATGGCGATAGAACGCCAGGTAGTTTGCAGTCTGTTCGAGCGGAAATGGACAAAGGAATGTACTTGTTGAGTGTTGTGCTAACGTCGACGAGCTCAGCTGAGCTAACACTTGGCTAACAAGCTATATGGCGGATATCAAGCTCTCCTGCCCTGGACGTTTCAACTAAACAGTGAGTCTCTCTCTCTCTCTCTCTCTAACGTTAGTACTAGTACTAGGCTGGTGCGGGCTAACTGGCTATCGTTCTGGGAGCTAACGTTAGTACTAGTACTAGGCTGGTGCGGGCTAACTGGCTATCGTTCTGGCAGCTAACGTTAGTACTAGTACTAGGCTGGTGCGGGCTAACTGGCTATCGTTCTGGGAGCTAACGTTAGTACTAGTACTAGGCTGGTGCGGGCTAACTGGCTATCGTTCTGGCAGCTAACGTTAGTACTAGTACTAGGCTGGTGCGGGCTAACTGGCTATCGTTCTGGGAGCTAACGTTAGTAGTACTAGGCTATCGTTCCGTGATTTGTTTACTTGGTAACACGGGTTGCTAAGGAATTTAGGTTTGAGGTTGAAGAAATCTCTCTCTCTCTCTCTCTCTCTGCTTAACGTTAACGTTTGTAAATAGTTTTTTTAGGAGCAGTACTACTGCTGGCCATTCATGAAGCGAGACATTGCTGATTGTTTATTTATCGATGGCTCATTGATTTAACTACTGCAGCTCTCTCGGATTGAAAATACGTGGATTATGGCTTGTTCAATATCGTCTATGTTTGAATGAATGAATGAGAACTTTATTAACAGATTGCAGAATGGGTACAATACAGTACGGCTCAATACACACAATTGTTAAGGGGATGCAGACCAGAGAAAGACGTTTGTCTTGTTTACATCAGGGTCCCAGATTTTCGATTCATATCGATAGTTTAATAGCTAGCCTTGGCTCGTTTAACAATATGCAAAATATGTGTACAGCCCTGTACTCATACTGAAGTTATTCTTGGTATATAATAGGTCTGATTGTGTAACGAATCGATTCCACGTCGCGCTGTGTGTGAGAGAGAGAAGGAGAGAGGGAGAGATCTGCCTGTGTTTGTAGACGGGCGAGTTTTGTTTCTAACTTTTCTATTTATATATTGTGTTTCAAGTTGTGAATTAGAGTCTAGACTATACTTTATTTGACTGGTTGTGTGTTGTTGTAGTAACAGCTGAGCGACTCGTTCATAAGAGCCGATTCATTGCAGTGAGCGTGAGTCGAATCGCTCACGTCTTGCCATGAGTGTTGCGTGGTACTGTACTGTACTGTACAAAATATTTGGTATAGCGCCCCTAGTGGCGAAGTACCCAGCGGCCGCTACTGGCTGCAGCGAGATACTATTGTCTCAACCAATGAAATTTTGATTGACAGTCGATTCTGCCAATTACGTCACACACCGCTTGCACCCGCCTCTGCTGTTACCACCTGAATCGGCAAGCCGTATACATTTTTTACTTCGGCTTTTGTCCGCCATTGATTTTGAGTTGACGAGAGGTTTTCTAGAACAACAACACGGTGCGGCTGACGTTTAACTTTTAGCTTCGCAGGATGACTTAAATGAGGCATAATGATTTTACTGCAACTAATGTTATAATAAAACAAAGCCTTTCTATACATGTCCGATTGAAAACGTTATTAACAGATTGCAGAATGGGTAAAACTCATGGCTCTGTGAGCAACGGAAGGAACTGAGCTAGTATGAACGCTTGCTACGTTCGGGTAAATAATATGCTGATGTTATTGAACGTGTAACACTAACTATATAACGTTAATGCCACAAAACGAATGCCTTGTTAATCATAAGTAGTAACTTTGATGCAGTAGCTTGTGTGTGTGTGTGTGTGGGGGGGGGGACTGGGGACGGCATTGTGCAGGTCGCGAGTGAACTTTTTTTTGTCTTGACGCTACACAAATTGATGGATATTTATCGGCTACTGCCATCGGCACATTTGAGCTTATCGGCCGATAACGATACCCGACCGATACATCGGTGCACCCCTATCCGAAACAATGCCTAAACTTAACCATAACCAACTCCGAAAGAATATTGCCATGCTCTAAGACAAACTCCAACCTTAACCAACTCCGAAACAGCGCCTAAACTTAACCCTTCTAACCTTAACCAACTCCGAAACAATGCCTAACCTTAACCAACTCCGAAACAATGCCTAAACTTAACCGGCGAAAGAATGCACGTTAAAAAAAAGCGCGGTGGCGTGGCTAGACACAAGTTGGTTGCCTAAAATATTCATGCAGCCCAACCTAGACCAGCCCAACTTTCCCTGCCCAACCCAGTCCAGCTTTCCCTGCCCAGTTCAGCCCAACCCAGCATAGTTCCCTCTTTCATGTTAATATTTGATATCCTAATATTTTTGAAGAGTAGAGACGGTGTGATTAATATATGTTTTATGCTAATATTGTGAAGAGTAGAGACACTTTTTTGGTAATAAATATTTTAAAGAGTAGAGACACGGTGTGATTACTACTATGATTGAAAATTTAGACGAAGACATACAAAGAAGTAATTATCACAATTAGCAATTTATTTATGGCTGGTAAAAAATCAGTTTGGCTGGTAAAAAAAAATCATATACTCGCCAGTTGGCTGGTAAGCCAAAAAGTTAGTTTCCTCCCCAGGCTATACCCAATACCACTACCAGGCTGATACTAGCTACATGTGATCAGTATCGACTACAGGTGGTCTGATCTAGGGCTGGGCGATATGGCCTAAATATGATATCACTCATTTGAGTTTGCAAGCTAACATTAAAGACAAAATAAAATACCCATGCATTTAGCATTTTTATATTATATATTAGATTTAGATTATTGGATTATTAGATTATATATTGCATATATTTAGCAATGAGATATTATATGATTTAGATATGAAATATGATGAATTGAAAATGGGGGACCCTGATGTAAACAAGATGAAAGTCTTTCTCTGGTCTGCATCCTCCAGTCCACTGTTGACTGTTGTTGTATTGAGCTGTACTGTATTGTACCTATGCTGCAATCTGTTAATAACGTTTTCATTCAGACTGCAAACAGAATCATTTTGATTGACAGTCGCGTCTGCCAATTACGTCACACCGCTTGCACCCGCCCTGCTGTTCTTAGCACCAATCGGCAAGCGTGTATTCATTTTTTACTTCCGCCATTGGAGAGCTCAATGACAACAACTACTGTATAGCAGCGGTAGCTCGCCGCGGCCGACGTTTAGCTTTTAGCTCCGCAGAATGACTAAACGACTGGAGGCATAATGATTTTACTGCAACGGATGTTATAATAAAAGCCTTTCCATACATCTGTCTGATTGAAAACTTTATTAACAGACCGCAGAATGGGCACAACGGAGTCAGCACGGGCTGAGATATGAACGACTAATGCTTGCTATATCTAGGTCGACCTCGGACGTTGCTATGTAAATACGCTGATGTTATTGAAAGTCTAACTATATAACGTTAATGCCACAAAAACGAATGCCTTTGTTATCATAAGTAGTAACTTTTGATGCAGTAGTGTGTGTGTGGGGCAGCGCTGTTCAAAAGTGTCAACGTGTGGACCAGATTGACGCGACACAAGCCTCTTGGGCAAAACATCACGATATCCACGATACGTTTAAAAAGTGTATCGTTAATGAACTGTACCCGATATTTATATAATATCGTCATATCGGCCAGCCCTAGTCTGATCCATTACCACATTGTCATAAAGCATCCTCCTCCACTAACATCCCAGCAGCAGTGCATGGTGGAGAAGAAGAAGGACAATGTTCCTGGTAATTCTGCTTGATGAGATGTTGGACAAAGGTTTGGAGTTTTTATTATATAAGGCTATAAAACAAGTGTACATGTACACCTCCAATACTGTACATGTACACACAACTATACGTACACCTCCAATACTGCACATGTACACACAACATGCCTTTGAAAATGGGGGACCCTGATGGAAACAAGACAAACGTCTTTTTCAGGTCTGCATCCCCTTAACAATTGTGTGTACATGTGTACAATTATTTTCTTTTTTATTCTTTATCATTATTATTATTATTTAAATTTTTCTTGTTTAACTGTGGATTGTGTTTCTTTTATAATGGTATAAATGATTATTTGTGTAAATAAGGTTATACGCCGACCATTAAGAAAATACATGTTAGTTTAGGAATAAGGGGCAGGTAATTATAAGATTTATTCTTCTTCCTGCTCCTTTTGTCCATGGAATGGCTATTTATGATTTTTTAATGAAGAAACTATGATTGTATTATTCCATGTGGCAAATAAAAAACTCTGAACTGAACTGTATTGAGCCGTACTGTATTGTACCCATTCTGCAATCTGTTAAATAAAGTTCTCATTCATTCACACCTCCAATACTGTACATGTAGCTACAAAAAGGCAAGGGAATCTAGAAAGTAAAACGGGAG
This sequence comes from Notolepis coatsorum, assembly GCF_963971535.1. Taxonomy (NCBI): domain Eukaryota; kingdom Metazoa; phylum Chordata; class Actinopteri; order Aulopiformes; family Paralepididae; genus Notolepis; species Notolepis coatsorum. The sequence goes on along the minus strand of NC_140176.1, from coordinate 4,614,138 downwards.
GATTTCGAGGTAAGGAGACTACTCCTAATCCACCTCTTAGTACTCATGTGGATTCTGCTTTGTTGGTCAAATCAAGAGAGAAATGAGGACCCAAGTCTCTTAACATAAGAGCAACATTGGAAATCAGGATGAAAAGTCTCCTGTAGCCAAGCATCTCACTGCTGCAGGCCATGAGGTTTGTAGGCTGAGGTTCCAGAGCATTGAGGTAGTGAATCCCTTGAAAAGAGGGAACAGTGAAAGCCTGGTTTCAAACATCGGGTTAATTGAATCTGGCTAATGGGACTTTTGATCGACTTAGTTGAAGCAGGTAATAGGGCCCAGATCACACCAGGAGACATAAACAGATCACACCAGAAAACAGATCACACCAGGAGACCTAAACAGATCACACCAGGAGACCTAAACAGATCACATCAGGAGACCTAAACAGATCACATCAGGAGACCTAAACAGATCACATCAGGAGACCTAAACAGATCACACCAGGAGAGTTAAACAGATCACACCAGGGCCCTATTCCCCGTACCTGGTTCAACTAAGTCGATCAAAAGTCCCATTATCCAGATTCAATTAACCCGATGTTTGAATCCAGGCTTTCCCTGTTCCTCGAACGCTGATCACTGTCGTTAATTCGAACCAGACTTGATACTCAGGATAATTGCGCGCGGCCGCCTCACCTGAAAAGGCATCATATGTAGATTGCAGAAATCCTGATTTTCTAACGGCATTGATTGAAAACTTTATTAACAGATTGCAGAATGGGTACAATACAGTACGGCTCAATAGCCTCGCAGACAAGTTAAATACATAATCTATAGGCACATTTTAAGTCCCTCATTACCCCAATCAATCAGATTATATTTCTTTAAATGTGCCTGCTGGCAGTAGGCTTAATGGAATGAATAATCTAATGAGATCTTGCTAGCGAAAATAATTAGTTAAACTCTTTCCGAATAAGTAGACAAAAACAAGCCCAAAGAATATCTAATTGAACGAATTAATAGATACTTATGAGGATATCTGTACTGTATGTGCTTAGGTATCATGTACTATATAAATACATGGTTCCCAAAGTTTTCAAGGTGCGACCCCCGAAATAACGTGTCAGAGAGGCTTGGAGGCTATACAGTTTCACTATTAATCAGGTTTTAATCTGTTTCGGACATCATCCATACATGCATTGAATTGATTAACCTTTGGTTTATACCAGTGACACCAGTCATGTTAATCACCTTCTTGTTCATCATCAGATTAACACTAACAGTGCTTGAACAGATAAATGCATTTTCTCAAATGCATTCATCAAACCGTCAAAGGCTTGCAATTGCTCATTAATTTTCTCAAGTCACGTCCACGTCATCAAATCCGTCAAATAGCGCATCTCCTCAAACATTTTAATCCCAGTTACAATATCACAATAACGTGTGAGTGACACAATTCAATAATCCACATATTCAGATTTGTCATAATTCATATCCTCTCTCTCTCTCTCTCTCTCTCATCATGTTAACGTTAGCCTCAGTTAAACCTTGCGACGCCTCGTTAGATGAAGCTGTGTTCTGAGGTGTGTTCTGTGTTCTGAGCTGTGTTCTGAGCTGTGTTCTGTGCTGTGTTCTGAGATGTGTTCTGTGTTCCGAGCTGTGTTCTAAGCCGTGTTGTGCTCTGAGCTGTGTTCTGAGCTGTGTGCTGAGCTGTGTTCTGTACTGTGTTCTGCATGTGTTCTGTGCTGTGTTCTGTGCTGTGTTCTGAGATGTGTTCTGTGTTCTGAGCTGTGTTCTAAGCTGTGTTGTGTTCTGAGCTGTGTTCTGAGCTTATATAGTGCTTTTACTAACTATATTATATTTCTCTCTCCTCTGGTCAGGGGCATTGCCGGGTCTGTGCAGCGATAACACTGTATATTGACTGTAGAACGGGAGCTCTCTCTCGCTCTTGCTATATGTTGACTGTATCATGCCCAGCCTCGGGCAGCGCTATTATTTAAGAATATGTTGACTGTATGAAAAAAATATTAAAAAAAATCTTTTTTATATTAATTAGTTTAAATCTCGCACAGGGCCTCGCATTTCTCCCAGGCGGCCCTGCATAAATGCATATATAGATTATCAAATGCCGTTTGTTGCCGATCCACGCTATATAAAAAATGTCAACTGTACATGGTCCTAAACGTTATGACTGATCATGCGTGGGTGAACGGAGAGGGGGGGGGGGTCGTTTATAATTCCGTGATCGCCGTTAAATGCTTTATGTAGTATGGGTGATATATAGATCAGAGCAGTTTGTATGGATAATAATAAACAAACAGGCTGAAAGTAACATCAGCCTCCTCTTACCGTTGGGCGATGAGACTGGAGCAAAAAGATCCCAGTTATTTGATGGGGATCGAGTCGATACATTTCCGGTTTGTATAATACTAATACGCCCAAATCATGTCGATTATTGAGTTATGGCAGCGATCCATATCAGGGGCGGATTTAGGATTGTAGGAGATCCGGGGCTTAGCCCAGATGGCCCCCCCTTTTTGTATCTTTTTTTTTTTGAATTCTTTGTTTTTTATTTTTGGGCAGGCAAGGGGTGGTTTGGACCCCCTCCACGACAGATTTTTTTTGAATTTAATGAACCTGTACATGCAATTTCCTGCAATATAGAGCCTTCAATCTTGACCAATAAAGCTGCTCTTTTCACTATAAAACTCAGTTAACCATAACGTAGTTATGGTTAGATTTATATATTGGGGGGGATATATCATATTTTTCATATAATCAAAAAGTGGTGGAGCAAGATCATACCTTTGCTCCCCCAAGTTCAATAGTGGGAGAGCAGAGATTAGAGCCATATGAAATCCGAGTTCACGGAATCGCGGACGGAATCGCGGAATTGACCAATAAAAATGGAATCAACTGCAAAACGTGGAATATTGCAGAATTTGGCCTAATCTGGACTGAAATTCCGTTTTTGGGTGGAACGCTTGGTGCACACGCGACCGGGGAGGCGGACGCTAGAGCGGGTTACACACAACACAGGCAGTCTCCCAAGCGTCTCGCTGCTTCGGTGTTTACATCGTCAAGAAGCTAATAAATTCCCCAATAAGCCCTCAATTCAGAGCAGAGCAGTATCCTAATGACTTTTATGCCTCCGGCGATAAGGTGTTTTGCTAATTCTGTCAACGTTCCGTGGACTGGAGCCACTAGCTATAACGTTAGGACATGATCGCTTCTTGCTAAATCTAGTGCACCCATCCATTTGTTTAATGCAAACGAGTCATTATACACTGCCCTTTATAATCGAAATAAACTTAAATAGCTATGAAACGTTTTACAGTACATAGGACTATAGATGGAAATGATAGCTTCTTGCTAAATCTGGTGCAAAACATTTGTTTAATGCAAACGATTGTCATTATACACTGTCCTTTATAAACGAAATAAACTAAACTAAAGGTGCCTAAATTATGCATTACTATATTTCATCACAATAAAATAGATATAGCTAGGCTACTGACATTGTGATAATGTCGGTAGTAGCTAGCTGTATCTATTGTTTACACTTGAAATGTGTATTTTTATTTTGTCACAATATTATTTGAAAAGTATTGTGTAAAATGTAACTGTATTTCTGAGTTGCAGCACTTAAAAACATTAAATGGACTGTTATATCATATTCAATTGTAGACATTTATTCATTCCCACTTATTAGACACTATTTCTGATGGTAAAATGAGCATAAAAAGCAAAATACAGAATTCTGAAATATTAAAACGGAAAAAACGGAATTTGGGAAAAAATAAAATGGAATTTGGAAAATAATAAAACGGATTTCATATGGCTCTAGCAGAGATGCTCCGAATGCTCTTATGGCCAGGCGTCTATGATTCACTGATACAAAGTAAAATAGTGCAGTGCAATAAAATAGTTAGTAAAATAGAATAAAATAATGCAATAGTGCATTGCAATAAAATAGTTATCATCGTATTTTTTCGGGAGGCCGGTAAGGAGTGCATTACAGTAATCGAGTTGGCTTGAGATAAAGGCATGGATCTGGTTTTCAGCGTCCTTTTGATTTATAAATGGCCGTACTTTAGCTATGTTTCTAAGGTGGAAGAATTAAGTTTTTGTCAACTTGTTGATTGTGATTTAAAGCTTAGGTCTGAGTCTACCATAACACCAAGACTTAACTCACTCAAATACAGTTAGCAGCTGGATAGACCACAGATGGAAATTAGCTTCTGCTAAATCTGGTGCAAACATATTTTCATGTAACAATGATGAATTGTATATAAAAAAAAAAAAAAAAAAAATTAAATAGATTCGGGGCTTTTCAGAATACATCCGGGGCTTGAGCCCAGGTAGCCACCCCCTAGCTCCGCCCCTGATCCATATCCACAGTCAGGGAACAAACTTAACTTTTTGACTTACCAGCCATTTGGCTGGTAGATTTTTAAAAGTACCAGCCGGGCAGATTTTTTCCCAGCCAAAAATTATAAATAGCTTTTTAGTATATCGCCATGTGTTATTATTACATATAATACTCTCATATGCTATTTTCAATTAATATCATAAACAACATAAGGAATATTAGCATAATTTTGAGTGGACTGAAGGAATGAGTCAGCGTTAATAGTTTTAAATGCTAATAATTTATTGAATAGAATAGAAGTGGGGTCGGGACACACACACACACCGTGTTTCAACTCACCACCCCCGCATCATATTGTAGTCTGTCTTCAAACTTCCACTCCTCTCGAAACTTTTTTATATTTGAATATCAACATCATCTGTCCATCCTCAGTAAACTATAATATACTCCTGTCCTGAGTCCTGTGACTCCGTCGTCTTTCCAAACGCACGCACACACACACACACACACAGGGAAGGGGAGAGTGCCCCCCCCCCCCATTTCCCTTTCCTCAGTGCTGTTCACAATGGCTCTGCCTCGTCTGATCATCAGGATTAGCTTGTTAGTTTACATTAACGTTGTAGTGATTGGTACATAAACGTAAATTTCGGGCAATGTGGGCATAAAGGAATGGCGACGGTGCAAAGCATGTAGCTGCATTGGACTCGTTGTGAGAAGAAAAAAAACATCACAGACTTATTTTGAGTCTGTAGGCGCACTGCTGTGTTAACGCTGCTGTGTTTAACGCTGCTGCTCTGTTTTCAAGAAACAACACGGAGTGGGCGGATATCATATGACTCGCGGAGTTGCTAAGGGTTTTTCAAAATAAGAGTATCATATGAACCTGAACGTTGCTAGCTGCCGGAGCCCAGATATTATGACTGGAGCTGCGCTTGGGGCGGCAATGAGACCCGCACAGGATTTTCAAAATAAGAGTATCGATATGAACTACACGCCAGCTGGCGGGCAGAGCTATTATTCTTAGTCGCCAGACGGTAAATCTACACGCATTTGTCGAATGGCGTGTAGTTATTTTGTTCCCCGTCCACGGTGTGTGGCTAGAGTCCCGCGACGATATGCGAGTGGCCGGACGCATTTAGGAGACGCACCGATATCCAACCAGCCATTTCCGGTTTGGCAACTCGCCGATCATCCACCAGGGGGCAGTATTGAAGCATTGCAGAGTTGTGCCGGCTCACACAGCATCAGACCAGGCTCCGTGAGGGAAATATGAATACCATGGCGAAAATATGAAATATGATCTCAATAACGTTGTACGCCGTGGATTGGCAGAATTCGCATGAACTTGAAACACGTCGTACAACATGATTGGCGGGGAAAGTGTTAAGGACGTCAGATACGGTGCCCGCCAGTTGGATGTATGCAACCCAAAGTGTGGAAGTAAAGAACCTTCAGCTATATTGTCATCGTGTGGACATTCAATTATTTCTGCTAGACACTAAAGGCCTCTACATGATACAGCAACTGCAACGCAACTGCAACACAACATCAGCACGACTTCAACGCAACATGTTGCAGAGGGTGTTGTAGAGTGTGTTGTGAGGATGTTGCGTACCTCTCCCCAAAATCTAATCTGAACAACCTTGCGTTGATGTTGCATAGCAGTGATTGGTTGGTTAGTGAATGGGGGGCGGGGCTGTCATAGAATAATATTGGTCCCGCAGGGAGGAATACCATCCTCGAGTTAATGTAATTTATACAAATGGAAGTATTGATTTCGCCGTAACGAATCATTAAAAAAATATACCGTTAACTGGAATATGTTGTTTCTTTACACATATGTTGGATTATGTAATTGGTTGTAAGCGGCACGGTGGTGTAGTGGTTAACACTGTCGCCTCACAGCAAGAAGGTCCATGGTTCGATTCCCGCTTGGGGACTAGGTTTCCATGATGCCAGTTACCCAGGTGGGGTATCTCCCAGGCCTTTCTGTGTGGAGTTTGCATGTTCTCCCCGTGCTCGCAAGGGTTTCCCCCCCCGATAAGATAAACCCAATGGAAAAACATGCACAACAATAGATCGCTAATGCTGTGGCGTCCTTGACGAAGACGGACAGGAGCACTTGGATTGGTCCCCTGGCGCGGCTCACGTTGACGCCTGTCTGCTCCCGGCTGCCCTTGGGGGGGAAGGACGACGGGATGGGTTAATCGCAGATACGAATTGCATGCATGCATCGCATGTGTGCCGATTGATGACCTCTGAGCAGGTCCTAAATTATTATTATTATTATTGGTTTGTCATGACGAACCAATAAAAAAAATCGCGAATTAGCGATATTTCATGATTTCCGCGGATCGCTTTCTATATTCTATAGTTTAGCTATGTGGAAATGGTTGGGCTCATTTGACAAAAGACGAGTTGCTGTACAATACGCCAAAAGCCGTTTGTTTATACATGCCGTCGTTCGTTCACAATTCCACGCTAAAAAAGGTAAACACAAGCCGAAATCGAAGCTGATTTCCTGGAAGCGGAGTTATGAAGGGTTTTCTGCGGGGAGCGCAAATCATATTTTCTCGTCCGAGACACACTATTCCAAGTGCATAATTTCACACACTGTACACTGTACACACACCACATATTGTTGTTTATCATTCATGAAATGCAACAGATATTATATAGGGATATTGTTATAGATTACGTTGTATGCATATATTTATTTTTACAATTACTGTATATATATCGCCTCAATGTCACAACTTACTGCATACATATCTCATCATAGCGATACTATATATAGGCATATTCAACGTAAATCAAAATATCTATATAAAAAGCAGCCATTTACCAAAATGTCCATACAACTTAAGCTTTACTGCATTTCATAAATCATAAACAATAGGTGGTTGTCGTTATTTGCTCATTTCTATATTGTATAATTGCATATATATATATATATATATATGCAATGTATACAATATAGAAATATCTATATGCAATATAGAAATTAGCAGAAACTACCTAATGTTATCGATGTATAAATGATGCTCCTTTTTCTGCTTGTTATCAATGGGTTGGTTGAGAAGGGAAGTTTCATCTATCTAGGGAACCTAGCTACATCCGGGGTACAATGTTGCATAGGCTGCGCGTCGATGTTGCAGAAGCATAAAGGCAGAGTGTCTGCAACACTGTTGCGTTGTCGATGTTGTGTTGCAGTTGCTTCGCAGTTTCTGTAGCATGCAGAGGCCTTAAGAGTGACAGCCAGAACAGAAACACTACATGGTGTCAGAAGTGGGATCAGAATTTCGGGGCGGTCAGGTGGCGTAGCGGAGATTGCGCTCGTCACCAATGCAAGAGGCTGCGGTCTCGACTCCCGGAGTCAGCATTGCTTGCGACTTGGGCTGATCGTCATACTAACTCGTTTGGCTGGGTTAGGGGCAGGGAACAAAATAAGTACCCGCCAAGCGCCAATGGCGGACAGATTTAAGGTTTGGCAAGTAACAATGAGAGGTCTGCCCGCCACCTGGCCGGTAACAAAATAGTTCATATCGATACTCTTATTTTGAAAATCCTGTGGCGGGTCTCATTTCCGCCCCAAGCGCAGCTCCAGCTATAATATCTATGGCTCCGGCAGCTAGCAACGTTCGGTTCATATCGATACTCTTATTTTGAAAATCCCGTGGCAACTCGGCGTCATAACCGCCCAGTCCGTGCTTCTGCTGGCATTAAGCAGAGCAGGGCTACACAGCAGTGCGCCTATTTTGCGACCCGAAATAAGTCTGTGGTGTTTTTTTTTCTCACAACGGGTCAAATGCATCTAACATGCTTTGCATCGTCGCCATTCCTTTATGCCCACATCACCCGAAATTAACGTTAGGTTAGCGTAAGCTAACAAGCTAATCCTGATCAGAGGCAGAGCCAGAGAACAGCAGACAGTGTGGACTGGGGAAAGGGAAATGGGGGGAGGGGGGCACTCTCCCTTTCTCTGTGTGTGCGCGTTTGGAAAGACGATGAAGTCAGGAGTATATTATAGTAAATTGAGGATTACTGAGGATGGACAGATAATGTTGATATTCAAATATAAAAAAAATTATAATAAATGAATTCATGATCATCATGCAACATAAAACAATTGTAGAAACGGTTTGGGAGAGGAAGGGGTTTATACATGCCCTGATGCCTCAGTGTATGGCAGTGTAAAAAGGTTGGTTGCCCTATAAATATATATATATGCGGTAATTAAATATATAAATGTAAATATTAGAGCCTTTAGCACAATATATAAGACAATCCCAATCCATAGAACCAATCGCAATTAAGGGCACACAACATCATATTAGTTTATATGCGGACAACGTAATATTGTTCATGCAAAACCCTAACACCTCAATGCCTCATCTTCTCAAGTTGATTGATGACTTTGGCAATCTATCGGGATTTAGGATAAATTGGCCAAAGTCGGCCTTCCTTCCACTTAATGCCCCTGCAAAGAATATACTCCTTCCAGAAAAAAGACCAATGGTTAAACACTTCAGATGTTTAGGAATTGAGGTATTCCCTACTATAAGCCAAACGGTGAAGTACAATTAGAATTACACACAATTCCAAGATAAGATCAAGTATGACTTTGACAGGTGGTCCAAACTTAAAAACTCAGTACAGGCACGAGTATCAATAGTTAAGATGGATGTTTTACCTAGAATCAACTTCATTAGCTCAATGTTACCATTACCCCCTCCTGATGGTTACCCCTCCTGATGGTTACTGGAAAAGATTACACTCCACCGCATATACATTTATTTGGAATAACAAACCTCCACGAATAAAAAGATCCACGCACAGAGAAACAAAGCCGACGGAGGTTTGGCAGACTTTTACCACTATTTTAAAGCGTACTCTTTAAGACCACTGACAACCTGGTTTGACTCCCAATCATCTGTATCCTGGAGAAACTTAGAAGAAAATATAGTAGCACCACATAGACTGCAGGACATAGTATACACCATATTATCAATTAAGCAATGCGAATTGAAATTTGGCCCCCTTATTACACATGTGATCCGGATATGGCGTGAAACACAAAAAAAATATTCTAACCAACATAAATGGCATAGCCATACTCCCCTATTCAATAACAATGCACTCCTTATTGGAAAATGACCTATAAGATACCCCAATGGGAAAAGCAGGGCATACACACATTGGGAGATGTTTTCAACAAACAGGGGTTTTGTAGCTATCAAGATATACATAAAAAATGTAACCTCACCAGTTCCACATATTATTTTTACACACAGTTATTGGATTGTTTGAAGGCTCATGGAGTCCCATTAAGGATACCAATTGAGCACCACAGATATCACAAATTCTTCTATGAAAGAGAGACATCGAGAGGCTTCGTATCTGATTTTTATCATCACTTACTAACGTCTTCGTATGGAATCCTCCCCCTAGAATCAGTCTGGAGGAGGGATATACCAGACTTGGAAATAGATTTTGATTGGCAAGAAGTCTGGGCAAACGTTCGAATCAGGGGAGGAAACTAACTTTTTGGCTTACCAGCCAACTGGCGAGTATCTGATTTTTCTTACCAGCCAAACAGATTTTTTACCAGACAAAAAAAATCGCTAATTGTGATAATTACTTCTTTGTATGTCAAGCCGCGTCAATGTTGTGTATGCATCTGGTTAGGCACACTGTGCCTTTAAGACAGCACAGTGGTCTTACGACAGTGCTGTGAAGTACCGTCAAGTGTTGTGGTAACGTCAGTTGGGTTGGTGTGCTGTTGACGTTGTGCACAGTGCATTGGTTGAGCTTAGCTAGCCCCTTTCGTGACTGCGATGTGCAAGCCAGGGGCTTTTGAGCATGAAATAAAATGTCGAACCTTACGTCGTAGTCCGGTGCTTTTTTGGAAACATTATAGTCATAACAGATATACACCTAGCTGGCTGCTTTGAGCACACGGGGCTAACGTTAGCTAGCAAGCAGCTATCTAAAACGCTAACTAGAAGCTAACCACTGTATACAGTTCCAGTAGACAACATTACACCTCTGTGATTTAAATGTGTCCTTAGTAACTTATACTCGAGGGTTGTACTAGGGTTGGATGCAGTTCCCCGTTGGTCAGTCTGTCTGTTTTCCATATTCTGCTGTGTTTAACGTTATCTGTTTGAGAGTGCTCCTGATGGCTAGCCTAGTAGTACCGCGGGACTTTTATTATTATATGTCCGCGGGTTGGCCAGTACTGCGCAAACGTTTATTAAACATTATATGTCCGCGGGTGGTCTTGTGCAGTGCTCTCGTGGCACTGTCAACTAAAGCGAACACTCAGAAGACGCGCACCGTTTGCCAGTGCAGTGATTGCAGAATGTTTTATTTTTTTGTATACTCGCCAGGCTGGCGAGTGGTCTTCATGAATCACTCGCCAAACGTAAAAAATACTCGCATTTGGCGAGTAAAGTGGCCTAATTTCCTCCCCTGGTTCGAATTGCGTCACGTAACCCGGACCATCATGTTATATGTTCCATATGTTCCTTATGTACAAATGGGGATGAGGGTACATTTATGCACATGTATTGGGATTGCCCACCGGTTAAGATATTCTGGAAAGAAGTGTCCCAGCAATTATCAGTATTCTTATTTCTGAACATACCTGTACAACTCTCTGTATTGCTGTTGAATGATGTATTTCAGTTTGCAGCCCCTATACAGCTAAAGAGACTAGTTTTATCCGGTCTCACAGCTGCTAAAAAGCTGATAGCATCACGATGGATTCAACCGGAAAAAATGTGCCGGAAGTTATGGGTTTTCGATGTGATTTATCTAGAAATATCTACAGCAAGAATTTTAGGTGTCAGTGAAACCAACATTGCAATCTGGTTAGAAGTGGTGGAGAGAATAAAAGCTAGCATATGAAGTGTAGTGCCTGGTTAGAAACGAATGAAAATGGATGGATTATCAAAGTGGGGGTCCGGGGGGGGTGAGCGAGCAGGAGCATATGTATGTATGGTATTAGATAGCAAGTATTAGGTATATATCTTGTAAACTACATTTATAATGATTCAAATGGTGATTTCATTGGATGTTTACTGTTAATGCTGTCTAATTTGTTGTTATGTTTAAAAAAAAATGTAAAAAAAAACTAAATCAATCAAAAAAGAAAGAAAAACGATTTTTTTTTTTTTTTAAATATTATTATTATTAAATGGGTTACAATTACAAATATGTGGAAGTGGAACCATATGGAAGGAGTAAGCCTGCCGCTAAAAAGAAAACCCACCGCGCCTTTCTCAGACGAAAAAGAAAGTTTCGAGAGGAGTGGAAGTTTGAAGACAGACTAGATTACAATATGATGCGGGGGTGGTGAGCTGAAACAGTGTGTGTGTGTGTGTGTGTGTGTGCGTGTCCCGACCCCACTTCTATGTTTCAATAAATTATTTGTATTTAAAACTATTAACGCTGACTCATTCCTTCAGTCCACTCAAAATTATGCTAATGTTGTTTATGATATTAAGGCAAGACACTACAGGTGAATAGGGTAAACAATTTAACTAATAGATATCACAATGAAACTTCCCCAGTTGATTACTTATATTAAGACAACACTTTTTTGTATTACAAGTTCTGAAATTGTTATGTTTAAATATGCAAATGAGGCATTATCTACTTAAATATGCGCTAATTTGCATATAATTCCAGGACAGAAATCTGAACATTGGATAAAGCCATTTTCAAAATTATAGTTTCATTTTGTTGACATATTAGAGCCAAAGGTTATTACAGAGGGGATTTTGGATATCTCTTTTTATCACTCCATAAATCAGAAAATACTGTCAACAGTCCATTTGTATGGTAAAATTCCATATTTCGCCATGTTTTTAGGAATAAAATGTGATATAAATCAGGGTATGAATGCGATATCAACAAACCCTTCTGTAAATACCTTCAGGACATAGCAGGGTTCCCACGCTTGCCTTGAAATTTTTTTCCATACTACCTCCTGATTTTCCAGGTACCATATTAAGTGATGATCTATAGGCCCCTGAAGTTTTCCGCCCCCATCCGCGCACCCCTCCCCTCACACACACAACCCCCTAGGACACCTGACTACTTACTTGATTTAAAAGATGTGCCAGTCAAGTCTACATTGTAAATGCTTAAGAGATTTTGTGTCTTATTGATAATATCAATGCATGAAATAATGCAACAAGCTGTAGATGAACAACAATTTATTGAACTGGAACACATGAGCACTGGTATTGATATATGTTCTCTCTTCCACTCCTCTCCTATCTCATCCTGTCCTCTTCTCTCCACACCTCCCCTCGTGTCCGCTCCTGTCTTCTCTTCCTACTCTTCTCAACTCCTCTCCACTGTTCTCCCTTTTCCTCTGTCATCCTCCTCTTCCATCTTCGCGGCCTCTTCTCTTCCTGGCTAACTGGCTCGTTATGAGAGCTAATGTTGGCTAGCTACTGTACCTGGCGCTGGCTAACTGGCTCGTTATGAGAGCTAACGTTGGCTAGCTACTGTACCTGGCGCTGGCTAACTGGCTCGTTATGAGAGCTAACGTTGGTAGCTACTGTACCTGGCGCTGGCTAACTGCCTCGTTATGAGAGCTAACGTTGGTAGCTACTGTACCTGGCGCTGGCTAACTGGCTCGTTATGAGAGCTAACGTTGGCTAGCTACTGTACCTGGCGCTGGCTAACTGGCTCGTTATGAGAGCTAACGTTGGCTAGCTACTGTACCTGGCGCTGGCTAACTGGCTCGTTATGAGAGCTAACATTGGCTAGCTACTGTACCTGGCGCTGGCTAACTGGCTCATTATGAGAGCTAACGTTGGCTAGCTACTGTACCTGGCGCTGGCTAACTGGCTCGTTATGAGAGCTAACGTTGGCTAGCTACTGTACCTGGCGCTGGCTAACTGGCTCGTTATGAGAGCTAACGTTGGCTAGCTACTGTACCTGGCGCTGGCTAACTGGCTCGTTATGAGAGATAACGTTGGCTAGCTACTGTACCTGGCGCTGGCTAACTGGCACGTTATGAGAGCTAACGTTGGTAGCTACTGTACCTGGCGCTGGCTAACTGCCTCGTTATGAGAGCTAACGTTGGTAGCTACTGTACCTGGCGCTGGCTAACTGGCTCGTTATGAGAGCTAACGTTGGCTAGCTACTGTACCTGGCGCTGGCTAACTGGCTCGTTATGAGAGCTAACGTTGGCTAGCTACTGTACCTGGCGCTGGCTAACTGGCTCGTTATGAGAGCTAGCGTTGGTAGCTACTGTACCTGGCGCTGGCTAACTGCCTCGTTATGAGAGCTAACGTTGGTAGCTACTGTACCTGGCGCTGGCTAACTGGCTCGTTATGAGAGATAATGGGATCATCCATTTCTATCTACAGTAAAAGCTGTTCACATGTAAAGGGTTTTTATAAACTCATGTTAATTCTGTGCTCAATAGTTAAATTTTATTACACATCATCCAATAAAAATGTCCAGGACAACTGTTTCTATTTCCATGTAATTGGGCACTTTTGCTCAGTTTCCATGCCTTTCCATACCTGGAAAATGAAAAAATGAATCCCATGTTTTCAATGTTTTCCAGGTACCGTGGGAACCCTGCATAGATATGAATAGAACTGGAAGTTTTGGTGTTTGTGAGTGCTACTGAAGTGGAGATTTCTGGCTCAGAGTATGAGGAAAAACTCATTTTGAGAAAACGGCCTTTAAAGATTTGTATGATAAAATTCCATATTCCGCCATGTTTTTAGGAATAAAATGTGATATAAATCAGGCTATGAATGAGATATCAACAAACCCTTCTGCAAATACCTTCAGAATATAGATATGCATAAAACTGGAAGGTTTGGTGTATGCGAGTCGTACTGAAGTGGAGATGTCTGGCTCAGAGTAGGAGGAAAAACTTTGAGAAAACAGATTTATATTGTATTGATTTGTATTAAAGATTTGTATTGTAAAATTACATACATTTGTATTGGAAACCACTATTTACAGACACTATCTAATAAAAATACTTTGCAACAACAATATAATATCATCTAAAACAAATACATCAACACATCAAAATAACTGAATTATAACATAAACAAATAATATAAACGATGTTCACTTTTGCTCTGCCACAAAAAAATTAGCTATTGAGTCACCAATGTTGCCAACACTAGGTGGTGCTGTCTGACTTCCTTGTGTATATGATTACACAAGATACTCTTAGATAGATCATTATGTTTGGCTATGTGTATGTGCATGTTATTTTGCATTTCCATGTGTATGTATTTTGCACTCTTTAGGCCAGGGCTATTCAACTGGCGGCCCGCGGGCCGGCCCGCCAAAGATTACATGATAATAAAAAATCAATAAAAAAAATCATTTTTTTTTTTTTTTTTTAATATTATTATTTTTTTTTTTACTTTTTTCTTTTCATGTCAACGTTAACACGCACAATTGAGCCAAAAGTCACTCAATTAATGACAGATTTCATTGATAAATTGAGGGAAAACTTTGCAAGTCGATTTGATGAATTTGACATGTCCAGAGAATTGATGCATTTTGTGAGCAACCCATTTGCCAATGTAGCTGCTATTTCCACAAAAGGACAAGAGTTCCTTGCATCACTTCACATTGATGAAGGTCTCCTGCAACTTGAAATAATTGACATGCAAGCATCATCTGCTCTGAAGCAGGCACTTGAGAATGAATCCACCACAACATTTTGGATAAAGTGTATTCATGTCAAGACATTCCCCAAAATAAAAACGCTGACAATATCTGTGCTAACAATGTTTGGCTCAACATACACCTGTGAATCCAGTTTCTCTCACATGAATGCCATTAAAACAAGCAACGTGCCTCCTTGACAAATTAGCATTTGCATCACTGTTTGCGGGTAGCCCTCACTTCCTATGAACCCTCTTTCTCTGCCATTGCCCAGTCAAAGAAGTGCAATCTCTCTCATTAGATGTGTGTATGTAGGCTAGGCCTGTCTGCCCCCCACCCCCCTGATGTTTTGAGAGTTAAGAGTGGACAATAAGTGCTAATAAGATGCTGTGATTTGCTGTTGTTGCACAGACATGAAGCACTTTTTCATAAGCTCAGCTGCACTATAAATGTGTTTTTTTGTTCAAGTGTTGATGTTAGAATGTTCAGATGCACATCATGCACTTGTTTGTTTTTTATTTTATTTTTATATTGAAATGTTCAAGAGGAGATGTTGCAGTTGTTGCACAGTCATAAATGAAGCACTTTCTGCAGGAGATGTTGCAGATGTGGCACATAAATGAAGCACTTTTTTTTAAAAGTATACTACTTTTGCAATGTAGTTAAATAAAAGTTGTGAAAATGTTGTTGCGTGTTGTGTCAAGTGTACATATATTCATAGCACGGGGAGGCGCCGTGGCAGTCCGGCCCCTGGCCCCTTGGGTTTCTGACAATGTGGCCCCCTGAACAATTTAGTTGAATAGCCCTGCTTTAGGCTGTATGTCCTGTGTATCTTGTCTGGCATTTTACATGTATATATATTGTATCCGTTTGTATTTCATGTGTTTTGGATAGACTACAGATGGAAATTAGCTTCTGCTAAATCTGGTGCAAACATATTTGCATGTAACAATGATGACTGTAAATGCACATTGTCTATAAATAAATAAAAATAAATAAAAAAAGGCCTTCAACTGAACAGAACCAGTCATTTCCTGGGTCCACACCAGGCAACCACAGTAACACATCACCCACACACTGCCACCAGTAACTACTACAGTAACACTGTTACTATTACTCTTGACTAGATGTCCATGCCCGCTCCATATGTAGGACCCTCACTAGTTTCCTGCTGGTGTCGTTGAATTTTTCTGGCTGTGCTCAGACTCTTGCGCCTACGTTTGGCACTGGCGGTTGTGATGGCCTCAGCTTTTGCGATTCTGAGCATATCGGTGTCCATCATCGAATCCACGGTAACATAAGTGCTATGAAGCCACAACCTCTCCATAACACTAAGCATGGCAGAGGCACCTTCGTTGAAAGTGGAGATGGCCATACTGGCTGCTGCCTCAACCCTGCTTTTCCCCACAAAGACTGTTTTTGGACACCGCGTCCATATAACAGAGTTGAGGCACTCATTTGCATTTTGAGTGCCTCCATGCTGCATTCGCTGCAGCAGACTGTCACTTGACATGCGGTGGTAAACTGGTATTCGTTTCCTCCCCACCTCTTTTGTTAAAACATTTCCAGCATGGCATTTGTGGCTCTCCGGTGTTTTCCCATTCTCCTCTGCTTTCCTATACCAGCACCATGAGAGACTGCACCTTTTGTGCATAGGGTTGTCATCAGTGGACATGGAGGAGACCTGCCCATATTGCGGTCTTCATTTGATCGATTGAACCCTGGTTATCCAAAATTGCCCCCCTATAATAATTTTGCAAGGTTTTGCATTTTTTCGCAGTCAGTTTCCCCACACCCTTCCCTCCTAACTTACCCTCTGTACTACACTTCCTTAGTGCTGTACCCATTCTTTTGTGGGCATGATTTATACACTCCAATTTACTGATTTCCTGCTCAGGGTATGGGTTCAGTGCAACTACCTCCCTAAATGCTGTACTATCCCCATCTGATAGCATCTCAATGTACCGCACCTGGTGGCGATTCACAGATCTAGCCCACATCCTTTTTGCGGACTCCTTCTCCATTGCCTTACTTGAACCGGCAAAGTTTTTAGCACAGTCTTTGTGTGTCTCTCTCCAGCTGTCAAACTCCTGCTCTGTTACTTTCTCCTGTCGCTTGGCGTTTTCCTTCAGGGCACACGCATGGCAGTAGGATGATAGGACCTCATAGTCTATCACCAGTCCTGTAAGGAGGTCAATGCACACGCCGATTCCATAATGTGAAGTGAAGCCTCTTTTTTGCCAGGTGCCATCAAAAGAAACACTTATGTTTATGACTGCATCTGGATCCTTCCTCAGCAACTCTGCCACATCTGGGTCAACATCTGCATACGCAGGGACCGAAACTAGAGAGCGCCACCCGCCATTGGCGCTCAGTTTTTACGTTTGGCGCCTCCCACTGAGAGGTCTGACCGCCGTGTGGCGGGCAATCAAATAGTCATGTGAAAACTGAAAATCATGATCCAATTCTTTAGCGGAGTTCTCACTCGCTGTCTCAGCACAGACATGTAGCGCACCGCGCACTGCTGCTCCTACCCCTCCCCACCTGTTTCTGTATGCCTGCATGTAAACAGAGGCTATTGCCTCCGACAGTCTCTGTGACGTTAGTCTAGTCAGTGTGGGACCTTCGTGAGATAACGTTAGCTACCGTACAAAATGACCCAGTCAACTATTCACTTAGTTTAATACATGAGGCATTGTGTAACGTTATCCAGCCGGCTAGCTACTGATAGCTCCCGACATCAACAAATGCTCCAGCAATAGTCCAGTGCATAATACCTCCGTTGGCTAGGTAGCTCACTAGTCACTACGAAATGTCGCAGTAAACTAAATAGGTCATCCAGCAGTAGCTACAGATAGCTCCTGACATCAATGTCCTACAACAACATGCGTATTCGAGTCCCTGGCTTACATCGCATGAGTGAGGGCTGCTGAATAGGGTCCAGCTGTAGCTCAGGAGAATCCTTTTGCATGCTGAATGTAGCGTTTAGGGTCCAGCTGCAGCGCCGGAGAATCCTTGATGGAGCTGGAGGCCACTCGAGTATACACACAGACAGTGGAGCTGTTTGCAGACAGCAAGGTGGCGATGTCTCGCAGATAACACAATCACAAGTATGATTATATAATATATATATTTTATTAAAAAAAAAATTATATAAAATAATAATAATTATTTTTTTTTATAAAAAAAAGTTGGCAGGTAAGAAATATGCTTGGCGGGTAGATTCTTCCCATCTACCCGCCACTGGCCGGTGAGTCAAAAAGTTAATTTCGCTCCCTGTGCATACGCCTGCCTGACCTGCTCCCTGGTCCTGTGCAGTGACTCCAGGCCTCTCTCAATTTCTGCCACTAAAATGAAATGTAACATATCAGTTACCCCTAACAGAAATGAAAAATATTTTCAATCATTATTTTAGAGCACATTATATTTCCCCACCATATCACAATATATTGTAAAATATGCAAATAATATATTACACATCAATATAATTACCATGGGTATATTTGTAAATATATAGGGACTGTACATCTGATCAACTTTTCTTTTTACTTTAGTGGTAGGGAGAGAGAGAGAGAGAGAGAGAGAGGGACACGGAGCACCCCACACACACCGTGCGCATGGGGAAACACACACGCGCGCAGTCGGGAGCGTGCGCAAACCGCTCTGCATCCCTCCCTCTCCAACTTCAGTTCAGAGGGGCTGTTTCCATACCTGTCACTCTTTTATTGTGTTTCTGGTATGTTTTGACGTGAAGTCCAGGGATCCCCAACACTTTGCTGATCTTTCTGAGGGCTGCATACCCCAACCCTAATTCGTGTGCTAAGAGGACCATGCGCACATTCACATCAAACGCCACATCGTTCCTGGTTGAGTCGTGGATACGTGTGGATGTATAGACACTTTTGCGGTACTGATCTGTTTGGCACAGACTGCACTCAATTATCAAACTGCTACAGAACTCCCGATTCTGCGGATCGATGATAATTTGAAGCCCAGTCCCTGCGCAATTAGGACATATCAACACGCCGATCAGTTCATTCAACCGCGCTACATGAACTATCAGCCACTGCTGTGTGACGAGGCTTGGTGTTTGTTCATCACCCCCGTTGTCCTGCTTTCCAATTGACAGCTTACGCGCCATCGATGCGCTTTGTGAAGGCATTTCATCTTCTACTCCAGTAGAAGTTTCTTTTTGTTTACACCCTCTTGCTACCAACAATTGTTGTTGTCTTTTATGGGAACTCTTTACGCTGAGTTTCCTCACTCGCTGTTTCGGCATTTTGACAGATCAGGTCTCCCGCGGAATGAATCTACCACAGAATGAATCTCCCGCGGCTGACAACAGGATGTCAGAGCATGTGATGCACCTGAACCAATCACGCTATCAGAAATCTGCACCAGCCCAATGAGAGCTCGGTGCTTGTGACAGCCCTCAGCGCGCGAGACAACTGTACCTCATAATGCCGGTGATCTGAATTCGGAATGCTGCAAAATCAACAGGCGCAGCATGACAAAGTGTAGTAAAATAAACATCTAAATGTGTATTTTGAACGTTTCCTTTCCAATAGTCTGAAAAAAGACATGTTATGGAAGCAAAATAGCACAAAATCTCAAAATTGACAAAAAAAAAAGGTCTTTTTCACCTGCCGTGTCTCACGTTAATTGAAAATAGCATATGAGAGTATTATGTAAGGGATAATGTATAGCTACGAGGTCATTGTCGCAAAATAATTGACCGACACAGAGTTTAAAATACCGAGCCGCCTCGGCGAGGTGTTTTAAACGTCAGTGAAGGTCAATTATTTTGCGACAATGATCGAGACTGGGTCAATGCACTGGTGGTTAGTAGAAAAGCCCAAAACAGGAAAGCTTAGGATTTGTCTAGATCCCCGCCCCCTGAACAAAGCCATCCAGAGACTTGCTTGCACCTCATGGTACCAAAGCACCTCAAAGGCGCTAAAAACAAAATTACAAACATCTCAAAACAAACTGGTCAGACTACTGCTTGACCTTACTCCTAGAACCCACCTCACCCCTGCCCACTTTGACAACCTAGGATGGCTTGGGTCGCTTTCACACAGGGGCTGTTTGGTCCGGACTTTCGGACCAGAATTCGATAGTCCGGTTTTTCGGGTCTGTGTGAATGCGCGTCGAACTCGGTTCGCGGACCAAACAGGCGAACTCTAGTCCGCCTGAAAACGTCGGTCTCGGTTCGGCTTCATCGAACCAAACGCGAACCAAATATAGGAAGTGATTATTATTACCACTGCTCGCAGCACTCACTGCAAAACAAGCACACTGCATCTAATCTCTCTATCTATCTATCTATCTATCTATCTATCTGTGCATCTTGGGAAGAAGGAAGAAAAAACGCGGCTTATTATTATTACCGAGGCGCGCGGCTTATTATATTATTAATAAAACAGCTACTTGTGGGCACTCATAAAAACACCGTGGTCTACAAGTTGTTTAGCGAGAGGATGGTGGTAATGTGCTTCAATAGAACAATGGATCATGCCATGTCAAAACTCGGCTCTGCTGATCTGGTCCACACACAGAGACACACACACACGCGCGCGCACACGGGATCGCAGCCACACACACATTTCCACTGTCCAATAGACAAGCGCCCTTTTCGACCGCGTGACATTGTTCAGAAGGTCTCGGTCCGCCTGACAGATTTCTATGTGAAAGCAGGCGAACCAAATGAAGAATGCAACAATGTTGCAACTTCACCCCCAGAACCGCACCGAGTCCACCAAAACTATATGTGAAAGCGACCAAGTAGACGACAGAGTACAGCAACTTGCAATGGGCCTGGTCTACAAGATACACTACACGACCAAGGTACCCATGTACATGTCAAAATACTTCCCAAAGGTCAGTGAATACCACGATCACAACACCAGAGGGAGCTCCACAAATCATGTTAAACCCAGATTCGGCTCAAATAAGGGACTAAACACGTTTCGCAATTATGCCACATCAATGTGGAACGCCCTACCCAAAGCTGTAAAGGAATGTGGATCACTACCCACTTTCAAAACCAATCTCAAGGGACACCTACGGGAGATTGCAATTCAAAACTGGCCCCTGTAAATGTCCTAACCCAACCCCCTCCAATGTACAGTAATTTACCTAGTATGGTTGTCAATAGTCCAATGTACAATTTTGCTTGTTTGTACAGTGTCTCTCTCTCCCCCCCCCCCCCCCCCCCCAATGTACAGTTTTGCTTGTTTATACAGTGTTTCTCCCCCCCCCCCCCCCCCCAACCACCTCCAATGTAAATTACCCAGTATGGTTGTCAATATCCCAATGTACCCAACCCCCCCCCCACACAACCCCACCCAACCTCCTCCAATGTACAGTTTCTACGTCAAATGTATATACTCCCTTTTCTTGACTCCTTTTGTATCACAAACAGTACTGTATTTGCAAATCTGGTATGTCATAAATGTATAGATGTAGCAGTACTGACTATCTGTATGTCATGTATGTCATATATATCCTGATGAATTGAAAATGGGGGACCCTGATGTAAACAAGACGAAAGTCTTTCTCTGGTCTGCATCCCCTTAACAATTGTGTGTATTGAGCTGTACTGTATTGTACCCATTCTGCAATCTGTTAAAGTTTTCAATCAATCAATCAGACCCTACTACCCACTCCCTATTCTAGATGACATTACCCCAAAATTAGCGGGTGCACAGTATTTCAGTGTGCTAGACGCCAGGTCTGGGTACTGGACAATAAAACTCAGTACAGTAACTAGGCTGCACTAGTCTCTCTGATCATGTTAGTACAGTAACTAGGCTGCACTAGTCTCTCTGATCATGTTAGTACAGTAACTAGGCTGCACTAGTCTCTCTGATCATGTTAGTACAGTAACTAGGCTGCACTAGTCTCTCTGATCATGTTAGTACAGTAACTAGGCTGCACTAGTCTCTCTGATCATGTTAGTACAGTAACTAGACTGCACTAGTCTCTCTGATCATGTTAGTACAGTAACTAGGCTGCACAGCCGACAAACATAGTTGCTGCCTAAACAATATCCAGGTAAGATGGCGGACGGTTATCCCATGATTTATGGCGTAATGTCGCATCTAATGTTTTATATATGGCAGCACCGCTGGTCTAACTGTTGGGTACATTATTTAAGGTTAGGCAATTGTGAAATACCGTAATCACAAACGGGAACATATACCTATTGATCAAAGAATAATGTCCAAAGGACCTTCTGATTAAACGAACCTGCTTTGCGTTTCTTCATCTCACTTTCACACACCAGTCTCGACTCCTCCTTAGTTCAGATGTGTCTCCAGCAGCTGCAGTTAGTCCGTTCTTTACACGATCACTGCATCTAGATCTGTTCAGAGAGTTAACGTTAGAGATTAGCAGCGTTAGCTCGTTATAGCAACAGACAACGAGGTGAAGCAATGGAGTGTGGTGCCCCTGGTGGCTAGGACGAGACATTGCATGGCATTTCCGTATTTTCTGGTGACGTCAAGGAGGGCTGGATCAATCAGCTACGTCCGCGTTCCGCGCGCTGATTGGCGGAGAGGGGACGTCACTCCACATTGGTCCTAGCCCCTCCCCCCTGACCAGGCTCGGTTGAGACGTGCGGTTGGAGAGAGTGCGAGAGAGGGATGATGAATGAATGAATGAATGAAGAATGAATGAATGAATGAATGAATGAATGAATGATGAATGAATGAATGAAAACTTTATTTAACAGATTGCAGAATGGGTACAAGCTCAATACACACAATTGTTAAGGGGATGCAGACCAGAGAAAGACGTTTGTCTTGTTTACATCAGGGTCCCCCATTTTCAATTCATAGTGACATTTATGACATACACAACAAACATGACATTTATGGCATAGGGACATACATGACATACAGGTATATAGTACTGTTACATTTGTGACATACGATATGCAAATATACAGTACTGTTACGGTTACCCATAGATCCTGACAGAGTATAAATTATACATTTGATGGGGAGGGGACTGTACATTAGGAGGGGGTGGGTGGGTGGGAGAGAAATATACATACGGTGGGGAGAGAATACATACGGTGGGGAGGAGACTGTACATTAGGAGGGGGTGGGTGGGTGGGTGGGAGAGAAATATACATGCGGTGGGGAGGAGACTGTCTATTAGGAGGGGGTGGGGGGGTTTGGACATTTACGGTGGCCAGTTTCGAATTGCAGCCTCCCGTAGGTGCTCTTTAAGAGTGGTTTTGAATGTGGGTAGGGATTCACATTCCTTTACAGCTTTGGGTAGGGCGTTCCACATTGATGTGGCATAATTGCGAAACGTGTTTAGTACCTTGTTTGAGCCGAATCTGGGTTTAACATGATTTGTTGAGCTTCCTCTGGTGTTGTGGTCGTGACTTGACCTTGATTTGATTGATTGTATGTCATAAATGTCCTGATGAATTGAAAATGGGGGACCCCGATGTAAACAAAACAAAAGTATTTTTCTGGTCTGCATCCTCTTAGCATTGTACCCATTCTGCAATCTGTTAATACGTTTTCAATCAATCAATCAATAAGAAGGACAACCATAAGCATCCTTCCTCCAGAAATCAACCAATCCTGGGCGCCTGTACGTTAATGCCAAGCAAGCAGTGCAAAAATGCTTCCGCATTCGTCACCGCACGCTAGTGCGGTAAAGCGCCCTTCTTTTCAGACAAATGCTACCGTGCGTGCACCGGCGGCGGCGTGCTCGCTCAGGTGCGTGCGTGCGCCGGCGTGCTCGCGCGAGGTGCCCGCGCATGCGACACGAGCGGAGCTCAATATATATAAGTCACCGCCCCTTATTCAGTATCCAACAAATAGCTCAATTGGCAAGGACACATGGCTGTGGATCCTATGGCTTGTTTGCTGGCGAGTTCGAATCCCATCGAAAATATTTTTTAACGTGATTTTTTTTAACGTGTATTCTTTCGCCGATTAAGGTTAGGCATTGTTTCGGAGTTGGTTAAGGTTAGAACGGTTAAGTTTAGGCGCTGTTAAGGAGCTGGTTAAGGTTAGAGTTTGTCAAAGAGAATGGCAATATAATTTCTATGGTTAAGGTAAGGTTAAGGTTAGGCATTGTTTCGGAGTTGGTTAAGGTTAGAACGGTTAAGTTTAGGCGTTGTTAAGGAGCTGGTTAAGGTTAGAGTTTGTCAAAGAGAATGGCAATAGACAGCCTATTTCCGCGAAAATGAAAGGCGCATTACTGCATGCCACTACGGTAAATTTTTGCACTGCTTGCTTGGCATAAAGCTACACGCATCCTGGGCACTCCCATACCATATGGAAAAAGGTACACAAGGCGTTTTTGTGTGCACAAAGCGCTTTTAGGTGAAGGTATGGCTTTCTTTATGTAATATGCATGGAGTAAAGTATGTCCTATGTATAAAATCAAAATGGATGACTTGGTGGTTGGGAATTCTGGAGGATAGCAAAATGTTTTGCTAGATTAATAGCCCATTTAGACTGCTGCTATTGAATGGTATATCCACACTGGCACACTATATCAATGGGTAGAGGCTTTGAAGAAGTCTTTGCCAACATGGCGTAAACCGTTGAGACCAGACCCCTGGGTCTGAATGAATGAATGAAAACTTTATTTAACAGATTGCAGAATGGGTACAATACAGTACGGCTCAATACATACAATTGTTAAGGGGATGCAGACCTGAGAAAGACGTTTGTCTTGTTTCCATCAGGGTCCCCCATTTTCAATTCATATAGACATTTATGACATACACAACATACATGACATTTATGGCATAGGGACATATAGGTATTTAGTACTGATACATTTGTGACATAACGGTATTCAAATATACAGTACTATTACCCCTAGATCCTGACAGCGTATATACATATGATGGGGAGGGGACTGTACATTAGGAGGGGGTGGGTGGGTGGGAGGGAAATATACATACGGCGGGGAGGGAATATATACATGCGGTGGTGAGGAGACTGTCTATTAGGAGGTGGTGGGGGTTTTGGGCATTTACGGTGGCCAGTTTCGAATTGCAGCCTCCCGTAGGTGCTCTTTAAGAGCGGTTTTGAATGTGGGCAGGGATTCACATTCCTTTACAGCTTTGGGTAGGGCGTTCCACATTGTTGTGGCATAATTGCGAAACGTGTTTAGTCCCTTGTTTGAGCCGAATCTGGGTTTAACATGATTTGTTGAGCTTCCTCTGGTGTAGTGGTTGTGGTATTCACTGACCTTTGGGAAGTATTTTGACATGTACATGGGCACCCCGGTCGTATAGTGTATCTTGTAGACCAGGCCCATTGCAAGTTGCTGTACTCTGTCGTCTACTCTAAGCCATCCTAGGTTGGCAAAGTGGGCAGGGGTGAGGTGGGTTCTGGGGTTCAGGTCAAGTAGTAGTCTGACCAGTTTGTTTTGTGATGTTTGTAATTTTGTTTTAAGCGCCTTTGAGGTGCTTTGGTACCATGAGGTGCACGCATAGTCATAGTACCCTTAAATGAGTGCTCCTGCCAGAGTCTTCAGGGTATTCTTGTTACCAGAGAGGAGATCCGGTACAAGAATCTAGTTCGTTGGTTGACTTTTTTTATTACATTGGATGCCATTTTGTCACAGGAAAGATTTGCCTCTAGGATGGAACCCAGGTAGGTAATTTCGTCTTTCCTTGTGACAATATTGTCACCCACTGTAACTGAGAATCCGTCGGTCTTGCTGAGTTTGTTATTTGAACCGAAGAGAATGGACTCTGTTTTGCCCATGTGTAATGATAGTTTGTTATCAGCGAGCCATATGCAGATTTTGCCTAGTTCCGTGCTGAGGGTTTTTTCAACCTGCAATTTGTTCTTGTCAGAGACCAGCAGGGCTGAGTCGTCCGCAAACAGGAACAAGTTGCAGTCACAGGCTGACGACATGTCATTTGCATAAATTAGGAAGAGTAGCGGTCCTAGTATGCTTCCTTGTGGAACACCACAGCTCACTGTGAGGGGGGGGGATAGAGTACCGTTTACCTCTATCATCTGTTCTCTCCCCTCCAGGTAGGATTGCATCCAGCTCACTGATAAGCTATCAAAACCAATTGCTTTTAAATATTGTGTGAAATGGATGGGTACCTAATTGACTATCCCAAGGTACGCCATTGCTGTGCACAATAGAAGCTAGAAGAAAGTGCCAGGTGAATTAAAGTGTTTCTGAATGTCTTGGAATGAGCAGAGACCCTCTACCCCAGTGGTTCTCAAACGGTGGTATGCGTACCACTAGTGGTACTTGGTGGTACTGCTGGTGGTACTTGAAAACATTAACAAAAACAAAAAAAATTATACTTTTTTTTTTTTTGCAGTCAGGCCACTGAACTTAGAAGCAGGCCAGGCCGCGTGTAGCCTTTTTACAACGCATCCGCGTTTCCGGCACTCTGATTGGCCAGGTCATGTGACATGTGCGCCCAATAGCGCGTTTGCCCATTTCCGCGTCGAACAGCCTGCAAACTACCTGGCGTTCTATCGCCATGCTCTAAGACAAACTCTAACCTTAACCAACTTCGAAGAGTGCCTAAGCTTAACCAGTGTAGAAACTTGCTGTCCCACGATTGGCGCTCATGTCACATGACCTGGCCAATCAGAGCACAAAACGGGAACCCGGAAACGCGGATGCGTTGTAAAAAGGCTTCAAGCGGCCAGGCCAGTGTTTCTGGTTGCGGTGGCGCGATAGTTAGATAACCTAAATGGGGAACAACCAGGAGATCACTGTGACAGAGTAATGCAGTCTAAACAGTCATAAATCTTTAATTCAACTTCAGCCCTGATCATAACCATTTATTTTTTTTAGATTTTTTGTAATGTCAGATAAAAAATGAAATACTCCCACTTTTCTGAAAAGAGTTGGTGTTAAATCTGACATTACAAAAAATCCATAAAAATCTGTGTTGTTGCTAATCATTGACACATGCTAGCCTGTAATAATCCCCACCAGAAAAATGTACTTTGCATTTGATATATTGAAAATATTTAACTTTTTGTGTGTTTTTTTTAACAATAATTTTGTGATGCCGTCACACAAACTGGCATTTAAAGGGTAATAATTCAAAAATGTATTGAACATGTGTTTTCTTTTCTTTTTTACAATAATTTGTGATGCCCATCACAAACACTGGCATTTAAAGGGTAAAAATTCAAAATTTCTGCACCAGAATGCAGGAAATTAAGTTTTTGTAACAAAATAATTGTGCGTGTGTGTGTGTGTGTGTGTATGTGTGTGAGTGTGAGAGAGAATGAAGGACAATTGCTTGCTGTGTGAGAGAGAGAGAGAGAGAGAGAGAGAGAGAGAGAGAGAGAGAGAGAGAGAGAGAGAGAGAGAGAGAGAGAGAGAGAGAGAGAGAGAGAGAGAGAGAGAGAGAGAGAGAGAGAGAGAGAGAGAGAGAGAGATAATTAAGTACATTTGCTGAAATACAGTTCTTAATTTTCTCACTTGCTATGTGAGAATGTTAGTTATTATGTTCTCAATGCGTTTGCTAGTTCTAGTGCAATCCCTTTGTACATTGTGGCTGTGTCTGACAAAAGTTAACAATAAATAATGGTATTAGGAATACATTTGCCTCCTGCGTGAACTGTGCATAGCTGAATAGACTGTATTTTAACGCCGGTCATATGGTGGTACTTGGAGAGCCAGCTACGTTCTCAGGTGGTACTTGGTGTAAATCTTTTTAGAACTACTGCTCTACCCCAAACAAATCAGCAAGTGTAAGAACTCCCTTATTACACCACTGGGGGGCAGTATTGGACGCCTCCCCACTGGAGACCAGTGTTATCATGGGCGATTGAAGGTACAAATTTGGTGTCATTTTCCTGAGATTCTCTGCAAGACTGCAAACTGAGATTAGCTCAATAATGATGGAGCCAAATTAGTTTTTTGATTGTTTGATAGATATATTGGAATAGATTACATATTGTAATTGTAACCTATGAGGGCCGTACAGAATTTCCCTCTATATCGGGTGCCAGGACACCAATAGTACCATTGGAAGGTTGGTAGTCCCGATCCACCTTCACCTTTTTCCCTCTGGAGGGTTGAAAGTTTGAGTCTGCCAGAGGGAGCATGGAGCTGAAAACGCTCATTTGTGGAAGAATATTAATTTTAATATATGAAAAAGAGAATGGAATTAGAGGGGATAAGTATTCCACCCTTGCCGATGTGTTTCTACCTCCATAAGCACTTTCTTATAATGACTTGATACAGTGCTTGTAACCGAGGGGTGGACTGAAACACCAAGATATTTAAGATTCTGGACCACTGGGATGTTAAATGGGGCAGCTAGCCATGCAGCAGAGGCATTCAGTGGCAATAATGCAGACTTTCCCCAGTTCATTTTATAGATCGATAGATAGATACTTTATTCATCCCCTTCGGGGAATTCAGGGATCTCACATAGCTCATACAGTCTCATACAATTATGTCTGCATCATGAATTAAAAAGTAAGCACATGATAAAAATTCATGTACATCATATCTACCAATAATAATAAAAACATGTTAAGATAAAAGCAGGTGTATAAGACAGGTGTATAAAAACAGTTGTATTAAAAAAAAAAATAGGTGTATAAAAACATGTGTAGGGAACAGGAAACAAACAGCCACAGGTCAGCTGTTGTACAGTCTGATGCATAGGCGGCGCGTATATAAGGCTAGGGGGGGCTATGCCTACCCAGAATATTATGCTCGGAATCTTGAAATGTATATAATATATTCGCAGGCTGCTGGCTATTGTGTGTGTCTTGTGCTGCAGCCGGCTGGCCGAGGTGTCAACGACGAAGGTGTCAATCGGTGGCAGCGTTTAACATTCCAGGTACAGGCAGTAACCAATCACGCATAGGCTCAGGTTAAATAATGTAGCCAATCACATCATTCACATGATCATCCTGATCCCGCAGGCAGAGTAAAGCAAACATCTGTGTTCTGAATTTCAGCCCGCCGATCGCTTTGTAGCGAACACCAGCGCACTATTTTGAGTCAAATTTCAAAAAGCAAAATGGATATATACGGTATTTTTCCAAGGCATAAACAAAGTAATTTAGAAGCTGCACCGGGCTGGCCCTGGGCATAACTACCGATCACCTGAGGCTGTATGTTGTTTTATCTTGGCAAACAAGGGCTTGCTCTAAGAGGACATGATGAGAGTCCGAGTTCATCAAATCGTGGAAACTTTCTAGAGCTACTGTATGTACATTGTTTTCAAAGCATGATGAGATCTAAATTACGAAAAACGTTCACTTCATTGCAACTTGTGATTCAAGTTGTGAACGGTCTTTCTCACCAAGACGAAACGTCGCATTTATCTGCATTAAGGTAAGACAATGGTTAATATATTATTGGATGCCTTCATTTGAACACTTAATTTGCACTATATATAAATGAGTGGGGCTCACTGTAGTATAGCCTAGTAGTGTGTGTGTGTATATGAAATCAGAACCTGGACAGTTTGCGTGCAACCAAAAATAAAAGGTCAAATTTTTCGCGCTGCGCGCAAGGACCGTTCCCTTTACAGCCTTCCCTGACCTAAAGCCCACGCGCCGCCTATGGTCTGATGGCTGTGGGGAGAAAGGACCTGATAAAACATATACAACATTTCCCCACACACATTAAAAGAGCTGAGCCTCCTAAAGAAGAACAGCCGGCTCTGTCCCTTCCTATAGAGCGCGTCCGTGTTTGCAGACCAGGCCAGCTTGTCGTCCAGGTGCACACCTACATACTTATGTGGCGGGTGGCGGTAATGAGAAAGGAGGAGGGGCCTCAATGAGCCAGGTTCCGTTATAGGGGGCCACCTGCAGGCGGAACGTGAGGTGAACAGTTTGTTCCGGCCGGTGCAGTGAGGCAGTGCACACCTCACTCCGTGATGCAGGAACGAGCATTATACACTACGGTAGGCAGTGGTAGCATCTATGGGTTATGGATAGCGGTTTTAATTGTGTGCTTTATATGTGTGACATGGAGTGTTTGTTCCAGATCACTTGCCTGGTTCCCAGCGGGATTGAAGGTAGTTGGTAGGATAGGACCACCGACGTAGCACACTTTGTTTTAGCATGTAATGTTGTCTAATAATTATGTGTGTTATTGTGTTAATACAACAATCAAGGTGCCCTTCTTTTTTCATAATCTTTTACCGTTACTGGTAAATCAAGGTAAATATAGTGCAATATAGCATCTAAACAACACACTGTAAGTGGAGAGATAACAGTGGAGAGATTGAAATCTATCAGAATAGTAGTAGTAGATTATTTTATTCAGCCATCACACACAAAACAATAATAGTATGCACAATCATTCCAGACTGTCAACAGTCTGATTTGGGCAGTGACTAAAAAGGTACAGGCTGACGCATAATGCTTAGATATGCCTGTCCTATATTCTTATGAAATTAACTAAATAAGGATTATTCACATTTGTAATCCTCAAAAATAGCTACACAAACCATTTTCTTGAAAACCAAACGCGAATGACTTATTCTTAAATGTATATCAGCATTGTTCCACATGTTAACCTCAACCATAGAAATACATCTTCTTTGAATTCCTTTCTTAGCTTTAGTCACTCTTATACAGTATATTCTCTCATTAGACTAACTTCTAGTGAATGAAATAGTGAAGTTAAAATATTCCCCATTTTTTGTGAACCCCCTGGAACCTCCTCAAGCATCCCGGGGCCAATTACTGTGCCACACTTTACTTTTTACATTTTTTAACAGAATGTATGTTGACATAAAATTACCCAAAATGCTAGAACTGTTGTTGTTGTTGTCGTTGAGAAAATTATGACTAAATCCCTTTGCTCTCTATCCCCCTGGATATCAACAACGTTATTTTTGACATGTGGGTTCCAAGTCATTCTTGCCTTGATACAACACTCACTGTGCCGTTCCTTTTTCATCATCTTTAACCATTACTGAAAATGTGGTGCTAATTGGCTTCCAATGTATCTTAAAATGTGTCTTAAACACATAAACCCATAAAAGTCACCACATTTCACTAAAAAGGACACATAAATGCATCTCAGTAGTGGTGACTTTCATCAGTTTATGTGGAGTTTATTTTATGTATGGAAAAATAAGTTGTTGATGTGTTCTTTTTGTTTACTGTATGTGTGTGTTGCTTGTTCCCTTGCATTCGCCCCTCCTCTTAATTCTCCCCAACGTTGCACTAATCAGAGACAATGCCCTTCGGCTGGGCGATGAGGTCACCCCCCTCCCCCCTTGACATGGAAGGAGGTGCTCCATGGTCTGGGGTTCTGTGCCACAGTCGCATGTGGTTGGGCCACTAAGATAGCCCCATCTGCTTGGGGCTTCACTGGAACGGCCAACACCTGGAAAGGAGCTAAGCAGCTATGACCCACGTGGCGTGTGGCCGGGACTACACACAATATCGGACCTTAAAAGGAAACCCAACAGCACAGCTAACATTGGTGCCTCCCTACCGGATGAGCTGAACAGCTTTTACGCCCGTTTTGAACGGTACCACCAACCTTCCAGGGGAAGCACCCACCACTCATTAACCCCTCCCACAAGTCTGTACGATGAACGGTTCATAAGATATGAAAGGGGCGGGGCTTATTGCAATGGACAATTAATTCATAAATATTTGTAATGCATGTATATCAATGACAATAGGTTCACTATGGCATGTCTATATATTGTTAACAGGTGCCAAAGAGCTGATTACCAGCGAACCTGTATAATATCACCCTCTTGTGGTGAAAAGCTGTAACTTCATACTGAATATGCATTTCAATGATGGGAATTAATTAACTTAAAATACTTGTCCAAAACTGCCCTATTGTGAGGTTAGCTGCAGGGGGGAATGGTAGTCCAACAAACAGTAAAGTAGCAACAGAGAATGAGACACTTGTTTTAAATTAAACCATTATTTTTCGGCCTAGGTTATGTCTCTAAACTCTTACTGACAAAGAAATCACTTCCTGTTCCTTATATTACGGGGAGAGGGGGAGGGACTAATAGGTTAAACCCACAGAGATTTATCACAAATTAATAATATAGCCATACCATCGGTAATATGAACAAAAACTAAATCTTTATATTAAATCAAATTAGATTAGTGTAAATATTTCAATTCAATAATAAATATAAAAACGTCCATGAACACAAAATCACTATTCTGGCTGCTACATTTCCAATCCCTAATTGTTACCATGGAACAATTATCAATGAATGATAATATTGCTGCCATATTCTACAACATTGATACATATAATATATACAGTAATAACATTATGGAAGTCCATTTCTGTTTTTTAAATTGAAGTCCAGGTCCAATGTGATGTGTCCGTCTTTCAACATTGAACACTGAAGTCTTCCTGGGATCAGAGCTTCAAGCACGTGACCCACCAGTTCTGTGGTGAAACAGGCTCTGAGGTTTTGTCAGATGCTCTCTAGCGCCACCAGTTATTGAAGGAATACACTGTTGCTGTCACACCTCAGTATTCTGACTGCTACCTTGAACTACTTATGAGCGAAGCCCACTAGGGCACGACATATCTGCAGTAGAGATGTCCGCTGTCACTCCAATACAATGGAGCTAAATGGCACCGGGTTTGTGCCAAAATTGTTATGGTTTGTAACCGACCCCAATCGCACAACACAAGACAGGTATGATGGTTTGCCAAGAAACAGATATTTATTGAACAAAAGGGAAATACAGGGAAAAGGGCACTGTCCCTTTAAGGGAGAATCACAAATACAGGAATATAATATGAGGGGAAGGAAAGGTGCCTTTAAGAGGCGGGCAGGAAAGGGAACGCCAAAGGGAAGGTTAAGGGAACGCCTTGGGACAGAGGAACTAGAGACTAGGTAAACCAGGGACAAGGAGAACTAGGGAGAGAGGACTAGGGACTAGGAGTGCTAGGGAACAGGAGAAACGGGGACTAGGGGAACTAGGGACAAGGAACTAGGTGGAACTAGAAGGGGAGAACTTGGGACCAGGAACTAGGTGGAACTAGAAAGGGGAGAACTAGGGAACAGGAACTAGGTGGAACTAGAAAGGGGAGAACTAGGGAACTGAGGGGACTGAGGCCCGCGGAGGCGGGCTGGGAAACAGGGAGGAACTGGGAGGACTGGTGGAAATCATCTGGGCCGCTCTGCAGGACAGAGGAGATAGTTAATGCACAAAAGGGGAAAAAACAGAGCAGGTGCAGAACAGTCCAAATAACAAAGTGAACAAAGTAATAATATCTTCGTGTGACAAACACACAGGGGGAGATGTAAAGTCCAAAAAATACTATTCTAAGTGAGAACCAAAAACAGAGGCATTACGCTGGGAGATGAAATGTCCAAACTAACTAACAGAGGCAATACGCTGGGAGATGAAATGTCCAAACTAACTAACAGAGGCAATACGCTGGGAGATGAAATGTCCAAACTAACTAACAGAGGCAATACGCTGGGAGAGTGACATCACAATCAAAACTCACCCAGGACGTATGCGTAAAGGTACGGGGACAGCAGCGGGAACGGGGGCAAGGACACTACGCTGAGTGAGTGACATCACAATCAAAACTCACCCAGGACGTATGCGTAAAGGTAAAGGGGCAGCAGCGGGAACGG
The DNA here is from genome assembly GCF_963971535.1 of Notolepis coatsorum. Classification (NCBI taxonomy): domain Eukaryota; kingdom Metazoa; phylum Chordata; class Actinopteri; order Aulopiformes; family Paralepididae; genus Notolepis; species Notolepis coatsorum. The sequence goes on along the minus strand of NC_140176.1, from coordinate 4,580,522 downwards.
GGGGCAAGGGCACTACGCTGAGTGAGTGACATCACAATCAAAACTCACCCAGGACGTATGTGTAAAGGTACGGGGACAGCAGCGGGAACGGGGGCAAGGGCACTACGCTGGGTGAGTGACATCACAATCAAAACTCACCCAGGCGCATGCGTAATGGTACAGGGACAGCAACGGGAACGAAGGCATCGCCACCGGGGCGGCTGGCTGTCCGAGCCGAGGGAGAGAGTGCTGGAACAGTGGCGGTGACGAGGGCATCGTCCACCGGGTAGCCGCTGTCGGAGCCGAGGAACAGAGTGCTGGAACAGTGGCGGTGACGAGGGCATCGTCCACCGGGTAGCCGCTGTCGGAGCCGAGGAACAGAGTGCGCGCCACACCTTGGTGTGCGCGTCGGAACAGGGAGCTGGAACAGTGGCGGTGGCGAGGATGTCGTCCACCGGGTAGCCACTGTCGGAGCCGAGGAACAGAGTGCGCGCCACACCTTGGTGTGCGCGTCGGAACAGGGAGCTGGAACAGTGGCGGTGGCGAGGATGTCGTCCACCGGGTAGCCACTGTCGGAGCCGAGGAACAGAGTGCACGCCACACCTTGGTGTGCGCGTCGGAACAGTGGCGGTGGCGAGGATGTCGTCCACCGGGTAGCCGCTGTCGGAGCCGAGGAACAGAGTGCGCGCCACACCTTGGTGTGCGCGTCGGAACAGAGAGACGCCTCGGGGTGCGTCTGCGAGGAGGAGTGCGCCAAGCACGAAGGTCTGGAAGATGCGCTCCAGCGCGCTGGTCTGGGGAGCGTGCCAAGCTCGAAGGTCTAGGAGATGCGCGTTGCGCGCCGGTCTGGAGAGCGTGCCAAGCTCGAGGGTTCTTGGAAGATGCGCGTTGCGCGCTGGTCTGGAGAGCGTGCCAAGCTCGAGCGTCCTTGGAAGATGCGCGTTGCGCGCTGAGGACTGGAGAGCGTCCAAGCTCGAGGGTTCTTGGAAGATGCGCGTTGCGCGCTGGTCTGGAGAGCGTGCCAAGCTCGAGCGTCCTTGGAAGATGCGCGTAGCGCGCTGAGGACTGGAGAGCGTCTGCGCTGGTCTGGATGTGCGTCAGGACGACAGCTGCGCGGGGGGTCTGAAGTGGATGACTGGGATGCCTCCCGTGGAAGTCTAGGGAGCGCAGACCAGTCCCACTCTCAGGCAACGGCGACAGCAGGCGAAGGCTGGAGCAAAACATCTCGACGCAGGAGAATGGAACAGCATAGGCAGACGGAGGATCTCCCGAAAGAGTCTAGATGTTTAGAGAATATGACTCGGCAAGTATACAACACGACCCCACGCCAAAACGAGGGGAAGCGCCCTGGTATTTAAAGCCCACAGGGGAACTAATTAGCCTGCCACCACAGGTGCGAGAGATAATAGAATATCAAACAGGTGTGGCCACTAAGGGTAAAGAACGAGAGGGTGGGGGCTAGAGAGAGTGAGTAGGGAATTCCTAACAGTAGGCTTAAAGAAGACAGAGAATAGGGAATTCCTAACAGTAGGCTTAAAGAAGACAGAGAAAAGGTAGTGAGCAGCGGGCAAAACCTCACAGTATCCCCCCCTCCAACGGGAGCCACCCGGCGACCCAAAACAAATACAGACAGAGTGGCAGGGGCAAAACAAGACGGTACTGGCCAAGCCAGCAGGGGAAGCCACCACAAGAGTGGGGCTAGCAAAAGAAACAGGGTCGCCGAGGGGTAACTAGGGTAGCAGAGGGGCAACTGGGGGAACTGGTCTAGAGGAACTGGGTCTAGAGAACTGGTCTAGAGAACTGGTCTAGAGAACTGGGCTAGAGAACCGGGCTAGAGAACTGGTCTAGAGAACTGGGTCTAGAGAACTGAGGGGCAAGCAGGGTAGCAAAAGGGGTAACCATGGTAGCACCGGGAAAAGGGCTAGCAGAGGGAAGGTTAGCTGCCAGGGCACTGACAGCTACAGGGCCTATGCTAGCTGTACTGCTACATCAACATAGAGGCTGCGCAAGCTGCCGGAGCTAGGCTAGCAGAGGGAAAGGGTAGCTGCCAGGGCACTGATAGCTACAGGGCCTATGCTAGCTGTACTGCTACATCAACATAGAGGCTGCGCTAGCTGCCGGAGCTAGGCTGGCAGACAGGGCTGGACCAGCATGAGAGAACAAGCTAGCTGGAAGGACAGTCCTAGCTGTGTGAGATAAACTACACAAAAAAGTGGAGGCCATGCAGAGGGACCAGGTTAGCTGCTTGGGCCTGGCTAGCTACAGGGCCTATGCCAGCTGCTTGGCTGCATTAACATAGAGGCTGTGCTAACAGCCGGGGCCAAGCTAGCAGGCCGGGGCCATGCAGAGGGAAACTGGGTTAGCCGCCAGGGCATGGCTAGCTACAGGGCCTATGCCAGCAGCAAGGGCTGCATAAACATAGAGGCTGTGCTAGCAGCCGGGGCTAAGCTAGCAGACAGGGGCTCTGCTGAGGGACTGGGTTAGCTGCCAGGGCATGGCTAGCTACAGGGGGGTCAAACAGGGCAAAACGGGAAGCAAACAGGGGAGCTAACCGGGGAGACTAACAAGCTAAACAGGGGAGTAACAGGCTAACAAGGGAGCTAAACAGGACTAACAAGGAAGCTAAACTGGGCTAACAGGGAAGCTAACAGGGCTAACAGGGGAGCTAGAGGGAACAAGAAAAAAAAAAGGCAAACTCAACATACACAGTCTGTGCTGGCTGGGGTCGTAGACTTGGTGGGGTCGTACTGTTATGGTTTGTAACCGACCCCAATCGCACAACACAAGACAGGTATGATGGTTTGCCAAGAAACAGATATTTATTGAACAAAAGGGAAATACAGGGAAAAGGGCACTGTCCCTTTAAGGGAGAATCACAAATACAGGAATATAATATGAGGGGAAGGAAAGGTGCCTTTAAGAGGCGGGCAGGAAAGGGAACGCCAAAGGGAAGGTTAAGGGAACGCCTTGGGACAGAGGAACTAGAGACTAGGTAAACCAGGGACAAGGAGAACTAGGGAGAGAGGACTAGGGACTAGGAGTGCTAGGGAACAGGAGAAACGGGGACTAGGGGAACTAGGGACAAGGAACTAGGTGGAACTAGAAGGGGAGAACTTGGGACCAGGAACTAGGTGGAACTAGAAAGGGGAGAACTAGGGAACAGGAACTAGGTGGAACTAGAAAGGGGAGAACTAGGGAACTGAGGGGACTGAGGCCCGCGGAGGCGGGCTGGGAAACAGGGAGGAACTGGGAGGACTGGTGGAAATCATCTGGGCCGCTCTGCAGGACAGAGGAGATAGTTAATGCACAAAAGGGGAAAAAACAGAGCAGGTGCAGAACAGTCCAAATAACAAAGTGAACAAAGTAATAATATCTTCGTGTGACAAACACACAGGGGGAGATGTAAAGTCCAAAAAATACTATTCTAAGTGAGAACCAAAAACAGAGGCATTACGCTGGGAGATGAAATGTCCAAACTAACTAACAGAGGCAATACGCTGGGAGATGAAATGTCCAAACTAACTAACAGAGGCAATACGCTGGGAGATGAAATGTCCAAACTAACTAACAGAGGCAATACGCTGGGAGAGTGACATCACAATCAAAACTCACCCAGGACGTATGCGTAAAGGTACGGGGACAGCAGCGGGAACGGGGGCAAGGACACTACGCTGAGTGAGTGACATCACAATCAAAACTCACCCAGGACGTATGCGTAAAGGTAAAGGGGCAGCAGCGGGAACGGGGGGCAAGGGCACTACGCTGAGTGAGTGACATCACAATCAAAACTCACCCAGGACGTATGTGTAAAGGTACGGGGACAGCAGCGGGAACGGGGGGCAAGGGCACTACGCTGAGTGAGTGACATCACAATCAAAACTCACCCAGGCGCATGCGTAATGGTACAGGGACAGCAACGGGAACGAAGGCATCGCCACCGGGGCGGCTGGCTGTCCGAGCCGAGGGAGAGAGTGCTGGAACAGTGGCGGTGACGAGGGCATCGTCCACCGGGTAGCCGCTGTCGGAGCCGAGGAACAGAGTGCTGGAACAGTGGCGGTGACGAGGGCATCGTCCACCGGGTAGCCGCTGTCGGAGCCGAGGAACAGAGTGCGCGCCACACCTTGGTGTGCGCGTCGGAACAGGGAGCTGGAACAGTGGCGGTGGCGAGGATGTCGTCCACCGGGTAGCCACTGTCGGAGCCGAGGAACAGAGTGCGCGCCACACCTTGGTGTGCGCGTCGGAACAGGGAGCTGGAACAGTGGCGGTGGCGAGGATGTCGTCCACCGGGTAGCCACTGTCGGAGCCGAGGAACAGAGTGCGCGCCACACCTTGGTGTGCGCGTCGGAACAGTGGCGGTGGCGAGGATGTCGTCCACCGGGTAGCCGCTGTCGGAGCCGAGGAACAGAGTGCGCGCCACACCTTGGTGTGTGCGTCGGAACAGAGAGACGCCTCGGGGTGCGTCTGCGAGGAGGAGTGCGCCAAGCACGAAGGTCTGGAAGATGCGCTCCAGCGCGCTGGTCTGGGGAGCGTGCCAAGCTCGAAGGTCTAGGAGATGCGCGTTGCGCGCCGGTCTGGAGAGCGTGCCAAGCTCGAGGGTTCTTGGAAGATGCGCGTTGCGCGCTGGTCTGGAGAGCGTGCCAAGCTCGAGCGTCCTTGGAAGATGCGCGTTGCGCGCTGAGGACTGGAGAGCGTCCAAGCTCGAGGGTTCTTGGAAGATGCGCGTTGCGCGCTGGTCTGGAGAGCGTGCCAAGCTCGAGCGTCCTTGGAAGATGCGCGTAGCGTGCTGAGGACTGGAGAGCGTCTGCGCTGGTCTGGATGTGCGTCAGGACGACAGCTGCGCGGGGGGTCTGAAGTGGATGACTGGGATGCCTCCCGTGGAAGTCTAGGGAGCGCAGACCAGTCCCACTCTCAGGCAACGGCGACAGCAGGCGAAGGCTGGAGCAAAACATCTCGACGCAGGAGAATGGAACAGCATAGGCAGACGGAGGATCTCCCGAAAGAGTCTAGATGTTTAGAGAATATGACTCGGCAAGTATACAACACGACCCCACGCCAAAACGAGGGGAAGCGCCCTGGTATTTAAAGCCCACAGGGGAACTAATTAGCCTGCCACCACAGGTGCGAGAGATAATAGAATATCAAACAGGTGTGGCCACTAAGGGTAAAGAACGAGAGGGTGGGGGCTAGAGAGAGTGAGTAGGGAATTCCTAACAGTAGGCTTAAAGAAGACAGAGAATAGGGAATTCCTAACAGTAGGCTTAAAGAAGACAGAGAAAAGGTAGTGAGCAGCGGGCAAAACCTCACAAAAATAATACATTTGAAAATCTCAACATTAATGTCTATAGCTTTTTATTTCATTTAGCAACTATTTTCTGTTTTAACTTTTAACTTAAGTAAAATATCATGTCCTAATGGCTACACAGCATTTTAAATTACAACACTCATAATGAAAGAATCAAAACAAGCATATGAGATATATTTTATTGACTGAATCAAAAAAGGAGGTACAGAATCTTTGTGTTTGATATGAATGATAAACGGAAATCAATCACAAAACAAAAATAAGTCCTAAGGATTCCTATTGGGTACACTACTTAGTATAAGTACATGGGGTTCCTATTGGGTATACTGCTTAGTATAAGTACATGGGGTTCCTGTTGAGTATACTACTTAGTATAAGTACATGGGTTTCCTGTTGAGTATACTACTTAGTATGGGAAAATAATTTTTGGGCAGCTTGGTGGTTAGTGGTTAACACTTGTTTGTTTGTTTGTTTATTTACACATATAAAAACAATTACATATATAATACAATATAATCCACAAGGGATGTGTAGGAGAATTGCCTAAAAACCCTCTAGGGGCTTGCATGTGGCATTCACTAGGAAGCAAAATTACATTATATCAAGATAAAATATAAAAATCCCCCCCCCCCCAAACAAACAAACAAACAAACACACACAAGCAGGTCTACATAGACACCGAAGCAGGCACCCATGCCATACGATTTCTGGTATAGAGAAAACAACTAATGACAGGAAGAATATATAATAAAACGAAAGTACAATAACAAAATACAACAAGCCATCAGACCACAGTTTGTAAAGGAAGTCCATGTGGGAAATATTGGTGCTCTAGGAGATGATATTCCAGTGCTCTTTTGAATTTCAGAAAAGAAAATTCCAAAATATGTGGAGGCAAAGAGTTCCACAACTTTGACCCTCGGTAGAGCAAACAAAACTGAGATTGGGAAGTGCGGGAAAGGGGTGGTCTAAGCAAACAGGAACTACGTGTGGGGTAATTATGAATTTGGTGATTGTGGGCAAACATGTCATGAAAAAACACTGTCGCCTCACAGCTAGAAGGTCCTGGGTTTAATTCCCGCTTGGTGACCAGGTTGCCAGGTACCCAGGTGGGGTATCTCCCGGGCCTTTCTGTGTGGAGTTTGCATGTTGTCCCCGTGCTCGCAAGGGTTTCCCCTCCTCCAGATAAGATAAACCCAAAGGAAAAACATGCAGAACAGATCGCTAACGCTGTCGCGTCCCTGATGAAGATGGACAGCAGCACTTGGATTGGTCCCCGGGCGCGGCCCACGCCACAGCCCATGTCTGCTCCCGACTGCCCTTGGGGGGAAGGACGACGGGATGGGAAAAGTGCAGAGAGACATTTCATCAGTGCATGTGTGTGTGAGTGTTCCTGTGTGTCGCCCATCTCGCATGTGTGTGTGTTCTTCTTCTAAAAAAGTACATGGGGTTTCTATTTAATATACTGAAAACTGTGTTTGGGGACCTGTTATCTTTATTCTTTTCAAGTGAGCTGTGGTGTTCCACAAGGAAGCATACTAGGACCGCTACTATTCATAATCTATGCAAATGACATGTAGTCAGCTTGTGACTGCAACTTGTTCCTGTTTGCGGACGACTCAGCCCTGCTGGTCTCTGACAAGAACAAGTTACAGGTTGAAAAAGCCCTCAGCTCAGAACTAGGCAAAATCTGCATATGGCTCGCCGACAACAAACTATCATTACACATGGGCAAAACAGAGTCCATTCTCTTCGGTTCAAATAACAAACTCAGCAAGACCGACGGCTTCTCGGTTACAGTGGGTGACAATATTGTCACAAGGAAAGATGAAATTACCTACCTGGGTTCCATCCTAGAGGCTAATCTTTCCTGTGACAAAATGGCATCCAATGTAATAAAAAAAAGTCAACCAACGAACTCGATTCTTGTACCGGATCTCCTCTCTGGTAAACAAGAATACCCTGAAGACTCTAGCAGGAGCACTCATTCAAGGGTACTACGACTATGCTTGCACCTTATGGTACCAAAGCACCTCAAAGGCACTAAAAAACTAATTACAAACATCTCAAAACAAGCTAGTCGGACTACTGCTTGACCTGACTCCTAGAACCCACCTCACCCCTGCCCACTTTGACAACCTAGGATGGCTTAGAGTAGACGACAGAGTACAGCAACTTGCAATGGCCTTGGTCTACAAGATACACTACGCGACCAAGGTACCCATGTACATGTCAAAATACTTCCCAAAGGTCAGTGAATACCACGATCACAACACCAGAGGGAGCTCCACAAATCATGTTAAACCCAGATTCGGCTCAAACTAGGGACTAAACGAGTTTTGCAATTATGCCACATCAATGTGGAACGCCCTACCCAAAGCTGTAAAGGAATGTGAATCACTACCCACTTTCAAAAACACTCTCAAAAAACACCTACGGGAGACTGCAATTCGAAACTGGCCCCTACAAATGTCCTAACCCAATTGCACAGTAAATGACCAAGTATGGCTTTGTCAGTATTCCAATGTACAGTGCCCCCCCCCCCACCTCCAATGTACAGCACCCACCCACCCACCCCACCCAACCTCCTCCAATGTACAGTTTCTACATCAAATGTATATACACTCTTTTTCTGGACACTTTTGTATCACAAACAGTACTGTATTTGCAAATCTGATATGTCATAAATGTATAGATGTAGCAGTACTGTCTATCTGTATGTCATATATGTTATGATGAATTGAAAATGGGGGACCCTGATGTAAACAAGACGAAAGTCTCTCTGGTCTGCATCCCCTTAACAATTGTATGTATTGAGCTGTACTGTACCCATTCTGCAATCTGTTAATAAACTTTTCAATCAATCAATCAATCAAGTCTACTCTCAGCTTAAACGGAATAACTAAATGGTTTCTTTCCTGTATGAGTTCTAGTGTGTTTCTTCATATTTGATTTAACATTGAACCCTTTCCCACAAACTGAACAGCTAAATGGTTTCTCTCCAGTATGAGTTATCATGTGTTTATTCAGATTTTTTTGCTGACTGAACCCTTTCCCACAGACTGAACAACTAAATGGTTTCTCTCCAGTATGAGTTATCATGTGTGTCTTCAGATTTGTTTGCTGACTGAACCCTTTCCCACAAACTGAACAGCTAAATGGTTTCTCTCCAGTGTGAGTTCTCATGTGTGTCTTCACATAGTCATTAAGCCTGAACCCTTTCCCACAAACTGAACAGCTAAATGGTTTCTCTCCAGTATGAATTATCATGTGTGTCTTCAGACTTATTTGCCGACTGAACCCTTTCTCACAAATTGAACAACTAAATGGTTTATCTCCAGTATGAGTTATCATGTGTTTCTTCAGACTTTCTTTAAGCCCGAACCTTTTCCCACAAACTGAACAGCTAAATGGTTTCTCTCCAGTATGAGTTATCATGTGTTTCTTCATATTTGATTTAACATTGAACCCTCTCTCACAAACTGAACAACTAAATGGTTTATCTCCAGTATGTGTTCTCATGTGTATCTTCAGATGTCCCTTCAAACTGAAACCTTTCCCACAAACTGAACAGCTAAATGGTTTCTCTCCAGTGTGAGTTATCATGTGTGTCTTCAGATGTTGCTTCGTACTGAACCCTTTCCCACAAACTGAACAACTAAATGGTTTCTCATCATCAGTCTCAGCTCCAGAACTGTCATCATCACCGTCATCAGTCTCAGCTCCAGAACTGTCATCACTGTCATCAGTCTCAGTTAGAGAACAGTCTGAAGAGAGAGGCTGGCTATCTCTAGTTGGTTCTAAATCACCAGCTGGATCTAAGTTACTGGCTAGTTCCGCTACTCCACAGTCCTCTCCTTCAGGTTCTGTTTTCATGTGTTCAGTTGAGGTGCTGGGTAAAGAGTATGCTTCTCTGTTTTTCTCCCTTTGGGTTTGAAGAGGCTGGAAGGACCGAGCGTTCTCTTGACCATCTTCACATTTCACTGGGTCTACTGTGATCTTGGAGAGATCAGCTTCTTCCAGCCCTTGATCTAGTTCATCTTTAATCTGCTCTGGGTCCCGGTTTTGGCTGAGTTGTGAGGACAGAGTGTTCTCACCTTCATTTTCACATTTCATAGGTTGTAAGGTCATCTTGGAGCCATCAGCCTCCTCTAGATCTTGACACAGTTCCTCCTGTTCCTCTTTGATCCGTAGGAGCTCTGTGTCCTGGGTTTGGCTGAGCTGTGAGGACTGAGGTTTCTCTTCATCATGTTCACTCTTCACAGAGACAGGAAGCTCCTCTCCCTCCTGACTGATCCAGAGTTCCTCCTGTTCCTCTTTAATCTGTAGGAGGGCCATGGAGTCTAGAAAGAAGGGCATACAATCATTTAAATGTAATTTGTTGTAACCATTGCTTTTGAAAGTAACAAAGGGACAGGTCACTATTTCACATTACACTCTTAACAGGAAAGTAACAACACGCTGAACCAATATATAGGGATGCACAGATCCTATACCCAGGGGAGGAAATTAGGCCATTTTACTCGCCAAATGCGAGTATTCTTTATGTTTGGCGAGTGATTCATGAAGAGCACTCGCCACACTGGCAAGTAGTAAGCAAAACCAAAAAAATCATTCTGCAATCTGCTGATTCGCTTACTGGCAAGCCGAACTCTAACTCCCCCCTTATGATTCCTCCCATTTGCGCCTCATAATAATCCATAACCAATGAACATCATCATTGCGCTCTAAGCTCCTCCAACGAACACTCGTTTTCTAGAAGATGTCGCCCATCTAGGGGAAGTGGACAGACCACTGCGTGCGGTCCTACAGACTCCTGTCACCGGCTTGACAACGTAGACAAACTTAGACAAAAACACATCAGTGGATGAAAATAATTGCATGTAGAGTTGTCGCTTGGTATGGTATGGTATTTATTTTAGACAACAAAACATATACAGATCATTACATCACATATTTGCTTTTGTCAAGGAGAGGAACGAAAAGCCAATGACTTATTTACATCGTTGTCCTTGGAAGTCAAGGATGCTTGAAAACAACACATACAACTCATTACAGAAAATCATTCACAATTATTACATTTGCATAGCAATAATGGCACAACCCTTAATTAATACAAACATGTCCATTTGTTGAAACATGTTAATTTAGCCGTGAGTCTGTGTGTCTCTGAAGCACCCCGAGGGGAGGGGTTGGTGGGGTGGGAGGGAGGACGGAGAGAGGTTCCGGCTTAGACTAATTACAGTTGCCATCAGCTAGTACCGGAGGGGGAGGTTATGACTACAGTTGTCGTCATAGGGGCGGGAGTTTTGGCTTTGGTGATGGGTGATGAGACAGCCTTGGGTTCCTCCCCTCCAGCGCGCGTACATCGCCAGGCGTACACGCGGGAGGGGGGGTTTGGGTAGGGATTGGGGGGGGGGGGGCCTGCCATCCATCTTATATACTCCAGACAGTTTTGTTCTGTTCTTGGTACGGTGTTGGGTAGGAACGCCGCATCCCTGATCTTATCTTGACTGACTCCCCAGCGTGGCCTTGCACATAGACCTCGGGCATTCTTCATTCTTCAGCAGACCTGATAGTGTGGGGGGGGGGGGGGCTTTCGGATATCAGTGCGGTCTGACATGGGGGCGAACAACAGCACGCGACGCGTCTCCTTCGAGTCGGATGAGAATGACAAGTCAACAAGCATTAGCCGGCTAGCTACCTAGCATGTAACAAGCTACCATAACACGCATTCAACATAGTGGACGACTATACTGAGCGGCCAGGGGAGGAAATTAGGCCACTTTACTCGCCAAATGCGAGTATTTTTTACGTTTGGCGAGTGATTCATGAAGACCACTCGCCAGTCTGGCGTGTATACAAAAAAATAAAACATTCTGCAATCACTGCACTGGCAAACGGTGCGCGTCTTCTGAGTGTTCGCTTTAGTTGACAGTGCCACGAGAGCACTGCACAAGACCACCCACGGACATATAATGTTTAATAAAAGTTTGCGCAGTACTGGCCAACCCGCGGACATATAATAATAAAAGTCCCGCGGTACTAGGCTAGCCATCAGGAGCACTCGCAAACGGATAACGTTAAACACAGCAGAAGATGGAAAACAGACAGACTGACCAACGGGGAACTGCATCCAACCCTAGTACAACCCTCGAGTATAAGTTACTAAGGACACATTTAAATCACAGAGGTGTAATGTTAGTCTACTGGAACTGTATACAGTGGTTAGCTTCTAGTTAGCGTTTTAGCGATAGCTGCTTGCTAGCTAACGTTAGCCCCGTGTGCTCAAAGCAGCCAGCTAGGTGTATCTGTTATGACTATAATGTTTCCAAAAAAGCACCGGACTACGACGTAAGGTTAGACATTTTATTTCATGCTCAAAAGTCCCTGGCTTGCACATCGCAGTCACGAAAGGGGCTAGCTCAACCAGTGCACTGTGCACAACAACCCAACTGACGTTACCACAACACTTGACGGTACTTCACAGCACTGTCGTAAGACCACCGTGCTGTCTTAAAGGCACAGTGTGCCTACCCAGATGCATACACAACATTGACGTGGCTTGACAACCGAGGTTCAAAGTTAACTTGATTGATTGATTGAAAACTTTATTAACCGATTGCAGAATGGGTACAATACAGTACGGCTCAATACACACAATTGTTAAGGGGATGCAGACCAGAGAGACTTTCGTCTTGTTTACATCAGGGTCCCCCATTTTCAATTCATCATAACATATGACATACAGATAGACTACTGCTACATCTATACATTTCACATCTATCTATACACTTCACAACATACTTCGGTTTTTTTCTTTCACTGCCCAACCCAGTCCAACCCAGCATCTTTCACTGCCCAGTTCAGCCCAACCCAGTCCAGAATAGATCCCTCTTTCATGTTAATATGTTTTATGCTAATATTGTGAAGAGTAGAGATTAATGTTTTATGCTAATAAATATTAGAGTAGAGACACGGTGTGATTATTTTACTATGATTGAAAATCAATTTAGGCGAAGACATACAAAGAACAGGGTTTGTACACCTTTTCCAAGACAAAATGCAAGCACTTTAAACATTTTCAAGGTGTATTTTCAAGATTTTCCAGCATCTTATGCGGCTGTGGTAAATTAAATATTTACCCAAAATGATTATTTCATTTCTTCCATCACATTAAATCAGATGTTATTGTGCTATAAACAACCAAAATTATGTAGACTTGGCATCATATATAATACATTATATTAACTTGTCAACCTACCTCGGGCAGCAACAGAATCCAGCAGCAGTCGTGATTCTGCTTGCAGCGAGAACACTAGGGTCAGCAGCTGGTTCAGGCGGTTCTTCAGCTGCTGGTTCAGGCAGTTCTTCAGCTGCTGCTCCCGGCGGTTCTTCAGCTGCTGCTGCTGGTTCAGGCGGTTCTTCAGCTGCTGCTCCCGGCGGTTCTTCAGCTGCTGCTGGTTCAGGTGGTTCTTCAGCTGCTGCTCCCGGCGGTAACTCAGCTGCTGCTGGTTCAGGCGGTAACTCCGCTGCTGCTGGTTCAGGCGGTTCTTCAGCTGCTGCTGCTGGTTCAGGCGGTTCTTCAGCTGCTGCTCCCGGCGGTAACTCAGCTGCTGCTGCTGGGCCAGGCGGTTCCTCAGCTGCTGCTCCCGGCGGTAACTCAGCTGCTGCTGCTGGGCCAGGCGGTTCCTCAGCTGCTGCTGCTGCTCCAGGCGGTAACTCAGCTGCTGCTGCTGCTCCAGGCGGTAACTCAGCTGCTGCTCCCGGCGGTAACTCCGCTGCTGCTCCGGGGACAGACCCTGAACCACGGCCTCCCACTCTGGTAGGACCTGCTGCTGCTGACGCTGGACCATCACCTCTGCTAGGAGGGAGGGAGAGAGAGGGGGAGGGGGAGGGAGAGGAGAGGGGGAGGGAGGGAGGGGGAATACATGGAAGGGAATTAGCTAACGTTAGGCTAGGCTACATGCTGCCTATTTCAAAACACTGCAGTGAAAAACAGAGTCCGGTAAACACGAGTTTGTAATTCCAATAGTGCATTCTGCCTGTTACTTGACTATTTCGATTATTGAAGTGGTATTTTTATAACAAACATTTACGGAGACAGGTGTGGAGCACTTGTAGTCTCGAACTTAGTAGTACCTGGCGAGCCAGGCCGAGACACGTTAATAACATCCATGGCTCATTGGCTCACCTTTCATGTGGCTCGAACGTGCAGACTCCCCCATGGTAAAAATCTGCAAGTCCTTTCTGCATATTTTGCACACGGCTACTCTGGGATGTTCTCCTCTTTTTAACCATGAATTATATTTCATATCTCCAAGCCAGAGCTCATTAAACAGGGTTTGTACACCTTTTCCAAAGCAAAATGCAAGCACTTTTCAAGCATTTTCAAGGTGCCTTTTCAAGATTTTCCAGCATCTTATGCGGCTGTGGTCAATTAAATATTTACTCAAAATGATTATTTCACTTCTTCCATCACATTAAATCAGATGTTATTGTGCTCTATAAACAACCAAAATGATGTAGACTTGGCATCATATATAACCTGGCTGAGCCGATATGAAACAATCACTCAAATAATCACCAGATAAAACTTTGGTCTTCATCAGGGAAGAGAACTGAGGAGCTATCCCACATGTGGTGAGGTATGCCACTTTATACTCCCCACAAGTCAACTGCTTTGCTATCTCACTGTCAGGAAACATGGTTTGAAACATGTCCCCCATGTCATTACATGAGTGGTAGGAATAGTGGCTGGTTACAGCTTTTGTTGCCCAGCATATTTCAGCTTGAAGTGTTGGATTAGAGGTAACAAATGATTTAATGGTGTCTGTGGTGTTGCTGGTTGACTGGTGTGGATTCTTGGATGAGCCTGGGGATGGTAGAGGGGCAACTCCACTGGCTGCTTCCACTGTACTGGCTCTCACTACACTGCTGGTTGTTGATGTGGATGTAGCTGTGCTGCTTGATGCATTGCTTGTCTGCTGGAAATAATCCACTAATGCAGGACCTGGATTTAGACGTGCTTTCATCAGATATTGATGCTTCTTCCCTAAATAAAAAGGAGCAACATGTTTTAAATAAAACAAAGTGTTTTATTAATTTAATCTCACTGGTTGTACTTAATTTTAAGAGTGTTTATTGTTTAATGTTGACATTTAATCTAAATGGATCATTATGATATTATACATTTATATTTCATTTTCATTAAATGATAGGCTACTGCCTATGAATTTCAGAGCCTAATGCTAGTACCTACAGGAACTAACTACCTTAACATTATTATCGATGTAATTTACTGTAAAGTTCACGTTAGCTCCATAAATTAACATGCTATAATTGGCCTGGCTCGTCACGTTTGATTGAAAACTGTATTAACAGATTGCAGAATGGGTACAATACAGTACGGCTCAATACACACAATTGTTAAGGGGATGCAGACCAGATAAATACTTTAGTCTTGTTTACACCAGGGTCCCCCATTTTCAATTCATCATGACATTTATGACATACAGATATACAGTACGTTACTGCGTTCCAGACTACAACTGCTCCACACCAGTCTCCGTAAATGTTCCGTTATAAAAATTAAATACCATTTCAATACACAAGTTATCGTGTTTTGAAATACATGGAAAGGAATGAGCCGACATTAATTCGCCTAACGTTAGGCTAGGCTACATGTAGCCCATTTCAAAACACTGTGGTTTGTAATTCCAATAGTGTATTCTGCCTTTGACTATTTCGATTATTGAAGTGGTATTTTTATAACAAACATTTACGGAGACCGGTGTGGAGCCGGCCCGCTGTAGTATCGAACTTGGCGAGCCAGGCTAAGTCACGTTAATAACATCCATGGCTCACCTTTCAACGTGGCTCGAAAGTGCAGACTCCCATGGTAAAAATCTGCAGGTCCTTTCTGCATATTTTGCACACGGCTACTCGAGGATGTTCTCCTCTTTTTAACCATGAATTATATTTGATATCTCCAAGCCAGAGCTCATTAAAACGGCAGCCTCCCGGCATGTTGGCCACACACACACGCTGTTCTCAGATGGCACAGGTATATAAAAAAAAAAAAAGAAAAAAAAAAAAAAAAACGGGTCGAGCCCAGCCACATTTCATTTTGCGTGAAAGGCAAAAGTGGCTCGCTCGAGTCGCTCAGACTTATTTAATTTCTTTATCTAAAAACCAAACTATTCAGTCAGATAGCGAGTGATTATGAAAGTATAAAGTGCAATTACAATTTCAATAACTTTCCAGCACTTTATACACAATTCAAGCACATTTAAAACCTTGAAAACACCACATTGAAATACAAGCATTTTCAAGGATTTCCAGCACCCGTACGAACCCTGATTAAAACGGCAGCCTCCCGGCATGTTGGCCACACACACAGGCGTGCTGTTCTCAGATGGCACAGGAAAAAAAACACTACGGGTCGAGCCCAGCCACATTTAATTTTGTGTGAAAGGCGAACGCAATTAGGCTCGCTCGAGTCGCTCCGACTTATTTTATTTCTTTATCTAAAAACCAAACTATTCAGTCAGATAGCGATTTATTATGAAAGTATAAAGTGTAATTACAATTTCAATAACTTTCCAGCACTTTATACACAATTCAAGCACATTTAAAACCTTGAAAACAGCACATTGAAATACAAGCATTTTCAAGGATTTCCAGCACCCGTACGAACCTTGAAAGAAGTAATTATCACAATTAGCGATTTCTTTTGTCTGGTAAAAAATCTGTTTGGCTGGTAAAAAAAAATCAGATACTCGCCAGTTGGCTGGTAAGCCAAAAAGTTCGTTTCCTCCCCTGTGAGCGGCTTTGCTTAAATGCAGCCGAGTGACATTTTATTATTACCGGGTTTCCCCCC
Source organism: Notolepis coatsorum (assembly GCF_963971535.1). Classification (NCBI taxonomy): domain Eukaryota; kingdom Metazoa; phylum Chordata; class Actinopteri; order Aulopiformes; family Paralepididae; genus Notolepis; species Notolepis coatsorum. The sequence continues at coordinate 4,564,359 of NC_140176.1, read as the reverse complement.
ATATCACCACTCGCCCATATGCCCTTCACAACGGTGATGTTGTCATACTTGTCATTCAGAATACACCTGCTGAACCCCTAGTGTTGACATGAGATTCGATTCCAATGTATTGTCATCATACAGCACAAGTACAGTACAACCAGAATACGTTTGGCATCCAACCAGAGTGCAAATGTAACAAGTCAAGTTCAAGTTGTTTTATTTAGCTATTACATTACAGTGAAATGCTTGGTTCTTTCACTGCCCAACCCAGTCCAGCTTTCCCTGCCCAGTTCAGCCCAACCCAGTCCAGCATAGTTCCCTATTTCATGTTAATATTTGATATCCTAATATTTTGAAGAGTAGAGACGGTGTGATTAATATATGTTTTATGCTAATATTGTGAAGAGTAGAGACACTTAATGTTTTATGGTAATAAATATTTTTAAAGAGTAGAGACACAGTGTGATTACTACTATGATTGAAAATCAATTTAGACGAAGACATACAAAGAAGTAATTATCACAATTAGCGATTTATTTATGGCTGGTAAAAAATCTTTTTGGCTGGTTAGCCAAAAAGTTAGTTTGCTCCCCTGCCGCTATACCCAATACCACTACCAGGCTGATACTAGCTACATGTGATCAGTATCGACTACAGGTGGTCTGATCCATTACCACGTTGTCATAAAGCATCCTCCTCCACTAACATCCCAGCAGTGCATGGTGGAGAAGAAGAAGGTCAATGTTCCTGGTAATTCTGCTTGATGAGATGTTGGACAAAGGTTTGGAGTTTTTATTATATAAGGCTATAAAACAAGTGTACATCAGGCCTGTACACTGCGATGATATGATCGCAAATTGCCCCCTAATTTGGTCCGTGCGAGTTTAAAATAATATCTGGGGGCAAGCTTGCGAGTGGTAATTTCAACCATTCATTCGCATTTCACTCCTAAATTAATCCATACAAATTGTAGTAAAACATTAGCCTACAACCAGGGCTGTACAGTGCAATATAATGTTGCGGTTGTAATTTCATTAGACAGACCAGCGCGGACCTTTAATAACATGCAATTTAATTGACACGAGCAATGAGCTAACGGTAGCTTCTAACCAAGGTTACCATTAGGATTATGCTAAGCTAACTAGCGATCTCTGCTAACCCTGGAAAACGGTCAAAGCGGACTCCACAAGACTAGTTCCATTCGTGAGGAAAGGGGGTGGGTTATATTATATATATATACAACGCTTGACAACAGAAGTTTAAACATAACTTCATATTTATTGGTTATTCATTTCTGTATATCATTGAATTGCCATCTCCGTGTGTCTCCATCTCTTCTTGTTTACATTCGAGAGTGACGTCATCACCTACGGCAGCTTAGACTATCAAAACGCGAAGTCTCTCTCTCTCTCTCTCTCTCTCTCTCTCTCTCTCTCTCTCTCTCTCTCTCTCTCTCTCTCTCTCTCTCTCTCTCTCTCTCTCTCTCTCTCTCTCTCTCTCTCTCTCTCTCTCTCTCTCTCTCTCTCTCTCTCTCTCTCTCTCTCTCTCTCTCTCTCTCTCTCTCTCTCTCTCTCTCTCTCTCTCTCTCTACATTCAATAATTTAAAGTAGCCAAATGTTACACACAGTATAAATACTAACTGGATAGTTGATGATAAACATTTAATTTCATTATCTGAAATATTCTAAAATCATTAAGTCTGTGTGATTATTATTTTCTCACAGTAGTGTGTGTGTGTTACTGTATATATATATGTGTGTGTGTGTGTGTTTGGCTAAAGTGGATAGAAAACACAGTACTGTGTAAAAGGCACCCAAGAGTTTTTATATAAATTGTCTTAGATGTAGACTACTCTTAGTACATTTTCATTAAATTATTTTTTAAAGCATCTTCATGGTTTAATAATGCAAACATATGTTGCAGGGACTTATTATAATCATCATATTGGCGTGACTGTATGCATCAAAGGGTTAAATCAAGCATTTTTAAGTGCTTTAGAGGAAATGTCAAAATATTGCGATATCATTTAGAGGCCATATCGCCCAGCCCTACTATAATGGTAAAATAGTTATTTAAAAATTTGCCCCTAAAAAATATTGTTTGCCCCTAAATTTCTCATTTAGGGGCAAGTGTGCCCCTAGTGAAAAAGCTTAGCGTACAGCCCTGTACATGTACACCTCCAATACTGCACATGTACACACAACTACACGTACTCCTCCAATACTGCACATGTACACACAACTACATGTACACCTCCAATACTGTACATGTAGCTACAAAAAGGCAAGGAGACTACTCCTAATCCACCTCTTAGTACTCATGTGGATTCTGCTTTGTTGGTAAAATCAAGAGAGAATTGAGGACCCAAGTCTCTGAACATAAGAGCAACATTGGAAATCAGGATGAAAAGTCTCCTGTAGCCAAGCATCTCACTGCTGCAGGCCATGAGGTTTGTAGGCTGAGGTTCCAGAGCATTGAGGTAGTGAATCCCTTGAAAAGAGGGAAAGAGGGAACAGGGAAAGCCTGGTTTCAAACATCGGGTTAATTGAATCTGGCTAATGGGACTTTTGATCGACTTAGTTGAACCAGGTAATAGGGCCCAGATCACACCAGGAGACATAAACAGATCACACCAGGAGACATAAACAGATCACACCAGGAGACCTAAACAGATCACACCAGGAGACATAAACAGATCACACCAGGAGACATAAACAGATCACACCAGGAGACATAAACAGATCACACCAGGAGACATAAACAGATCACACCAGGAGACCTAAACAGATCACATCAGGAGACCTAAACAGATCACACCAGGAGACCTAAACAGATCACACCAGGAGACAAACAGATCACATCAGAAGACAAACAGATCAAATCAGGAGACCTAAACAGATCACATCAGGAGACCTAAACAGATCACATCAGGAGACAAACAGATAACATCAGGAGACCTAAACAGATCACATCAGGAAACCTAAACAGATCACATCAGGAGACCTAAACAGATCACACCAGGAGAGTTAAACAGATCACATCAGGGCCCTATTCCCCGTACCCGGTTCAACTAAATCGATCAAAAGTCCCATTATCCAGATTAAATTAACCCGATGTTTGAATCCAGGTTTTCCCTGTTCCTCGAACGCTGATTCACTGTCGTTAATTCGAACCAGACTTGATACTCAGGATAATTGCGCGCGGCCGCCTCACCTGAAAAGGCATCATATGTCGATCGCAGAAATCCTGATTTTCTAACGCCATTGATTGAAAACTTTATTAACAGATTGCAGAATGGGTACAATACAGTACGGCTCAATAGCCTCGCCGACAAGTTAAATGCATAATCTATAGGCTAATTTTAAGTCCCTCATTACCCCAATCAATCAGATTATATTTCTTTAAATGTGCCTGCTGGCAGTAGGCTTAATGGAATGAATAATCGAATGAGATCTTGTTAGCGAAAATAATTAGTTAAACTCTTTCCGAATAAGTAGACAAAAACAAGCCCAAAGAGTATCAAATTGATACGAATTAATAGATACTTATGAGGATATCTGTACTGTATGTGCTTAGGTATCATGTACTATATAAATACATGGTTCCCAAAGTTTTCAAGGCGCGACCCCCGAAATAACGTGTCAGAGAGGCTTGGAGGCTATAGTTTCACTATTAATCAGGTTTTAATCTGTTTCGGACATCATCCATACATGCATTGAATTGATTAACCTTTGGTTTATACCAGTGACACCAGTCATGTTAATCACCTTCTTGTTCATCATCAGATTAACACTAACAGTGCTTGAACAGATAAATGCATTTTCTCAAATGCATTCATCAAACCGTCAAAGGCTTGCAATTGCTCATTCATTTTCTCAAGTCACGTCCCAGGGCTCCAGACTAACTTTTTTCACCACCGTCCCAGAACCGTCCCGAAATACAATTTTAACCGTCCCAAAGTGAATGTAACCATCCCAAAAATCAAATGTAGTTTCTTTACTTTGGTTTTGTCGTCTATAGTTGTTATTGCCATAAGAAACACCATTCAGAGAAGGGGAAAATAAATTGATTTAGTCAAAAGGCTCCCATGGTGGAAAGATTTCACAAGAATAATGATTAAAAATAAATGTAAAAAAAAGTGTTTAACAAGGTGCTAGTATAGGGATATTTGGTCAAGGTGCTGTTATAGTCAACCAATTGGAGCCATCTTGATTATTCCTTCCATAGGAAAATATATTTAAATGTATTTGTATTTTATTTCGTTTTAGTTTTTTTTGTTATTACAAATGTGTGTTTATGGTTGAAAATGTTAGAGATAAATAAAGATCAAATCAAATCTAACTGAATAAGTTATCCATCTTCTAACAAGAAAAACGTAGTTTAGCTTTAAACTATATAATGTCATTGCGTCCAGCGATTCCACCTTTGATAACTAAAGTAATGACACTTGACTAGTAATGAAACATGTCCCTTAGATCGCGCTGTCCTCCTGAGTCCTGGTCGATATTGATAACTGCTGCTAAATTCCAGCGGGCCCTCCTCACTGAATATGGATTCATTGTGATTTGTGTAGCTGCAGAGTGAAGTTTGCCTATAGCCTGTCGTCTATTTCTCCGCGTTCGTTTAGATAAATGTAACGTTATGCCAATTAACTCGCAATGGTAGTAACATTACGTGTTAGTATAGAATCGAATAGAAATCCTTTAATAATCAGTGGCAGTCTGCACGTTAGTCAGTAACGTTAGCTAGCAATAAGCAGCTATAACTAGAACGCGTCGATAACTGTATACAGTTCCAATAGACTAACATTACACTTCTGTGATTTAAATGTGTCCTCACCTTAGACTCAGGGGTAGTATTGCATTTGCTGGATGCAGTTCCCTGTTGGTCATTTTGGGTCTGTGTGTTTATCCTCTTCAAATAGCGCAGCATGTTTGCGGTGCTCTCGTCACTGAGGATGCCACAGTATAGCATGCGTTTTTTTTTTTACAGCATTCTGATCTTTCCGCGGTTCTTGTACAGTGGTCTCGTGCCGTGCGACTGTCAATTACCAGCTGTCATTCACTGTGTCAACCAGGGTTAAATACCAGTCGAGAAAGCCTAGGTAAGAGAGATTTCCCTCACCCGTTAACACGTTTTTCTTTTTTGATGCGAGATTCATTTGGGGTGTGACGCTGCTGCAGCGCGACTGGCTGATGAGGTGGGTAGGAGTTTGATGCTGGATTAGCGTATGGCTGCATTGGGAGGCGGAGATAGTCATTGGATTTGGCAAATCACGCTACGTTTGGACTTCAGTGAACTTAGAGACATTCACCATTTGACAGCAATATATGCGCGCACTGACAGTCGGCCAATTGACATTTCCTGTGAAAAAAAAAATCCTCTCCGTCCCGGTTGCGTCCCAGCAAAGATTTCTGTTCGTCCCAAATCAATATTTGATCGTCCCCGGGACGACGGGACATCGTTAGTCTCGAGCCCTGTCACGTCCACGTCATCAAATCCGTCAAACAGCGCATCTCCTCAAACATTTTAATCCCAGTTACAATATCACAATAACGTGCGAGTGACACAATTCAATAATCCACATATTCAGATTTGTCATGATTCATATCCATAATCCACGCATGAAGACGCTTCAATTTATGCTTGAATGAACACAATCCGGGCGCAAATACATCCACAGCCAAGAATATGAAACTAATCAGAGCCAAACGCCCGATAGGTTTCATTCATTAAAAACATCCCATCCCCGCGGGATTCACATTTGCAATGCTCCGACGTTATTAAAATAACCACATAGTGTGTATATTGCACCTCGCGAGCGCCGTACATGACGTGCATTATTTAGAACAAAGTAAATCCATAGACTGAATATGATTTATTATCAGCATTTTAGGTATATTATTTTACATCTCAAAAGCCCCCTCTAGAAAAACTAAGCACAAAAACATAATTCAGAATGGTATAATGCAGGGTTCAAAATTAAGGGGGGCTTGGGGCAAAATGCCCTCGAAAATTGACCAAATGCCCTCGAAAATCAGTTAAGGGGGGAAATAAAAGCACCCGACAGTTTACTAATTATATATATAATTATATATATGCTCTAAAGTATCGATAGTATATGTGTACTTATGCACGCTAGAGAAGCGGGCTGAAAAATCGATTATCCATGCCCTGGTCAGCGCTAACGTTATGCACACACACACACACGCTGTGATGGCGGAGAAAAAAACATCTGATTAAGCCAAGACTGGTAAAATAGTAAATCAGATGTTCTGCAAAAAGATTAATCCAATTCCTGATCGCCATTCCAAATATTGATTGTGTTTATTGATCCAACGTTATAGCACCAAAACACATAATCCACGCTGCTCTGAGTGTCCTCGGTCCATCTGTTATAACGATACTGCATGCCCGAGATGGGAAACCCCGGGACCGGAATTTTTTTCTGATGCAGTCCCACCCAATCCAATCCAATGATGTGCAATACCATCCGGGAGATGATAGGCGGCAGTATTTGCCCTTTTCGAGCTCAGACCCATTCCCAATGATAACGTCAGGCTGGATGGATGAAAAATGAATGGATATTGCTAATAAAAGAATAACGATTAAAACCCGAGTTTTCTCGGGTCTTGGCACTCAACGCATGGCGAGTTAACCCGACTAATCTCGTGGTTGGCACTGAATGGGTTAATGACAATCACCTGCTATTTGATTACAATCATCTTGGTGACCAAGATGTCTGCGATTGAATACAATTAATAGGGTAGGGCTGGATGTAAGGCTGTCCTCGAAGCCTGTTTTTGGGATTCGAACCTCGTCAGGGTTTTTCGAACGAACGTTAGAACATTCGTTTTTAATTTAAAAAAACTATTTAAAAATTCAATTTTTCTTTTTTAATTTTATTTGATTTTTATATCCTCAAACTAAATCCTCAATTTGAATAAAGTGATTAAATTAGTATTTTTTTTATTTATTACATCAACTTTCCAGACCCAGACCCAGCCCAGGGAGAAGCCCCAGCCCAACTAAACCAATTAAATCAACTTTCTTTAACACATTGAGTGCCACGCCCCTTTGACCATATATGGGCTAGAGGGAGGTCAATGGGGGGAGGTCGGGGAAATTTGCGAAGGCTTAAACTATATCTTAAATTATGGCTATGGGTCTAAAACACCCCTCGCTTATCAATGACTTGCTTGCAGTCAACATGTACGAAACGGATTGTTTTTTCACTGGTACATTTCCGTTTTATACCGTTTTGAATACGAGTATAGTTTGAGAGTTCTAGTAATTCCAGAGAAATTCGGCGATAATAGCTCTTTAGTGGAATACACAAAACACGTTGTCATTTTCCGGCTGATTTATGAATAGTTTTCAAATAAACGCTAGATTATCGATAGTATATGTGTATTTATGCACGCTAGAGAAGCGGGCTGAAAAATCTATTATCCATGACCTGGTCAGCACTAACGTCATACACACACACACACAGACACACACAGACACTAGGGGTGGGAATCACCAGAGGCCGCACGATACGATACTATCACGATACTTGAGTCACGATAGGATAGTATTGCGATACTAAATATATTGCGATATGCTGAGTATTGCGATATTAATATTGCGATATATTGCGATGTATTACCTTTTTTCAACTGCAAAGTAAAACTTTGTCAACATGTTTTATCTAATAAAATAAAGTTCAGTCTGTTCATCTCACTTCAATCATTTGTATTGCAGAACATGGTATTTTCTCAAGCAGACAGATGTAAACCACTGTAATCTGTGTTGCATGTACCTGACAAACTGAACCGTTTGTATTACAGTCATATTCCAACTTAACTGAATGCACATGTGTGTGTGGACTACTGTACTATTACAGGTATTGAAATTAACAATGCAACTTCCTTATACAATTTGTTTTAATAAAAACAAAAAAATATTTATGAATAATTAAATATCGATACTTGGCGTCCCTGTATCGGTCCAGTATCGCCACGCAAAGTATCGCGATACTACTACGTATCGATTTCCCCCCCACCCCTAACATGATGGCTGAGAAAAAAAACATCTGATTAACCCAATACTGGTAAAATAGAGTCCTTACCTCACATCAGATGTTCTGCAAAAAGATTAATCCAATTCCTGATCGCCATTCCAAATATTGATCACGTTTATTGATCCAACGTTATAGCACCAAAACACAATCGACACTGCTCCGAGCCTCGCCAGTGAATGTGATAACACGATACTGCTTGCCAGAGATGGGAAAACCCCAGACGGGACTTTTTTCCTGATGCACATGCCCACCCAATCCAATCCAATGATGTGCATTACCATCCGGGAGACGATAGGCGGCAGTATTTGCCCTTTTCGAGCTCAGACCCATTCACAATGATAACGTCAGGCTGGATGGATGAAAAATGAATGGATATCGCTAATAAAAGAAATAACGATTAAACGACGAGAAAACTCATCATTGGCACTCAACGCATGGCGAGTTAGCACGACTAATCTCGTTGTTGGCACTCAATGTGTTAATGAATATAACGCAGTTTCTTTTAATACTATAATATTAGTGTAGCCTAATCTTTATCTGCAACTGTGAAGAAAAACCCCATTGGTTTAAACAGAATTAATAGAATTTCTTTATTATTTTATTTTTATTATTACAAATTACAAATTCGAATGTTGATTTAGAATTCAAATGCCAACGTAACGAACGAAGGTTTGAACGTTTGAGCTCAGCCCTAGCTGGATGATAAGGCCAAAATATCATATCACAATATATTTCTTAGTTTTCATCAGCTCCTAGAAGTGTGTGCGTAACTTTATGAGTGCATGGCAGCGCAATGCTGAAAAAGCGCAAACATGCCCAGAGATTTCCACTAGGGCTGACATTCGAATCTTTTTTGGAATTCTAAGCTTCTGGGCCGAGATTTTTTTTTTATGTTGTGGTACTTACTTTGTCAGTGCTGTAAAGTTTAAACCTTTTTAAATCTTTAAACAAACTAAACACTTTGCTTTCATGGAATATTTTAAGCCGTCATTTGAGGCTTTATAAAAGCAGCACAATGAACACAAATCTGTCAGTGCCGAGTCCGACCTCATCTTAAATAACAAACAGCATTGCTTGTTGTAGTTAACAAAGAAAGGCAGAGTTGATTTTGCAACTAAAAATACAAAAATAAAATTTATAAAATGTTTCTTTTAATATATTCTAATTTTATTTTCATATTCGAATCCCATGCCCATCGAACGAAGGTTCGAAGTATTTAAGACAGCCCTAATTTCCACTATAATAAAGTTTACATGAGAATAAAATACGGGCCACCCATTTTGAGATGTACAACATGTATGCAAACCCCAGTACTCACTCTTCTCATTCAGCCTTTGAGGGCTCTCCTCTTCTTCCATTGACACCCGAGGGCTGAGAGGGCACACAAGGTCAGGAGGAAGTCCACTGCTGGGGTCTAGATCCTGGGGTGGAGAGACCGCTGGCTTGGGTGTTGGAGTTATTGGCTGCGGTGGAGGGGCTGGAAACAGAGAGGTGACCACCTGCTGCCGGGGCTGTTTCACCTCAGTTTTCCGAGGTATGAGGACAATACTCTTCCTCGCCTGTGTGGTGGCGGACAGTGAGGCGCGACACTTTTTCACCATAGTCTTTAGAGGAAGAAGGGTCAAGCTTTCACTGACCAACTTCAAAGCAAGAGAGGAAACAGTCCAAGCAGGTAAAACTGGAGTCTTCACAACAGATAGGAGGGTCTTACTACCTGTGCCCGAAGCCGGTAAGGCTGAAGTCTTGACAGCCGCGGATGCGGGGGTCTTGGTAGAAGTGTCTGATGCTTTTCCCGCCAGACTCTTGGTGATCAGAGGGGCAGGAGCAGGGGTTTTGTAAGCCGTGACTGACGATGCTTCAGCTGGACTCTCGTGATCGGTACCAGGCAGAGGACAGGAGGCTGGTTTCATCTGGACGGTGGACACATGGAACGAAGTGATGCCCAGGTAACCCTTCCTACTGAACCCTTTACCACAAACTGAACAGCTAAATGGTTTCTCTCCAGTATGAGTTATCATGTGTTTCTTCATATTTGTTTGCAAACCGAAACCTTTCGCACAAACTGAACAACCAAATGGTTTCTCTCCAGTATGTGTTCTCATGTGTCCATTCAGATCTCCCTTCAAACTGAACCCTTTCCCACAAACTGAACAACTAAATGGTTTCTCTCCAGTATGTGTTCTCATGTGTGTCTTCAGACTTGTTTGCTGACTGAACCCTTTCCCACAAAATGAACAACTAAATGTTTTCTCTCCAGTATGAGTTATCATGTGTCTCTTCAGATGTGCATTCCTACTGAACCCTTTCCCACAAACTGAACAGCTAAATGGTTTCTCTCCAGTATGGGTTATCATGTGTGTCTTCAGATATGCCTTCGTACTGAACCCGTTCCCACAAACGGAACAACTAAATGGTTTCTCTCCAGTGTGAGTTCTCATGTGTGTCTTCAGACTTTTGTTATGCATGAACCCTTTCCCACAAACTGAACAACTAAATGCTATCACTCCAGTATGTGTTCTCATGTGTGTCTTTAGATGTTGCTTCAAACTGAACCCTTTCCCACAAACTGAACAACTAAATGGTTTCTCTCCAGTATGTGTTCTCATGTGATTGTTTAGACTTGTTTGCTGACTGAACCCTTTGTCACAAACTGAACAAATAAATGGTTTCTCTCCAGTATGAGTTATTATGTGTCTCTTTAGATGTTGCTTCAAACTGAACCCTTTCCCACAAACTGAACAACTAAATGGTTTCTCTCCAGTATGTGTTCTCATGTGATTGTTTAGACTTGTTTGCTGACTAAACCCTTTCCCACAAACTGAAAAACTAAATGGTTTCTCATCATCAGTCTCAATTCCAGAACTGTCATCATCACCGTCATCAGTCTCAGCTCCAGAACTGTCATCACTGTCATCAGTCTCAGTTAAAGAACAGTCTGAAGAGAGAGGCTGGCTATCTCTAGTTGGTTCTAAATCACCAGCTGGATCTAAGTTACTGGCTAGTTCTGCTACTCCACAGTCCTCTCCTTCAGGTTCTGTTTTCATGTGTTCAGTTGAGGTGCTGGGTAAAGAGTATGCTTCTCTGTTTTTCTCCCTTTGGCTTTGAAGAGGCTGGAAGGACCGAGCGTTCTCTTGACCATCTTCACATTTCACTGGGTCTACTGTGATCTTGGAGAGATCAGCTTCTTCCAGCCCTTGATCTAGTTCATCTTTAATCTGCTCTGGTTCCCGGTTTTGGCTGAGTTGTGAGGACAGAGTGTTCTCACCTTCATTTTCACATTTCATAGGTTGTAAGGTCATCTTGGAGCCATCAGCCTCCTCTAGATCTTGACACAGTTCCTCCTGTTCCTCTTTGATCCGTAGGAGCTCTGTGTCCTGGGTTTGGCTGAGCTGTGAGGACTGAGGTTTCTCTTCATCATGTTCACTCTTCACAGAGACAGGAAGCTCCTCTCCCTCCTGACTGATCCAGAGTTCCTCCTGTTCCTCTTTAATCTGTAGGCGCTCTGGCTCCTCCTGGACCAGACTGGGGCTCCTCTCCTGCTGCTCAGGGGGAACCTCCTCTTCACAGATAAACAGCTGTAAGGCCATGGAGTCTAGAAAGAAGGGCATACAATCATTTAAATGTAATTTGTTGTAACCATTGATTTTGAAAGTAACAAAGGGACAGGTCACTATTTCACACGACACTCTTAACAGGAAAGTAACAACACACTGAACCAATATATAGGGATGCACAGATCCTATACCCAGGGGAGGAAATTAGGCCATTTTACTCGCCAAATGCGAGTATTCTTTATGTTTGGCGAGTGATTCATGAAGAGCACTCGCCACACTGGCAAGTAGTAAGCAAAACCAAAAAAATCATTCTGCAATCTGCTGATTCGCTTACTGGCAAGCCGAACTCCAACTCCCCCCTTATGATTCCTCCCATTTGCGCCTCATAATAATCCATAACCAATGAACATCATCATTGCGCTCTAAGCTCCTCCAATGAACACTCGTTTTCTAGAAGATGTCGCCCATCTAGGGGAAGTGGACAGACCACTGCGTGCGGCCCTACAGACTCCTGTCACCAGCTTGACACACGTAGACAAACTTAGACAAAAACACATCAGTGGATGAAAATAATTGCATGTAGAGTTGTCGCTTGATATGGTATGGTATTTATTTTAGACAACAAAACATATACAGATCATTACATCACATATTTGCTTTTGTCAAGGAGAGGAACGAAAAGCCAATGACTTATTTACATCGTTGTCCTTGGAAGTCAAGGATGCTTGAAAACAACACATACAACTCATTACAGAAAATCATTCACAATTATTACATTTGCATAGCAATAATGGCACAACCCTTAATTAATAGAAACATGTCCATTTGTTGAAACATGTTAATTTAGCTGTGAGTCTGTGTGTCTCTGATGCACCCCGAGGGGAGGGGTTGGTGGGGTGGGAGAGAGGACGGAGAGAGGTTCCGGCTTAGACTAATTACAGTTGCCATCAGCTAGTACCGGAGGGGGAGGTTATGACTACAGTTGCCGTCATAGGGGCGGGAGTTTTGGCTTTGGTGATGGGTGATGAGACAGCCTTGGGTTCCTCCCCTCCAGCGCGCGTACACGCGGGAGGGGGGGTTTGGGTAGGGGTGGGGCCTGCCATCCATCTTATCTACTCCAGACAGTTTCGTTCTGCTCTTGGTACGGTGTTGGGTAGGAACGCCGCATCCCTGATCTTATCTTGACTGACTCCCCAGCATGGCCTTGCGCATAGACCTCGGGCATGCTTCATTCTTCAGCAGACCTGAGAGTATGGGGGGGGGGGGGGCTTTCGGATATCAGTGCGGTCTGACATGGGGGTGAACATGACAAGTCAACAAGCATTAGCCGGCTAGCTACCTAGCATGTAACAAGCTACTAGGGATGGGTACCGAATTCGGTACTTTTGAGGTACCAAACCAAAACACGTCGGTACTACCGAGTATCGAATCAAGTGAGAAACCAAATAATTTTTTTTTTTTTTTTACTTTTTTCTTTTCATGTCAACGTTCACACGCACAATATATGCTTACCTAGGATTTGACTTGATTCAACAACAAAGCAGTCGGAGCAATGACAAGCCGAAAACTGTCGAAATTGTAGTTATTTGAAGTTTGGATTTTTTTTTACGACTGAGGTAGGTAAATTAAATTTCTTGAGACTAAAGTACAGAAAAAAAGGTACCGTTGGGTACCGGTACCGGTTCAAATGTGAAAGGTACCCATCCCTACAAGCTACCATAATGCACATTCAACATAGTGGACGACTATACTGAGCGGCTTTGCTTAAATGCAGCAGTGACATTTTATTATTACCGGGTTTCCCCCCATATCACCACTCGCCCATATGCCCTTCACAACGGTGATGTTGTCATACTTGTCATTCAGAATACACCTGCTGAACCCCTAGTGTTGACATGAGATTCGATTCCAATGTATTGTCATCATACAGCACAAGTACAGTACAACCAGAATACGTTTTGCATCCAACCAGAGTGCAAATGTAACAAGTCAAGTTCAAGTTGTTTTATTTAGCTATTACATTACAGTTAAATGCTTGGTTCTTTCACTGCCCAGCCCAACCGCGTGAATATTTTAGGCAACCAACTTGTGTTCAGCGTTTCTCTGATTGGCCACTACGCCCATGTGACCGCGGCAGTGCGGAGAGCGGCAGTGCGGAAATAGGCTGCATTCTATTGCCATTCTCTGCGACAAACTCTAACCTTAACCAACTCCGAAACAGCGCCTAAACTTAACCCTTCTAACCTTAACCAACTCCGAAACAATGCCTAACCTTAACCAACTCCGAAACTAGGGATGCACCGATATGAAAATTTGCCACCGATACCGATTGTTCAACTAACACAAATCGGCCGATACCGATTCCGATATTTGTGGCAACAATTTTTTTTTAAATATTTTTTAAATATATATTTCTTTTGTAATATTTTTATTTTTTTTGTAATTATTTTTTTTTATGAAACTACTGTACATTTGTGTTACAAATTGTGCTCACCGATATGAACATAGGCCTCTTTACTTACTTAAAAAAAGGAAACATCAAGAAATAGCACTATCTCTCTCCCAGTATGTTCTGCAGGGCTGCATCTAGATACTAGTTCTCCCAGCATGGTCTACCTGCTGGGCTGCAGCGAGATACTATTGTCTCAACCAATGAAATTTTGATTGACAGTCGATTCTGCCAATTACGTCACACACCGCTTGCACCCGCCTCTGCTGTTACCACCAATCGGCAAGCCGTATACATTTTTTACTTCGGCTTTTGTCCGCCATTGATTTTGAGTTGACGAGAGGTTTTCTAGAACAACAACACGGTGCGGCTGACGTTTAGCTTTTAGCTCCGCAGGATGACTTAAATGAGGCATAATGATTTTACTGCAACTAATGTTATAATAAAACAAAGCCTTTCTATACATGTCTGATTGAAAACGTTATTAACAGATTGCAGAATGGGTAAAACTCATGGCTCTGTGAGCAACGGAAGGAACTGAGCTAGTATGAACGCTTGCTACGTTCGGGTAAATAATATGCTGATGTTATTGAACGTGTAACACTAACTATATAACGTTAATGCCACAAAACGAATGCCTTGTTAATCATAAGTAGTAACTTTGATGCAGTAGCTTGTGTGTGTGTGTGTGTGGGGGGGGGGACTGGGGACGGCATTGTGCAGGTCGCGAGTGAACTTTTTTTTGTCTTGACGCTACACAAATTGATGGATATTTATCGGCTACTGCCATCGGCACATTTGAGCTTATCGGCCGATAGGCCGATTGCAGTCAACAAGCCACTTATCGGCCGATAACGATACCCGACCGATACATCGGTGCACCCCTATCCGAAACAATGCCTAAACTTAACCATAACCAACTCCGAAAGAATATTGCCATGCTCTAAGACAAACTCCAACCTTAACCAACTCCGAAACAGCGCCTAAACTTAACCCTTCTAACCTTAACCAACTCCGAAACAATGCCTAACCTTAACCAACTCCGAAACAATGCCTAAACTTAACCGGCGAAAGAATGCACGTTAAAAAAAAGCGCGGTGGCGTGGCTAGACACAAGTTGGTTGCCTAAAATATTCATGCAGCCCAACCTAGACCAGCCCAACTTTCCCTGCCCAACCCAGTCCAGCTTTCCCTGCCCAGTTCAGCCCAACCCAGTCCAGCATAGTTCCCTCTTTCATGTTAATATTTGATATCCTAATATTTTTGAAGAGTAGAGACGGTGTGATTAATATATGTTTTATGCTAATATTGTGAAGAGTAGAGACACTTTTTTGTTAATAAATATTTTAAAGAGTAGAGACATGGTGTGATTACTACTATGATTGAAAATTTAGACGAAGACATACAAAGAAGTAATTATCACAATTAGCAATTTATTTATGGCTGGTAAAAAATCAGTTTGGCTGGTAAAAAAAAATCATATACTCGCCAGTTGGCTGGTAAGCCAAAAAGTTAGTTTCCTCCCCAGGCTATACCCAATACCACTACCAGGCTGATACTAGCTACATGTGATCAGTATCGACTACAGGTGGTCTGATCTAGGGCTGGGCGATATGGCCTAAATATGATATCGCGATATTTTCTGACCTTTCGGCGATACACGATACGCATCACGATGTTTTTCTTTTTTTCCCCAAACAATTCATTATGAGGCTTACCAAGACAGTATTTGAGTTTGCAAGCTAACATTAAAGACAAAATAAAATACCCATGCATTTAGCATTTTTATATTATATATTAGATTTAGATTATTGGATTATTAGATTATATATTGCATATATTTAGCAATGAGATATTATATGATTTAGATATGAAATATGATGAATTGAAAATGGGGGACCCTGATGTAAACAAGACGAAAGTCTTTCTCTGGTCTGCATCCTCCAGTCCACTGTTGACTGTTGTTGTATTGAGCTGTACTGTATTGTACCTATGCTGCAATCTGTTAATAACGTTTTCATTCAGACTGCAAACAGAATCATTTTGATTGACAGTCGCGTCTGCCAATTACGTCACACCGCTTGCACCCGCCCTGCTGTTCTTAGCACCAATCGGCAAGCGTGTATTAATTTTTTACTTCCGCCATTGGAGAGCTCAATGACAACAACTACTGTATGGCAGCGGTAGCTCGCCGCGGCCAACGTTTAGCTTTTAGCTCCGCAGAATGACTAAACGACTGGAGGCATAATGATTTTACTGCAACGGATGTTATAATAAAAGCCTTTCCATACATCTGTCTGATTGAAAACTTTATTAACAGACCGCAGAATGGGCACAACTGAGTCAGCACGGGCTAAGATATGAACGACTAATGCTTGCTATATCTAGGTCGACCTCGGACGTTGCTATGTAAATACGCTGATGTTATTGAAAGTCTAACTATATAACGTTAATGCCACAAAACGAATGCCTTTGTTATCATAAGTAGTAACTTTTGATGCAGTAGTGTGTGTGTGGGGCGGCGCTGTTCAACGTGTGGACCAGATTGACGCGACACAAGCCTCTTGGGCAAAACATCACGATATCCACGATACGTTTAAAAAGTGTATCGTTAATGAACTGTACCCGATATTTATATAATATCGTCATATCGGCCAGCCCTAGTCTGATCCATTACCACGTTGTCATAAAGCATCCTCCTCCACTAACATCCCAGCAGCAGTGCATGGTGGAGAAGAAGAAGGACAATGTTCCTGGTAATTCTGCTTGATGAGATGTTGGACAAAGGTTTGGAGTTTTTATTATATAAGGCTATAAAACAAGTGTACATGTACACCTCCAATACTGTACATGTACACACAACTACACGTACACCTCCAATACTGCACATGTACACACAACGGGCTGTACGTTAACTTTTTTTGCACATAGCACTGGTGCTACAGAGGTTGATAGTTTTGTAGCACAGGCCAAAATCTTGTAGCACAAGTATAAAACATGTTATATTTGTAACAGTCACAAATGTGCCTATTGTATTTGTGTTATTTAGTTGCAGTGCCATGTTTGGCTGTCATTTAGTATATCGCCATGTGTTATTATTACTATAATAGTAATACTCTCATATGCTATTTTCAATTAATATCATAAACAACATAAGGAATATTAGCATAATTTTGAGTGGACTGAAGGAATGAGTCAGCGTTAATAGTTTTAAATGCAAATAATTTATTGAAACATAGAAGTGGGGTCGGTTGGGACACACACACACAATGGGGGACCCTGATGTAAACAAGACAAACGTCTTTCTCTGGTCTGCATCCCCTTAACAATTGTGTGTATTGAGCCGTACTGTACTGTACCCATTCTGCAATCTGTTAAATAAAGTTTACATTCATTCATTCACACACACTGTTTCAACTCACCACCCCTGCATCATATTGTAGTCTAGTCTGTCTTCAAACTTCCACTCCTCTCGAAATTTTTTATATTTGAATATCAACATT
The DNA here is from genome assembly GCF_963971535.1 of Notolepis coatsorum. Taxonomy (NCBI): domain Eukaryota; kingdom Metazoa; phylum Chordata; class Actinopteri; order Aulopiformes; family Paralepididae; genus Notolepis; species Notolepis coatsorum. The sequence continues at coordinate 4,546,806 of NC_140176.1, read as the reverse complement.
ATCTGTCCATCCTCAGTTTACTATAATATACTCCTGACCTGTCCTGAGTCCTGACTAGTGACTTCATCGTCTTTCCAAACGCACGCACGCACACACACACACACACAGGGAAGGGGAGAGAGTGCCCCCCCATTTCCCTTTCCACACTGTGTCTGCTGGCTCTGCCTGTGATCAGGATTAGCTTGTTAGCTTGCTAACGTTGTAGTGATTGTAATGGTACATAAACGTTAATTTCGGGCGATGTGCGCATAAAGGAATGGCGACGGTGCAAAGCATGTAGATGCATTTGACCCGTTGCGAGAAAAAAAAAACACCACAGACTTATTTCGGGACGTGTAGGCGCACTGCTGTGTTACGCAGCAGCAGTGCGCACCAACACGCTGCTCTGCTTGCAAGCACGGATAGGGCGGATATGACTCGTCGAGTTGTCACGGAGTTTTTTCAAAATAAGAGTATCATATGCACCTGAATGTTGCTAGCTGTCGAGCCTAGTTATTATAGCTGGAGCTGCGCGTGGGCAGAAATGAGACCCGCTACAGGATTTTCAAAATAAGAGTATCTATATGAACCGAATCCCTATCGCACCAGTGCTAGTGAAGTAAATCCATTCATCGCACAGACCGCTGTTGCTGTAGCACGTGCGAGATATATCTCGCACTGTACAGGCCTGACAACATGCCTTTGAAAATGGGGGACCCTGATGGAAACAAGACAAGCGTCTTTTTCAGGTCTGCATCCCCTTAACAATTGTGTGTACATGTGTACAATTCTTTTCTTTTTTATTCTTTATCATTATTATTTAAATTTTTCTTGTTTAACTGTGGATTGTGTTTCTTTTATAATGGTATAAATGATTATTTGTGTAAATAAGGTTATACGCCGACCATTAAGAAAATACATGTTAGTTTAGGAATAAGGGGCAGGTAATTATAAGATTTATTCTTCTTCCTGCTCCTTTTGTCCATGGAATGGCTATTTATGATTTTTTAATGAAGAAACTATGATTGTATTATTCCATGTGGCAAATAAAAAACTCTGAACTGAACTGTATTGAGCCGTACTGTATTGTACCCATTCTGCAATCTGTTAAATAAAGTTCTCATTCATTCACACCTCCAATACTGTACATGTAGCTACAAAAAGGCAAGGGAATCTAGAAAGTAAAACGGGAGGATTTCAAGGTAAGGAGACTACTCCTAATCCACCTCTTAGTACTCATGTGGATTCTGCTTTGTTGGTCAAATCAAGAGAGAAATGAGGACCCAAGTCTCTGAACATAAGAGCAACATTGGAAATCAGGATGAAAAGTCTCCTGTAGCCAAGCATCTCACTGCTGCAGGCCATGAGGTTTGTAGGCTGAGGTTCCAGAGCATTGAGGTAGTGAATCCCTTGAAAAGAGGGAAAGAGGGAACAGGGAAAGCCTGGTTTCAAACATCGGGTTAATTGAATCTGGCTAATGGGACTTTTGATCGACTTAGTTGAACCAGGTAATAGGGCCCAGATCACACCAGGAGACATAAACAGATCACACCAGAAAACAGATCACACCAGGAGACCTAAACAGATCACACCAGGAGACCTAAACAGATCACATCAGGAGACCTAAACAGATCACATCAGGAGACCTAAACAGATCACATCAGGAGACCTAAACAGATCACACCAGGAGACATAAACAGATCACATCAGGAGACCTAAACAGATCACATCAGGATACCTAAACAGATCACACCAGGAGAGTTAAACAGATCACACCAGGGCCCTATTCCCCGTACCTGGTTCAACTAAGTCGATCAAAAGTCCCATTATCCAGATTCAATTAACCCGATGTTTGAATCCAGGCTTTCCCTGTTCCTCGAACGCTGATCACTGTCGTTAATTCGAACCAGACTTGATACTCAGGATAATTGCGCGCGGCCGCCTCACCTGAAAAGGCATCATATGTAGATTGCAGAAATCCTGATTTTCTAACGGCATTGATTGAAAACTTTATTAACAGATTGCAGAATGGGTACAATACAGTACGGCTCAATAGCCTCGCCGACAAGTTAAATACATAATCTATAGGCACATTTTAAGTCCCTCATTACCCCAATCAATCAGATTATATTTCTTTAAATGTGCCTGCTGGCAGTAGGCTTAATGGAATGAATAATCTAATGAGATCTTGCTAGCGAAAATAATTAGTTAAACTCTTTCCGAATAAGTAGACAAAAACAAGTCCAAAGAATATCTAATTGAACGAATTAATAGATACTTATGAGGATATCTGTACTGTATGTGCTTAGGTATCATGTACTATATAAATACATGGTTCCCAAAGTTTTCAAGGTGCGACCCCCGAAATAACGTGTCAGAGAGGCTTGGAGGCTATACAGTTTCACTATTAATCAGGTTTTAATCTGTTTCGGACATCATCCATACATGCATTGAATTGATTAACCTTTGGTTTATACCAGTGACACCAGTCATGTTAATCACCTTCTTGTTCATCATCAGATTAACACTAACAGTGCTTGAACAGATAAATGCATTTTCTCAAATGCATTCATCAAACCGTCAAAGGCTTGCAATTGCTCATTAATTTTCTCAAGTCACGTCCACGTCATCAAATCCGTCAAATAGCGCATCTCCTCAAACATTTTAATCCCAGTTACAATATCACAATAACGTGCGAGTGACACAATTCAATAATCCACATATTCAGATTTGTCATAATTCATATCCTCTCTCTCTCTCTCTCTCTCGCTCTCTCTCTCTCTCTCATCATGTTAACGTTAGCCTCAGTTAAACCTTGCGACGCCTCGTTAGATGAAGCTGTGTTCTGAGGTGTGTTCTGTGTTCTGAGCTGTGTTCTGAGCTGTGTTCTGTGCTGTGTTCTGAGATGTGTTCTGTGTTCCGAGCTGTGTTCTAAGCCGTGTTGTGCTCTGAGCTGTGTTCTGAGCTGTGTGCTGAGCTGTGTTCTGTACTGTGTTCTGCATGTGTTCTGTGCTGTGTTCTGTGCTGTGTTCTGAGATGTGTTCTGTGTTCTGAGCTGTGTTCTAAGCTGTGTTGTGTTCTGAGCTGTGTTCTGAGCTTATATAGTGCTTTTACTAACTATATTATATTTCTCTCTCCTCTGGTCAGGGGCATTGCCGGGTCTGTGCAGCGATAACACTGTATATTGACTGTAGAACGGGAGCTCTCTCTCGCTCTCTCTCTTGCTATATGTTGACTGTATCATGCCCAGCCTCGGGCAGCGTTATTATTTAAGAATATGTTGACTGTATGAAATTTTTTTTTTTTAAATCTTTTTTATATTAATTAGTTTAAATCTCGCACAGGGCCTCGCATTTCTCCCAGGCGGCCCTGCATAAATGCATATATAGATTATCAAATGCCGTTTGTTGCCGATCCACGCTATATAAAAAATGTCAACTGTACATGGTCCTAAACGTTATGACTGATCATGCGTGGGTGAACGGAGAGGGGGGGGGGTCGTTTATAATTCCATGATCGCCGTTAAATGCTTTATGTAGTATGGGTGATATATAGATCAGAGCAGTTTGTATGGATAATAATAAACAAACAGGCTGAAAGTAACATCAGCCTCCTCTTACCGTTGGGCGATGAGACTGGAGCAAAAAGATCCCAGTTATTTGATGGGGATCGAGTCGATACATTTCCGGTTTGTATAATACTAATACACGCCCAAATCATGTCGATTATTGAGTTATGGCAGCGATCCATATCCACAGTCAGGGAACAAACTTAACTTTTTGACTTACCAGCCATTTGGCTGGTAGATTTTTAAAAGTACCAGCCGGCGAAAAATTATAAATAGCTTTTTAGTATATCGCCATGTGTTATTATTACATATAATACTCTCATATGCTATTTTCAATTAATATCATAAACAACATAAGGAATATTAGCATAATTTTGAGTGGACTGAAGGAATGAGTCAGCGTTAATAGTTTTAAATGCTAATAATTTATTGAATAGAATAGAAGTGGGGTCGGGACACACACACACACCGTGTTTCAACTCACCACCCCCGCATCATATTGTAGTCTGTCTTCAAACTTCCACTCCTCTCGAAACTTTTTTATATTTGAATATCAACATCATCTGTCCATCCTCAGTAAACTATAATATACTCCTGTCCTGAGTCCTGTGACTCCGTCGTCTTTCCAAACGCACGCACACACACACACACACACACAGGGAAGGGGAGAGTGCCCCCCCCCCCCATTTCCCTTTCCTCAGTGCTGTTCACTATGGCTCTGCCTCGTCTGATCATCAGGATTAGCTTGTTAGTTTACATTAACGTTGTAGTGATTGGTACATAAATGTAAATTTCGGGCAATGTGGGCATAAAGGAATGGCGACGGTGCAAAGCATGTAGCTGCATTGGACTCGTTGTGAGAAGAAAAAAAACATCACAGACTTATTTTGAGTCTGTAGGCGCACTGCTGTGTTAACGCTGCTGTGTTTAACGCTGCTGCTCTGTTTTCAAGAAACAACACGGAGTGGGCGGATATCATATGACTCGCGGAGTTGCTAAGGGTTTTTCAAAATAAGAGTATCATATGAACCTGAACGTTGCTAGCTGCCGGAGCCCAGATATTATGACTGGAGCTGCGCTTGGGGCGGCAATGAGACCCGCACAGGATTTTCAAAATAAGAGTATCGATATGAACTACACGCCAGCTGGCGGGCAGAGCTATTATTCTTAGTCGCCAGACGGTAAATCTACACGCATTTGTCGAATGGCGTGTAGTTATTTTGTTCCCTGTCCACGGTGTGTGGCTAGAGTCCCGCGACGATATGCGAGTGGCCGGACGCATTTAGGAGACGCACCGATATCCAACCAGCCATTTCCGGTTTGGCAACTCGCCGATCATCCACCAGGGGGCAGTATTGAAGCGTTGCAGAGTTGTGCCGGCTCACACAGCATCAGACCAGGCTCCGTGAGGGAAATATGAATACCATGGCGAAAATATGAAATATGATCTCAATAACGTTGTACGCCGTGGATTGGCAGAATTCGCATGAACTTGAAACACGTCGTACAACATGATTGGTGGGGAAAGTGTTAAGGACGTCAGATACGGTGCCCGCCAGTTGGATGTATGCAACCCAAAGTGTGGAAGTAAAGAACCTTCATCTATATTGTCATCGTGTGGACATTCAATTCTTTCTGCTAGACACTAAAGGCCTCTACATGATACAGCAACTGCAACGCAACTGCAACACAACATCAGCACGACTTCAACGCAACATGTTGCAGAGGGTGTTGTAGAGTGTGTTGTGAGGATGTTGCGTACCTCTCCCCAAAATCTAATCTGAACAACCTTGCGTTGATGTTGCATAGCAGTGATTGGTTGGTTAGTGAATGGGGGGCGGGGCTGTCATAGAATAATATTGGTCCCGCAGGGAGGAATACCATCCTCGAGTTAATGTAATTTATACAAATGGAAGTATTGATTTTGCCGTAACGAATCATTAAAAAAATATACCGTTAACTGGAATATGTTGTTTCTTTACACATATGTTGGATTATGTAATTGGTTGTAAGCGGCACGGTGGTGTAGTGGTTAACACTGTCGCCTCACAGCAAGAAGGTCCATGGTTCGATTCCCGCTTGGGGACTAGGTTTCCATGATGCCAGTTACCCAGGTGGGGTATCTCCCAGGCCTTTCTGTGTGGAGTTTGCATGTTCTCCCCGTGCTCGCAAGGGTTTCCCCCCCCGATAAGATAAACCCAATGGAAAAACATGCACAACAATAGATCGCTAACGCTGTGGCGTCCTTGACGAAGACGGACAGGAGCACTTGGATTGGTCCCCTGGCGCGGCTCACGTTGACGCCTGTCTGCTCCCGGCTGCCCTTGGGGGGGAAGGACGACGGGATGGGTTAATCGCAGATACGAATTGCATGCATGCATCGCATGTGTGCCGATTGATGACCTCTGAGCAGGTCCTAAATTATTATTATTATTATTATTATTATTATTGGTTTGTCATGACGAACCAATAAAAAAAATCGCGAATTAGCGATATTTCATGATTTCCGCGGATCGCTTTCTATATTCTATAGTTTAGCTATGTGGAAATGGTTGGGCTCATTTGACAAAAGACGAGTTGCTGTACAATACGCCAAAAGCCGTTTGTTTATACATGCCGTAGTTCGTTCACAATTCCACGCTAAAAAACGTAAACACAAGCCGAAATCGAAGCTGATTTCCTGGAAGCGGAGTTATGAAGGGTTTTCTGCGGGGAGCGCAAATCATATTTTCTCGTCCGAGACACACTATTCCAGGTGCATAATTTCACACACTGTACACTGTACACACACCACATATTGTTGTTTATCATTCATGAAATGCAACAGATATTATATAGGGATATTGTTATAGATTACGTATATGCATATATTTATTTTTACAATTACTGTATATATATCGCCTCAATGTCACAACTTACTGCATACATATCTCATCATAGCGATACTATATATAGGCATATTCAACGTAAATCAAAATATCTATATAAAAAGCAGCCATTTACCAAAATGTCCATACAACTTAAGCTTTACTGCATTTCATAAATCATAAACAATAGGTGGTTGTCGTTATTTGCTCATTTCTATATTGTATAATTGCATATATATATATATATATATGCAATGTATACAATATAGAAATATCTATATGCAATATAGAAATTAGCAGAAACTACCTAATGTTATCGATGTATAAATGATGCTCCTTTTTCTGCTTGTTATCAATGGGTTGGTTGAGAAGGGAAGTTTCATCTATCTAGGGAACCTAGCTACATCCGGGGTACAATGTTGCATAGGCTGCGCGTCGATGTTGCAGAAGCATAAAGGCAGAGTGTCTGCAACACTGTTGCGTTGTCGATGTTGTGTTGCAGTTGCTTCGCAGTTTCTGTAGCATGCAGAGGCCTTAAGAGTGACAGCCAGAACAGAAACACTACATGGTGTCAGAAGTGGGATCAGAATTTCGGGGCGGTCAGGTGGCGTAGCGGAGATTGCGCTCGTCACCAATGCAAGAGGCTGCGGTCTCGACTCCCGGTGTCAGCATTGCTTGCGACTTGGGCTGATCGTCATACTAACTCGTTTGGCTGGGTTAGGGGCAGGGAACAAAATAAGTACCCGCCAAGCGCCAATGGTGGACATATTTAAGGTTTGGCAAGTAACAATGAGAGGTCTGCCCGCCACCTGGCCGGTAACAAAATAGTTCATATCGATACTCTTATTTTGAAAATCCTGTGGCGGGTCTCAATTCCGCCCCAAGCGCAGCTCCAGCTATAATATCTATGGCTCCGGCAGCTAGCAACGTTCGGTTCATATCGATACTCTTATTTTGAAAATCCCGTGGCAACTCGGCGTCATAACCGCCCAGTCCGTGCTTCTGCTGGCATTAAGCAGAGCAGGGCTACACAGCAGTGCGCCTATTTTGCGACCCGAAATAAGTCTGGTGTTTTTTTTTCTCACAACGGGTCAAATGCATCTAACATGCTTTGCATCGTCGCCATTCCTTTATGCCCACATCACCCGAAATTAACGTTAGGTTAGCGTAAGCTAACAAGCTAATCCTGATCAGAGGCAGAGCCAGAGAACAGCAGACAGTGTGGACTAGGGAAAGGGAAATGGGGGGAGGGGGGCACTCTCCCTTTCTCTGTGTGTGAGTGTGCGCGTTTGGAAAGACGATGAAGTCAGGAGTATATTATAGTAAATTGAGGATTACTGAGGATGGACAGATAATGTTGATATTCAAATATAAAAAGAATTATAATAAATGAATTCATGATCATCATGCAACATAAAACAATTGTAGAAACGGTTTGGGAGAGGAAGGGGTTTATACATGCCCTGATGCCTCAGTGTATGGCAGTGTAAAAAGGTTGGTTGCCCTATAAATATATATATATATATGCGGTAATTAAATATATAAATGTAAATATTAGAGCCTTTAGCACAATATATAAGACAATCCCAATCCATAGAACCAATCGCAATTAAGGGCACACAACATCATATTCGTTTATATGCGGACGACGTAATATTGTTCATGCAAAACCCTAACACCTCAATGCCTCATCTTCTCAAGTTGATTGATGACTTTGGCAATCTATCGGGATTTAGGATAAATTGGCCAAAGTCGGCCTTCCTTCCACTTAATGCCCCTGCAAAGAATATACTCCTTCCAGAAAAAATACCAATGGTTAAACACTTCAGATGTTTAGGAATTGAGGTATTCCCTACTATAAGCCAAACGGTGAAGTACAATTACACAAAATTCCAAGATAAGATCAAATATGACTTTGACAGGTGGTCCAAACTTAAAAACTCAGTACAGGCACGAGTATCAATAGTTAAGATGGATGTTTTACCTAGAATCAACTTCATTAGCTCAATGTTACCGTTACCCCCTCCTGATGGTTACTGGAAAAGATTACATTTATTTGGAATAACAAACCTCCACGAATAAAAAGATCCACGCACAGAGAAACAAAGCCGACGGAGGTTTGGCAGACTTTTACCACTATTTTAAAGCGTACTCTTTAAGACCACTGACAACCTGGTTTGACTCCCAATCATCTGTATCCTGGAGAAACTTAGAAGAAAATATAGTAGCACCACATAGACTGCAGGACATAGTATACAGTAACACCATATTATCAATTAAGCAATGCGAATTGAAATTTGGCCCCCTTATTACACATGTGATCCGGATATGGCGTGAAACACAAAAAAAATATTCTAACCAACATAAATGGCATAGCCATACTCCCCTATTCAATAACAATGCACTCCTTATTGGAAAATGACCTATAAGATACCCCAAATGGGAAAAGCAGGGCATACACACATTGGGAGATGTTTTCAACAAACAGGGGTTTTGTAGCTATCAAGATATACATAGAAAATGTAACCTCACCAGTTCCACATATTATTTTTACACACAGTTATTGGATTGTTTGAAGGCTCATGGAGTCCCATTAAGGATACCAATTGAGCACCACAGATATCACAAATTCTTCTATGAAAGAGAGACATCGAGAGGCTTCGTATCTGATTTTTATCATCACTTACTAACGTCTTCGTATGGAATCCTCCCCCTAGACTCAGTCTGGAGGAGGGATATACCAGACTTGGAAATAGATTGATTGGCAAGAAGTCTGGGCAAACGTTCGAATTGCGTCACGTAAGCCGGACCATCAACAAATTAATCTTAATTATATTCATAGGACATACCTGACTCCTATAAGATTGAACAGAATGGGACTTAAACAAGACTCCCTATGTTCCTTATGTACAAATGGGGATGAGGGTACATTTATGCACATGTATTGGGATTGCCCACCGGTTAAGATATTCTGGAAAGAAGTGTCCCAGCAATTATCAGTATTCTTATTTCTGAACATACCTGTACATCCCTCTGTATTGCTGTTGAATGATGTATTTCAGTTTGCAGCCCCTATACAGCTAAAGAGACTAGTTTTATCCGGTCTCACAGCTGCTAAAAAGCTGATAGCATCACAATGGATTCAACCGGAAAAATTTGCCGGAAGGTATGGGTTTTCGATGTGATTTATCTAGAAATATCTACAGCAAGAATTTTAGGTGTCAGTGAAACCAACATTGCAATCTGGTTAGAAGTGGTGGAGAGAATAAAAGCTAGCATATGAAGTGTAGTGCCTGGTTAGAAACGAATGAAAATGGATGGATTATCCAAGTGGGGGTCCGGGGGGGGTGAGCGAGCAGGAGCATATGTATGTATGGTATTAGATAGCAAGTATTAGGTATATATCTCGTAAACTACATTTATAATGATTCAAATGGTGATTTCATTGGATGTTTACTGTTAATGATGTCTAATTTGTTATGTTTAAAAAAAAATTAAAATGTAAAAAAAAACTAAATCAATCAAAAAAGAAAGAAAAACGAAAAGATTTTTTTTTTTAAATATTATTATTATTATTAAATGGGTTACAATTACAAATATGTGGAAGTGGAACCATATGGAAGGAGTAAGCCTGCCGCTAAAAAGAAAACCCACCGCGCCTTTCTCAGACGAAAAAGAAAGTTTCGAGAGGAGTGGAAGTTTGAAGACAGACTAGATTACAATATGATGCGGGGGTGGTGAGCTGAAACAGTGTGTGTGTGTGTGTGTGTGTGTGTCCCGACCCCACTTCTATGTTTCAATAAATTATTTGCATTTAAAACTATTAACGCTGACTCATTCCTTCAGTCCACTCAAAATTATGCTAATATTCCTTATGTTGTTTATGTTGTTGTAGTGTTAAGGCGAGACACTACAGGTGAATAGGGTAAACAATTTAACTAATAGATATCACAATGAAACTTCCCCAGTTGATTACTTATATTAAGACAACACTTTTTTGTATTACAAGTTTTCTGAAATTGTATGTTTAAATATGCAATTGAGGCATTATCTACTTAAATATGCACTAATTTGCATATAATTCCAGGACAGAAATCTGAACATTGGATAAAGCCATTTTCAAAATTATAGTTTAATTTTGTTGACATATTAGAGCCAAAGATTTTGGATATCTCTTTTTATCACTCCATAAATCAGAAAATACTGTCAACAGTCCATTTGTATGATAAAATTCCATATTTCGCCATGTTTTTAGGAATAAAATGTGATATAAATCAGGGTATGAATGCGATATCAACAAACCCTTCTGTAAATACCTTCAGGACATAGCAGGGTTCCCACGCTTGCCTTGAAATTTTTTTCCATACTACCTCCTGATTTTCCAGGTACCATATTAAGTGATGATCTATAGGCCCCTGAAGTTTTCCGCCCCCATCCGCGCCCCCCTCCCCTCACACACACAACCCCCTAGGACACCTGACTACTTACTTGATTTAAAAGATGTGCCAGTCAAGTCTACATTGTAAATGCTTAAGAGATTATGTCTTATTGATAATATCAATGCATGAAATAATGCAACAAGCTGTAGATGAACAACAATTTATTGAACTGGAACACATGAGCACTGGTATTGATATATGTTCTCTCTTCCACTCCTCTCCTATCTCATCCTGTCCTCTTCTCTCCACACCTCCCCTCGTGTCCGCTCCTGTCTTCTCTTCCTACTCTTCTCAACTGTTCTCCCTTTTCCTCTGTCATCCTCCTCTTCGATCTTCGCGGCCTCTTCTCTTCCTGGCTAACTGGCTCGTTATGAGAGCTAATGTTGGCTAGCTACTGTACCTGGCGCTGGCTAACTGGCTCGTTATGAGAGCTAACGTTGGCTAGCTACTGTACCTGGCGCTGGCTAACTGGCTCGTTATGAGAGCTAACGTTGGTAGCTACTGTACCTGGCGCTGGCTAACTGCCTCGTTATGAGAGCTAACGTTGGTAGCTACTGTACCTGGCGCTGGCTAACTGGCTCGTTATGAGAGCTAACGTTGGCTAGCTACTGTACCTGGCGCTGGCTAACTGGCTCGTTATGAGAGCTAACGTTGGCTAGCTACTGTACCTGGTGCTGGCTAACTGGCTCGTTATGAGAGCTAACATTGGCTAGCTACTGTACCTGGCGCTGGCTAACTGGCTCGTTATGAGAGCTAACGTTGGCTAGCTACTGTACCTGGCGCTGGCTAACTGGCTCGTTATGAGAGCTAACATTGGCTAGCTACTGTACCTGGCGCTGGCTAACTGGCTCGTTATGAGCTAACGTTGGCTAGCTACTGTACCTGGCGCTGGCTAACTGGCACGTTATGAGAGCTAACGTTGGTAGCTACTGTACCTGGCGCTGGCTAACTGCCTCGTTATGAGAGCTAACGTTGGTAGCTACTGTACCTGGCGCTGGCTAACTGGCTCGTTATGAGAGCTAACGTTGGCTAGCTACTGTACCTGGCGTTGGCTAACTGGCTCGTTATGAGAGCTAACATTGGCTAGCTACTGTACCTGGCGCCTCTTTTGTTAACACCTCTTTTGTTAAAAAATTTCCAGCATGGCATTTGTGGCTCTCCGGTGTTTTCCCATTCTCCTCTGCTTTCCTATACCAGCACCACGAGAGACTGCACATTTTGTGCATAGGGTTGTCATCAGTGGACATGGAGTGGAGGAGACCTGCCCATATTGCGGTCTTCATTTGATCGATTGAACCCTGGTTATCCAAAATTGCCCCCCTATAATAATTTTGCAAGGGTTTGCATTTTTTCGCAGTCAGCTTCCCCACACCCTTCCCTCCTAACTTACCCTCTGTACTACACTTCCTTAGTGCTGTACCCATTCTTTTGTGGGCATGATTTATACACTCCAATTTACTGATTTCCTGCCCAGGGTATGGGTTCAGTGCAACTACCTCCCTAAATGCTGTACTATCCCCATCTGATAGCATCTCAATGTACCGCACCTGGTGGCGATTCACAGATCTAGCCCACATCCTTTTTGCGGACTCCTTCTCCATTGCCTTACTTGAACCGGCAAAGTTTTTAGCACAGTCTTTGTGTGTCTCTCTCCAGCTGTCAAACTCCTGCTCTGTTACTTTCTCCTGTCGCTTGGCGTTTTCCTTCAGGGCACACGCATGGCAGTAGGATGATAGGACCTCATAGTCTATCACCAGTCCTGTAAGGAGGTCAATGCACACGCCGATTCCATAATGTGAAGTGAAGCCTCTTTTTTGCCAGGTGCCATCAAAAGAAACACTTATGTTTATGACTGCATCTGGATCCTTCCTCAGCAACTCTGCCACATCTGGGTCAACATCTGCATACGCCTGCCTGACCTGCTCCCTGGTCCTGTGTAGTGACTCCAGGCCTCTCTCAATTTCTGCCACTAAAATGAAATGTAACATATCAGTTACCCCTAACAGAAATGAAAAATATTTTCAATCATTATTTTAGAGCACATTATATTTCCCCACCATATCACAATATATTGTAAAATATGCAAATAATATATTACACATCAATATAATTACCATGGGTATATTTGTAAATATATAGGGACTGTACATCTGATCAACTTTTCTTTTTACTTTAGTGGTAGGGAGAGAGAGGGAGAGAGAGAGGGACACGGAGCACCCCACACACACCGTGCGCATGGGGAAACACACAAACGCGCAGTCGGGAGCGCGCGCAAAACGCTCTGCATCCCTCCCTCTCCGACTTCAGTTCAGAGGGGCTGTTTCCATACCTGTCACTCTTTTATTGTGTTTCTGGTATGTTTTGACGTGAAGTCCAGGGATCCCCAACACTTTGCTGATCTTTCTGAGGGCTGCATACCCCAACCCTAATTCGTGTGCTAAGAGGACCATGCGCACATTCACATCAAACGCCACATCGTTCCTGGTTGAGTCGTGGATACGTGTGGATGTATAGACACTTTTGCGGTACTGATCTGTTTGGCACAGACTGCACTCAATTATCAAACTGCTACAGAACTCCCGATTCTGCGGATCGATGATAATTTGAAGCCCAGTCCCTGCGCAATTAGGACATATCAACACGCCGATCAGTTCATTCAACCGCGCTACATGAACTATCAGCCACTGCTGTGTGACGAGGCTTGGTGTTTGTTCATCACCCCCGTTGTCCTGCTTTCCAATTGACAGCTTACGCATCGATGCGCTTTGTGAAGGCATTTCATCTTCTACTCCAGTAGAAGTTTCTTTTTGTTTACACCCTCTTGCTACCAACAATTGTTGTTGTCTTTTATGGGAACTCTTTACGCCGAGTTTCCTCACTCGCTGTTTCGGCATTTTGACAGATCAGGTCTCCCGCGGAATGAATCTACCACAGAATGAATCTCCCGCGGCTGACAACAGGATGTCAGAGCATGTGATGCACCTGAACCAATCACGCTATCAGAAATCTGCACCAGCCCAATGAGAGCTCGGTGCTTGCGACAGCCCTCAGCGCGCGAGACAACTGTACCTCATAATGCCGGTGATCTGAATTCGGAATGCTGCAAAATCAACAGGCGCAGCATGACAAAGTGTAGTAAAATAAACATCTAAATGTGTATTTTGAACGTTTCCTTTCCAATAGTCTGAAAAAAGACATGTTATGGAAGCAAAATAGCACAAAATCTCAAAATTGACAAAAAAAAAAAAGGTCTTTTTCACGTTAATTGAAAATAGCATATGAGAGTATTATGTAAGGGATAATGTATAGCTACGAGGTCATTGTCGCAAAATAATTGACCGACACGGAGTTTAAAATACCGAGCCGCCTCGGCGAGGTGTTTTAAACGTCAGTGAAGGTCAATTATTTTGCGACAATGATCGAGACTGGGTCAATGCACTGGTGGTTAGTAGAAAAGCCCAAAACAGGAAAGCTTAGGATTTGTCTAGATCCCCGCCCCCTGAACAAAGCCATCCAGAGACTTGCTTGCACCTCATGGTACAAAAGCACCTCAAAGGCGCTAAAAACAAAATTACAAACATCTCAAAACAAACTGGTCAGACTACTGCTTGACCTTACTCCTAGAACCCACCTCACCCCTGCCCACTTTGACAACCTAGGATGGCTTGGGTCGCTTTCACACAGGGGCTGTTTGGTCCGGACTTTCGGACCAGAATTCGATAGTCCGGTTTTTCGGGTCTGTGTGAATGCGCGTCGAACTCGGTTCGCGGACCAAACAGGCGAACTCTAGTCCGCCTGAAAACGTCGGTCTCGGTTCGGCTTCATCGAACCAAACGCGAACCAAATATAGGAAGTGATTATTATTACCACTGCTCGCAGCACTCACTGCAAAACAAGCACACTGCATCTAATCTCTCTATCTATCCATCTATCTATCTATCTGTGCATCTTGGGAAGAAGGAAGAAAAAACGCGGCTTATTATTATTACCGAGGCGCGCGGCTTATTATATTATTAATAAAACAGCTACTTGTGGGCACTCATAAAAACACTGTGGTCTACAACTTGTTTAGCGAGAGGATGGTGGTAATGTGCTTCAATAGAACAATGGATCATGCCATGTCAAAACTCGGCTCCGCTGATCTGGTCCACACACAGACACACACACGCGCGCGCGCACGCACACGGGATCGCAGCCACACACATTTCCACTGTCCAATAGACAAGCGCCCTTTTCGACCGCGTGACATTGTTCAGAAGGTCTCGGTCCGCCTGACAGATTTCTATGTGAAAGCAGGCGAACCAAATGAAGAATGCAACAATGTTGCAACTTCACCCCCAGAACCGCACCGAGTCCACCAAAACTATATGTGAAAGCGACCAAGTAGACGACGGAGTACAGCAACTTGCAATGGGCCTGGTCTACAAGATACACTACACGACCAAGGTACCCATGTACATGTCAAAATACTTCCCAAAGGTCAGTGAATACCACGATCACAACACCAGAGGGAGCTCCACAAATCATGTTAAACCCAGATTCGGCTCAAATAAGGGACTAAACACGTTTCGCCATTATGCCACATCAATGTGGAACGCCCTACCCAAAGCTGTAAAGGAATGTGGATCACTACCCACTTTCAAAACCAATCTCAAGGGACACCTACGGGAGACTGCAATTCAAAACTGGCCCCTGTAAATGTCCTAACCCAACCCCCTCCAATGTACAGTCATTTACCTAGTATGGTTGTCAATAGTCCAATGTACAATTTTGCTTGTTTGTACAGTGTCTCCCCCCCCCCCCCCAATGTACAGTTTTGCTTGCTTATACAGTGTTTCTCCCCCCCCCCCCCCCCCCCCCCCCAACCACCTCCAATGTAAATTACCCAGTATGGTTGTCAATATCCCAATGTACCCAACCCCCCCCCACACAACCCCACCCAACCTCCTCCAATGTACAGTTTCTACGTCATATACTCCCTTTTCTTGACTCCTTTTGTATCACAAACAGTACTGTATTTGCAAATCTGGTATGTCATAAATGTATAGATGTAGCAGTACTGACTATCTGTATGTCATGTATGTCATATATCCTGATGAATTGAAAATGGGGGACCCTGATGTAAACAAGACGAAAGTCTTTCTCTGGTCTGCATCCCCTTAACAATTGTGTGTATATTGAGCTGTACTGTATTGTACCCATTCTGCAATCTGTTAAAGTTTTCAATCAATCAATCAGACCCTACTACCCACTCCCTATTCTAGATGACATTACCCCCAAAATTAGCGGGTGCACAGTATTTCAGTGTGCTAGACGCCAGGTCTGGGTACTGGACAATAAAACTCAGTACAGTAAGATCTCTGATCATGTTAGTACAGTAACTAGGGTGCACTAGTCTCTCTGATCATGTTAGTACAGTAACTAGGCTGCACTAGTCTCTCTGATCATGTTAGTACAGTAACTAGGCTGCACTAGTTTCTCTGATCATGCTAGTACAGTAACTAGGCTGCACTAGTCTCTCTGATCATGTTAGTACAGTAACTAGGCTGCACTAGTCTCTCTGATCATGTTAGTACAGTAACTAGGCTGCACTAGTCTCTCTGATCATGTTAGTACAGTAACTAGGCTGCACAGCCGACAAACATAGTTGCTGCCTAAACAATATCCAGGTAAGATGGCGGACGGTTATCCCATGATTTATGGCGTAATGTCGCATCTAATGTTTTATATATGGCAGCACCGCTGGTCTAACTGTTGGGTACATTATTTAAGGTTAGGCAATTGTGAAATACTGTAATCACAAACGGGAACATATACCTATTGATCAAAGAATAATGTCCAAAGGACCTTCTGATTAAACGAACCTGCTTTGTGTTTCTTCATCTCACTTTCACAACACTCTGACGTTTACGGCCAATCTCGACTCCTCCTTAGTTCAAATCTGTCTCCAGCAGCTGCAGTTAGTCCGTTCTTTACACGATCACTGCATCTAGATCTGTTCAGAGAGTTAACGTTAGAGATTAGCAGCGTTAGCTCGTTATAGCAACAGACAACGAGGTGAAGCAATGGAGTGTGGTGCCCCTGGTGGCTAGGACGAGACATTGCATGGCATTTCCGTATTTTCTGGTGACGTCAAGGAGGGCTGGATCAATCAGCTACGTCCGCGTTACGCGCGCTGATTGGCGGAGAGGGGACGTCACTCCACATTGGTCCTAGCCCCTCCCCCCTGACCAGGCTCGGTTGAGACGTGCGGTTGGAGAGAGTGCGAGAGAGAGGGATGATGAATGATGAATGAATGAATGAATGAATGAATGAATGAATGAATGAATGAATGAATGAATGAATGAATGAATGATGAATGAAAACTTTATTTAACAGATTGCAGAATGGGTTTATGATGAATTGAAAATGGGGAATTCCATCCATCTTTCTGGCGAATGCCCGTTCGTTGGAGGGTAGGATGGATGATCTGAGAGCGAGGGTCCGGTTCCAACGGGAGATGAGAGACATCAACATTATATGTCTCACAGAGACATGGCTCACGTCGACGACCCCAGACAAAAGCGTCTCTCCCTCGGATGCCTTCACAGTCTTACGTGCAGATCGCAACGCTGGCTCAGGAAAGACCATCGGCGGCGGAGTCTGCCTCATCACGAACAATTCCTGGGTTAATCCCGAGGGGGTGCAGGTCCTCTCAAACTCGTGTTCGCCGGACTTGGAACATCTTTCTATCCTATGTCGTCCGTTTCACCTCCCGAGGGAGTTCACAGCAGTCGTCATGACTGCCGTGTATATTCCCCCACACGCGAACACGGGCAAAGCGCTGGGCGAATTACACGATCATCTCAACAGACACCAGATCAAACACCCAGACGCAGCGATGGTAGTGGCCGGCGATTTCAACCAGGCCAACCTGAAGAAAGTGATGCCGTCCTTTTTCCAACACATCGCTTGCTCCACCAGAGGGAAGAACACACTCGACCACTGCTATTCCCCGTTCAAAGCGGGTTACAAGGCAGTAGCCGCTCCGCCATTAACGGGGTCCACAAGCTCGAGCGATCATGACTCCATCTTGTTATTTCCGGCATATCAACAGAGATCACGTGACGCCGTCGTGTCACGTGAGACTAAGAAGTGGACCGACGAATCAGAGGCCACGCTCAAGGACGTGCTTGCAGACACGGACTGGGATATGTTCATAGGAAGTGCCAGTGACGTCAGTGAATTAGCAGACATAGTGGTGTGTTATATAACAACAATAGCTGATGGTATTGTCCTCAGGAAAACGGTGCGGATTTTCCCAAACCAGAAACCGTGGGTGGATAGCACTATTAGAGCAGCTCTGAACTCTCGTACCACCGCCTACAACCTGGGTAGAGAGTCAGGAAACATGGAGGAGTATAAGGCTTCAGTCTATACTCTACGCAAAGCAGTCAAACTTGCTAAGAGGACATATGCTGACAAACTGGAGACACAAATGGCACAAAACGACACAAGAGGATTATGGCAGGGACTGAAGTCAATAACTGACTATAAAGTCAGCGCCCCGTCAATGGGGAGCGACGACGCCTCCCTCGCGGACAAGCTCAACACCTTCTACGCTCGGTTTGGTGTAGACAGTGGCGCTGCTGGCTCTCCGGCTAGTGACGTCACTGGCGCGCCGGCTGTTGTGGAGGGGGGGGGGCAACCGCGAGGGGGGGGGGGACGCTCTCTCGTTGTCGGAACACAGTGTGAGAAGAGCATTTATGCAGGTGAACACCAGGAAGGCTGCTGGCCCAGATGGCATAACAGGACGTATACTCAAGACCTGTGCCAACCAGCTGGCCCCTGTGTTCACCGTCATATTTAATCAATCACTGGCGGAGTCAGTGGTCCCTGCCTGCTTCAAGAGGTCTACCATCATCCCTGTGCCGAAGAAACCCTCCCCAGCATGTCCAAATGACTACAGACCGGTGGCACTCACCTCTGTGGTCATGAAATGTTTCGAGAGGCTGGTCAAGGACCACATTTGTGCCTCCCTCCCCAGTGATATGGACCCTATGCAATTTGCATACAGGACAAACAGGTCCACCGACGACGCGGTCTCCCAGGTACTGCACAGCACCCTCTCGCACCTTGACCGTCAGAAGGGGGGCTATGTGAGACTGTTGTTCATTGACTACAGCTCAGCGTTCAACACCATAGTCCCCACCAGACTGGTGGACAAGCTGATCGAGCTAGGTCTGAGCTCCGCCCTGAGCGCCTGGGTACTGGACTTTCTGAGCGAAAGACCCCAGGCGGTCAGGGTGGGGGGTCAGACCTCCAACACCATCACCCTGAGCATCGGGTCCCCCCAGGGCTGTGTTCTGAGCCCCCTGCTGTACTCACTCTACACACACGACTGTGTGGCCAAGTTCAGCTCCAACTCCATAGTGAAGTTCGCAGATGACACGGTGGTGGTGGGGCTGATCTCGGACAACAACGAGAAGGCCTACCGGGAGGAGGTGGAGGTACTGGAACGCTGGTGCCAGGACAACAGCCTGCTCCTGAACATTGGCAAAACCAAGGAACTGATCGTGGATTATAGGAGAGGACAGCAGGGGACACACACACCACTGATGATAAACGGGGCTACCGTGGACAGGGTGAGCAGCTTCAAGTACCTGGGGGTCCACATCTCAGAGGACCTGACATGGTCAACACACATAAGCACAGTAGTAAATAAGGCGAAACAGCGTCTCTACCACCTGAGACAGTTAAGGAAGTTCAGAGTATCGGGGAAGATACTCCAGTCCTTCTACTCAGGAGCTGTAGAGAGCATCCTGACCGGAAACATCACTGCCTGGTATGGAAACAGCACGGCACAGGACAAGAAGGCCCTACAGAAAGTGGTGCGCTCAGCCGAGCGTACCACGGGTATTGCACTACCCCCCCTGCAGGTTCTATACAACAAGAGGTGCAAATCCAGAGCCTGCAGGATAATGAAAGACCCTCACCACCCCAATAACAGCCTGTTTCAGCTGCTGAGGTCAGGCAGACGCCTGCAAATCTCAGCTACTAGGACAGAGCGGTTTAGGCTCAGCTTCTTCCCCCAGGCCATCAGAGCCATGAACAATGTACATTGAGTGCTCAGAACATTGAACTGTCCACACACAAGCACACATGAACACACACACGACACGCACACTGTGCACGCTCACACACGAGCAGCCACTTAACACTTTAGCATGAGCGGGCACACACTCAGGCCGCACGCACCCTCACTTATTGCCAAAAGGAAAGGCCACTTTAAATTAGTATTAGCAACAGTAACAGTGTATTGCACTACTATTACTACTACTGTTAACTGCCAACTGTTACCCGTCATTGCACAAATTTATTGTTACCTGCTACCTGTTATTGCACAATTTTATTGCACACATTTTTTGTATTGGATTCTATTATATGTTATATGTTGTACCAATTGCACATCGTTGTGGGCAAGACCACCCGCATTTCATTGTATATCCGTATGCCGTGACAAATAAAACTCTTGACTTGACTTGACTTGATGTAAACAAGACGAAAGTCTTTCTCTGGTCTGCATCCCCTTAACAATTGTATGTATTGAGCTGTACTGTACTGTACCCATTCTGCAATCTGTTAATAAACTTTTCAATCAATCAATCAATCAGTACAAGCTCAATACACACAATTGTTAAGGGGATGCAGACCAGAGAAAGACGTTTGTCTTGTTTACATCAGGGTCCCCCATTTTCAATTCATAGTGACATTTATGACATACACAACAAACATGACATTTATGGCATAGGGACATACATGACATACAGGTATTTAGTACTGTTACATTTGTGACATACGATATGCAAATATACAGTAGGCTACTGTTACGGTTACCCATAGATCCTGACAGAGTATAAATTATACATTTGATGGGGAGGGGACTGTACATTAGGAGGGGGTGGGTGGGTGGGAGAGAAATATACATACGGTGGGGAGAAAATACATACAGTGGGGAGGAGACTGTACATTAGGAGGGGGTGGGGGGGTTTGGACATTTACGGTGGAATTGCAGCCTCCCGTAGGTGCTCTTTAAGAGTGGTTTTGAATGTGGGTAGGGATTCACATTCCTTTACAGTTTTGGGTAGGGCGTTCCACATTGATGTGGCATAATTGCGAAACGTGTTTAGTACCTTGTTTGAGCCGAATCTGGGTTTAACATGATTTGTTGAGCTTCCTCTGGTGTTGTGGTCGTGGTATTCACTGACCTTGATTTGATTGATTGTATGTCATAAATGTCCTGATGAATTGAAAATGGGGGACCCCGATGTAAACAAAACAAAAGTATTTTTCTGGTCTGCATCCTCTTAGCATTGTACCCATTCTGCAATCTGTTAATATGTTTTCAATCAATCAATCAATAAGAAGGACAACCATAAGCATCCTTCCTCCAGAAATCAACCAATCCTGGGCACTCCCATACCATATGGAAAAAGGTACACAAGGCGTTTTTGTGTGCACAAAGCGCTTTTAGGTGATGGTATGGCTTTCTTTATGTAATATGCACGGAGTAAAGTATGTTCTATGTATAAAATCAAAATGGATGACTTGGTGGTTGGGAATTTTGGAGGATAGCAAAATGTTTTGCTAGATTAATAGCCCATTTAGACTGCTGCTATTGAATGGTATATCCACACTGGCACACTATATCAATGGGTAGAGGCTTTGAAGAAGTCTTTGCCAACATGGCGTAAACCGTTGAGACCAGACCCCTGGGTCTGGTAAATATTGTGTGAAATGGATGGGTACCTAATTGACTATCCCAAGGTACGCCATTGCTGTGCACAATAGAAGCTAGAAGAAAGTGCCAGGTGAATTAAAGTGTTTCTGAATGTCTTGGAATGAGCAGAGACCCTCTACCCCAGTGGTTCTCAAACGGTGGTACGCGTACCACTAGTGGTACTTGGTGGTACTGCTGGTGGTACTTGAAAACATTAACAAAAACAAAAACAAATTATACTTTTTTTTTTTTTGCAGTCAGGCCACTGAACTTAGAAGCAGGCCAGGCCGCGTGTAGCCTGTTTACACCGCATCCGCGTTTCCGGCACTCTGATTGGCCAGGTCATGTGATATGTGCGCCCAATAGCGTGTTTGCCCATTTCCGCGTCGAACAGCCTGCAAACTACCTGGCGTTCTATCGCCATGCTCTAAGACAAACTCTAACCTTAACCAACTTCGAAGAGTGCCTAAGCTTAACCAGTGTAGAAACTTGCTGTCCCCCGATTGGCGCTCATGTCACATGACCTGGCCAATCAGAGCACAAAACGGGAACCCGGAAACGCGGATGCGTTGTAAAAAGGCTTCAAGCGGCCAGGCCAGTGTTTCTGGTTGCGGCGGCGCGATAGTTAGATAACCTAAATGGGGAACAACCAGGAGATCACTGTGACAGAGTAATGCAGTCTAAACAGTCATAAATCTTTAATTCAACTTCAGCCCTGATCATAACCATTTATTTTTTTTAGATTTTTTGTAATGTCAGATAAAAAATTAAATACTCCCACTTTTCTGAAAAGAGTTGGTGTTAAATCTGACATTACAAAAAATCCATAAAAATCTGTGTTGTTGCTAATCATTGACACATGCTAGCCTGTAATAATCCCCACCAGAAAAATTTACTTTGCATTTGATATATTGAAAATATTTAACTTTTTGTGTGTTTTTTTTAACAATAATTTTGTGATGCCGTCACACAAACTGGCATTTAAAGGGTAATAATTCAAAAATGTATTGAACATGTGTTTTCTTTTCTTTTTTACAATAATTTGTGATGCCCATCACAAACACTGGCAGGTAAAAATTCAAAATTTCTGCACCAGAATGCAGGAAATTAAGTTTTTGTAACAAAATAATTGTGTGTGTTTGTGTGTGTGTGTGTGTGTGCGTGTGTGTGTGTGTGTGTGTGAGTGTGAGAGAGAATGAAGGACAATTGCTTGCTGTGTGAGAGAGAGAGAGAGAGAGAGAGAGAGAGAGAGAGAGAGAGAGAGAGAGAGAGAGAGAGAGAGAGAGAGAGAGAGAGAGAGAGAGAGAATTAAGTACATTTGCTGAAATACAGTTCTTAATTTTCTCACTTGCTATGTGAGAATGTTAGTTATTATGTTCTCAATGCGTTTGCTAGTTCTAGTGCAATCCCTTTGTACATTGTGGCGGTGTCTGACAAAAGTAAGTTAACAATAAATAATGGTATTAGGAATACATTTGCCTCCTGCGTGAACTGTGCATAGCTGAATAGACTATTTTAACGCCGGTCATATGGTGGTACTTGGAGAGCCAGCTACGTTCTCAGGTGGTACTTGGTGTAAATTTTTTTAGAACTACTGCTCTACCCCAAACAAATCAGCAAGTGTAAGAACTCCCTTATTACACCACTGGGGGGCAGTATTGGACGCCTCCCCACTGGAGACCAGTGTTATCATGGGTGATTGAAGGTACAAATTTGGTGTCATTTTCCTGAGATTCTCTGCAAGACTGCAAACTGAGATTAGCTCAATAATGATGGAGCCAAATTCGTTTTTTGATTGTTTGATAGATATATTGGAATAGATTACATATTGTAATTGTAACCTATGAGGGCTGTACAGAATTTCCCTCTATATAGGGTGCCAGGACACCAATAGTACCATTGGAAGGTTGGTAGTCCCGATCCACCTTCACCTTTTTCCCTCTGGAGGGTTGAAAGTTTGAGTCTGCCAGACGGAGCATGGAGCTGAAAACGCTAATTTGTGGAAGAATATTAATTTTAATATATGAAAAAGAGAATGGAATTAGAGGGGATAAGTATTCCACCCTTGCCGATGTGTTTCTACCTCCATAAGCACTTTCTTATAATTACTTGATACAGTGCTTGTAACCGAGGGGTGGACTGAAACACCAAGATATTTAAGATTCTGGACCACTGGGATGTTAAATGGGGTAGCTAGCCATGCAGCAGAGGCCTTCAGTGGCAATAATGCAGACTTTCCCCAGTTCATTTTATAGATCGATAGATAGATACTTTATTCATCCCCTTCGGGGAATTCAGGGATCTCACATAGCTCATACAGTCGTTCACAATTATGTCTGCATCATGAATTAAAAAGTAAGCACATGATAAAAATTCATGTACATCATATCTACCAATAATAATAAAAACGTGTTAAGATAAAAGCAGGTGTATAAGACAGGTGTATAAAAACAGTTGTATTAAAAAAAAAATAGGTGTATAAAAACGTGTAGGGAACAGGAAACAAACAGCCACAGGTCAGCTGTTGTACAGTCTGATGCATAGGCGGCGCGTATATAAGGCTAGGGGGGGCTATGCCTACCCAGAATATTATGCTCGGAATCTTGAAATGTATATAATATATGCGCAGGCTGCTGGCTATTGTGTGTGTCTTGTGCTGCAGCCGGCTGGCCGAGGTGTCAACGACGAAGGTGTCAATCGGTGGCAGCGTTTAACATTCCAGGTACAGGCAGTAACCAATCACGCATAGGCTCAGGTTAAATAATGTAGCCAATCACATCATTCACATGATCATCCTGATCCCGCAGGCAGAGTAAAGCAAACATCTGTGTTCTGAATTTCAGCCCGCCGATCGCTTTGTAGCGAACACCAGCGCACTATTTTGAGTCAAATTTCAAAAAGCAAAATGGATATATACGGTATTTTTCCAAGGCATAAACAAAGTAATTTAGAAGCTGCACCGGGCTGGCCCTGGGCATAACTACCGATCACCTGAGGCTGTATGTTGTTTTATCTTGGCAAACAAGGGCTTGCTCTAAGAGGACATGATGAGAGTCCGAGTTCATCAAATCGTGGAAACTTTCTAGAGCTACTGTATGTACATTGTTTTCAAAGCATGATGAGATCTAAATTACGAAAAACTTTCACTTCATTGCAACTTGTGATTCAAGTTGTGAACGGTCTTTCTCACCAAGACGAAACGTCGCATTTATCTGCATTAAGGTAAGACAATGGTTAATATATTATTGGATGCCTTCATTTGAACACTTAATTTGCACTATATATAAATGAGTGGGGCTCACTGTAGTATAGCCTAGTAGTGTGTGTGTGTATATGAAATCAGAACCTGGACAGTTTGCGTGCAACCAAAAATAAAAGGTCAAATTTTTCAAGCTGCGCGCGGGGACCGTTCCCTTTACAGCCTTCCCTGACCTAAAGCCCACGCGCCGCCTATGGTCTGATGGCTGTGGGGAGAAAGGACCTGATCAAACATATATACAACATTTCCCCACACACATTAAAAGAGCTGAGCCTCCTAAAGAAGAACAGCCGGCTCTGTCCCTTCCTATAGAGCGCGTCCGTGTTTGCAGACCAGGCCAGCTTGTCGTCCAGGTGCACACCTACATACTTATGTGGCGGGTGGCGGTAATGAGAAAGGAGGAGGGGCCTCAATGAGCCAGGTTCCGTTATAGGGGGCCACCTGCAGGCGGAACGTGAGGTGAACTGTTTGTTCCGGCCGGTGCAGTGAGGCAGTGCACACCTCACTCCGTGATGCAGGAACGAGCATTATACACTACGGTAGGCAGTGGTAGCATCTATGGGTTATGGATAGCGGTTTTAATCGTGTGCTTTGTAATATGTGTGACATGGAGTGTTTGTTCCAGATCACTTGCCTGGTTCCCAGCGGGATTGAAGGTAGTTGGTAGGATAAGACCACCGACGTAGCACACTTTGTTTTAGCATGTAATGTTGTCTAATAATTATGTGTGTTATTGTTTTAATACAACAATCAAGGTGCCCTTCTTTTTTCATAATCCTTTACCGTTACTGGTAAATCAAGGTAAATAGAGTGCAATATAGCATCTAAACAACACACTGTAAGTGGGGAGATAACAGTGGAGAGATTGAAATCTATCAGAATAGTAGTAGTAGATTATTTTATTCAGCCATCACACACAAAACAATAATAGTATGCACAATCATTCCAGACTGTCAACAGTCTGATTTGGGCAGTGACTAAAAAGGTACAGGCTGACGCATAATGCTTAGATATACCTGTCCTATATTCTTATGAAATTAACTAAATACAACAAAATAAGGATTATTCACATAATTTGTAACCCTCAAAAAAAGCTACACAAACCATTTCTTCTGACTTATTCTTAAATGTATATCAGCATTGTTCCACATGTTAACCAACCATAGAAATACATCTCATTTGAATCCCTTTCTTAGCTTTAGTCACTCTTATACAGTATATTCTCTCATTAGACTAACTTCTAGTGAATGAAATAGTGAAGTTAAAATATTCCCCATTTTTTGTGAACCCCCTGGAACCTCCTCAAGCATCCCGGGGCCACGACCCAACATTATAATAATAATAATAATAATAATAATAATAATAATAATAATAATAATAATAATAATAATAATAATAATAATAATAATAATAATAATAATAATAATAATAATAATAATAATAATAATAATAATAATAATAATAATAATAATAATAATAATAATAATAATAATAATAATAATTATTATTATTATTATAATAATAATAATAATAATAATAATAATAATAATAATAATAATAATAATAATAATAATAATAATAATAATAATAATAATAATAATAAGACAGAAACATCTGCACATTAAACATTTATTCATTCTATATACATGTCATTAAAACCCCAAATATGACTAATAGGATCGAGATCAAGGTAAATAGAGTGCAATATACCATCTATATACTGTAATGATCATGGGTTTAAATAAACAACATACTTACAACAAAATAAACATGGGTCTGGATTTTATTTAATGATAATTTATTGATAAGAGAGACACATGTAGAACTTTGAACTCAAAAGTGTATTAGATATCTGAGAGCCTCATTTATCAATACAAGTATGGTATGTGTGAAACGTTGATCAATTACTGTGCCACACTTTACTTTACAGAATGTATGTTGACATAAAATTACCCAAAATGCTAGAACTGTTGTTGTTGTTGTCGTTGAGAAAATTATGACTAAATCCCTTTGCTCTCTATCCCCCTGGATATCAACGTTATTTTTGACATATGGGTTCCAAGTTATTCTTGCCTTGATACAACACTCACTGTGCCGTTCTGTTTTCATCATCTTTAACCATTACTGAAAATGTGGTGCTAATTGGCTTCCAATGTATCTTAAAATGTGTCTTAAACACATAAACCCATAAAAGTCACCACATTTCACTAAAATGGACACATAAATGCATCTCAGTAGTGGTGACTTTCATCAGTTTATGCGGAGTTTATTTTATGTATGAGAAAATAAGTTGTTGATGTGTTCTTTTTGTTTACTGTATGTGTGTGTTGTTTGTTCCCTTGCATTCGCCCCTCCTCTTAATTCTCCCCAACGTTGCACTAATCAGAGACAATGCCCTTCGGCTGGGCGATGAGGTCACCCCCCCCCCCCTTGACATGGAAGGAGGTGCTCCATGGTCTGGGGTTCTGTGCCACAGTCGCATGTGGTTGGGCCACTAAGATAGCCCCATCTGCTTGGGGCTTCACTGGAACGGCCAACACCTGGAAAGGAGCTAAGCAGCTATGACCCACGTGGCGTGTGGCCGGGACTACACACAATATCGGACCTTAAAAGGAAACCCAACAGCACAGCTAACATTGGTGCCTCCCTGCTTTTACGCCCGTTTTGAACGGTACCACCAACCTTCCAGGGGAAGCCCCCACCACTCATTAACCCCTCCCACAAGTCTGTACGATGAACGGTTCATGAGATATGAAAGGGGCGGGGCTTATTGCAATGGACAATTAATTCATAAATATTTGTAATGCATGTATATCAATGACAATAGGTTCACTATGGCATGTCTATATATTGTTAACAGGTGCCAAAGAGCTGATTACCAGCGAACCTGTATAATATCACCCTCTTGTGGTGAAAAGCTGTAACTTCATACTGAATATGCATTTCAATGATGAGAATTAATTAACTTAAAATACTTGTCCAAAACTGCCCTATTGAGGTTAGCTGCAGGGGGGAATGGTAGTCCAACAAACAGTAAAGTAGCAACAGAGAATGAGACACTTGTTTTAAATTAAACCATTCTTTTTCGGCCTAGGTTATGTCTCTAAACTCTTACTGACAAAGAAATCACTTCCTGTTCCTTATATTACGGGGAGAGGGGGAGGGACTAATAGGTTAAACCCACAGAGATTTATCACAAATTAATAATATAGCCATACCATCGGTAATATGAACAAAAACTAAATCTTTATATTAAATCAAATTAGATTAGTGTAAATATTTCAATTCAATAATAAATATAAAAACGTCCATGAACACAAAATCACTATTCTGGCTGCTACATTTCCAATCCCTAATTGTTACCGTGGAACAATTATCAATGAATGATAATATTGCTGCCATATTCTACAACATTGATACATATAATATATACAGTAATAACATTATGGAAGTCCATTTCTGTTTTTTAAATTGAAGTCCAGGTCCAATGTGATGTGTCCGTCTTTCAACATTGAACACTGAAGTCTTCCTGGGATCAGAGCTTCAAGCACGTGACCCACCAGTTCTGTGGTGAAACAGGCTCTGAGGTTTTGTCAGATGCTCTCTGGCGCCACCAGTTATTGAAGGAATACACTGTTGCTGTCACACCTCAGTCTTCTGACTGATACCTTGAACTACTTATGAGCGAAGCCCACTAGGGCACGACATATCTGCAGTAGAGATGTCCGCTGTCACTCCAATACAATGGAGCTAAGTGGCACCGGGTTTGTGCCAAAATAATACATTTGAAAATCTCAACATTAATGTCTATAGCTTTTTATTTCATTTAGCAACTATTTTCTGTTTTAACTTTTAACTTAAGTAAAATATCATGTCCTAATGGCTACACAGCATTTTAAATTATAACACTCATAATGAAAGAGTCAAAACAAGCATATGAGATATATTTTATTGACTGAATCAAAAAAGGAGGTACAGAATCTTTGTGTTTGATATGAATGAAGATAAACAGAAATCAATCACAAAACAAAAATAAGTCCTAAGGATTCCTATTGGGTATACTACTTATTATAAGTACATGGGGTTCCTGTTGAGTATACTACTTAGTATAAGTACATGGGGTTCCTGTTGAGTATACTACTTAGTATGGGAAAAAAAAATTTGGGCAGCACGGTGGTTAGTGGTTAACACTGTCGCCTCACAGCTAGAAGGTCCTGGGTTCGATTCCCGCTTGGGGACCAGGTTGCCAGGTACCCAGGTGGGGTATCTCCCTGGCCTTTCTGTATGGAGTTTGCATGTTGTCCCCGTGCTCGCAAGGGTTTCCCCTCCAGATAAGATAAACCCAAAGGAAAAACATGCAGAACAGATCGCTGACGCTGTCGCGTCCCTGACGAAGATGGACAGGAGCACTTGGATTGGTCCCCGGGCGCAGCCCACGCCACAGCCCATGTCTGCTCCCGGCTGCCCTTGGGGGGAAGGACGACGGGATGGGAAAAGTGCAGAGAGACATTTCATCAGTGCATGTGTGTGTGAGTGTTCCTGTGTGTCGCCCATCTCGCATGTGTGTGTGTTCTTCTAAAAAAGTACATGGGGTTTCTATTTAATATACTGAAAACTGTGTTTGGGGACCTGTTCCCTTTATTCTTTTCAAGTCTACTCTCAGCTTAAACGGAACAACTAAATGGTTTCTTTCCTGTATGAGTTCTAGTGTGTTTCTTCACATTTGATTTAACATTGAACCCTTTCCCACAAACTGAACAGCTAAATGGTTTCTCTCCAGTATGAGTTATCATGTGTTGATTCAGATTAGTTTGCTGAGTGAACCCTTTCCCACAAACTGAACAACTAAATGGTTTCTGTCCAGTGTGAGTTCTCATGTGTGTCTTCACATTTGTTTCCAGACCGAAACCTTTCCCACAAACTGGACAGCTAAATAGTTTCTCTCCAGTATGAGTTATCATGTGTTTCTTCATATTTGATTTAACATTGAACCCTTTCCCACAAACTGAACAGCTAAATGGTTTCTCTCCAGTGTGAGTTCTCATGTGTGTCTTCAGACTTGTTTGCTGAGTGAACCCTTTCCCACAAACTGAACAGCTAAATGGTTTCTCTCCAGTATGAGTTATCATGTGTGTCTTCAGACTTGTTTGCTGAGTGAACCCTTTACCACAAACTGAACAGCTAAATGGTTTCTCTCCAGTATGAGTTATCATGTGTTTCTTCACATTTGTTTCCAGACCGAAACCTTTCCCACAAACTGGACAGCTAAATGGTTTCTCTCCAGTATGAGTTATCATGTGTGTCTTCAGACTTGTTTGCTGAGTGAACCCTTTCCCACAAACTGAACAGCTAAATGGTTTCTCTCCAGTATGAGTTATCATGTGTTTCTTCATATTTGATTTAACATTGAACCCTTTCCCACAAACTGAACAGCTAAATGGTTTCTCTCCAGTATGTGTTCTCATGTGTGTCTTCAGATATACCTTCATACTGAACCCTTTCCCACAAACTGAACAACTAAATGGTTTCTCATCATCAGTCTCAGCTCCAGAACTGTCATCATCACCGTCATCAGTCTCAGCTCCAGAACTGTCATCACTGTCATCAGTCTCAGTTAGAGAACAGTCTGAAGAGAGAGGCTGGCTATCTCTAGTTGGTTCTAAATCACCAGCTGGATCTAAGTTACTGGCTAGTTCCGCTACTCCACAGTCCTCTCCTTCAGGTTCTGTTTCCATGTGTTCAGTTGAGGTGCTGGGTAAAGAGTATGCTTCTCTGTTTTTCTCCCTTTGGGTTTGAAGAGGCTGGAAGGACCGAGCGTTCTCTTGACCATCTTCACATTTCACTGGGTCTACTGTGATCTTGGAGAGATCAGCTTCTTCCAGCCCTTGATCTAGTTCATCTTTAATCTGCTCTGGGTCCCGGTTTTGGCTGAGTTGTGAGGACAGAGTGTTCTCACCTTCATTCTCACATTTCATAAGTTGTAAGGTCATCTTGGAGCCATCAGCCTCCTCTAGATCTTGACACAGTTCCTCCTGTTCCTCTTTAATCTGGAGGGGCTCTGTGTCCTGGGTTTGGCTGAGCTGTGAGGACTGAGGTTTCTCTTCATCATGTTCACTCTTCACAGAGACAGGAAGCTCCTCTCTCTCCTGACTGATCCAGAGTTCCTCCTGTTCCTCTTTAATCTGTAGGCGCTCCGACTCCTCCTGGACCAGACTGGGGCTCCTCTCCTGCTGCTCAGGGGGAACCTCCTCTTCACAGATAAACAGCTGTAAGGCCATGGAGTCTAGAAAGAAGGGCATACAATAATTTAAATGTAATTTGTTGTAACCATTGATTTTGAAAGTAACAAAGGGACAGGTCACTATTTCACATTACACTCTTAACAGGAAAGTAACAACACGCTGAACCAATATATAGGGATGCACAGATCCTATACCCAGGGGAGGAAATTAGGCCATTTTACTCGCCAAATGCGAGTATTCTTTATGTTTGGCGAGTGATTCATGAAGAGCACTCGCCACACTGGCAAGTAGTAAGCAAAACCAAAAAAATCATTCTGCAATCTGCTGATTCGCTTACTGGCAAGCCGAACTCCAACTCCCCCCTTATGATTCCTCCCATTTGCGCCTCATAATAATCCATAACCAATGAACATCATCATTGCGCTCTAAGCTCCTCCAACGAACACTCGTTTTCTAGAAGATGTCGCCCATCTAGGGGAAGTGGACAGACCACTGCGTGCGGCCCTACAGACTCCTGTCACCGGCTTGACAACGTAGACAAAAACACATCAGTGGATGAAAATAATTGCATGTATTGTCGCTTGGTATGGTATGGTATTTATTTTAGACAACAAAACATATACAGATCATTACATCACATATTTGCTTTTGTCAAGGAGAGGAACGAAAAGCCAATGACATATTTACATCGTTGTCCTTGGAAGTCAAGGATGCTTGAAAACAACACATACAACTCATTACAGAAAATCATTCACAATTATTACATTTGCATAGCAATAATGGCACAACCCTTAATTAATACAAACATGTCCATTTGTTAAAACATGTTAATTTAGCCGTGAGTCTGTGTGTCTCTGATGCACCCCGAGGGGAGGGGTTGGTGGGGTGGGAGGGAGGACGGAGAGAGGTTCCGGCTTAGACTAATTACAGTTGCCATCAGCTAGTACCGGAGGGGGAGGTTATGACTACAG
The DNA here is from genome assembly GCF_963971535.1 of Notolepis coatsorum. Classification (NCBI taxonomy): domain Eukaryota; kingdom Metazoa; phylum Chordata; class Actinopteri; order Aulopiformes; family Paralepididae; genus Notolepis; species Notolepis coatsorum. The sequence continues at coordinate 4,514,722 of NC_140176.1, read as the reverse complement.
TTGTCGTCATAGGGGCGGGAGTTTTGGCTTTGGTGATGGGTGATGAGACAGCCTTGGGTTCCTCCCCTCCAGCGTGCGCACATCGCCAGGCGTACACGCGGGAGGGGGGGGTTTGGGTAGGGATTGGGGGTGGGGGGCCTGCCATCCATCTTATCTACTCCAGACAGTTTCGTTCTGTTCTTGGTACGGTGTTGGGTAGGAACGCCGCATCCCTGATCTTATCTTGACTGACTCCCCAGCGTGGCCTTGCGCATAGACCTCGGGCATTCTTCATTCTTCAGCAGACCTGAGAGTGTGGGGGGGGGGGGGGGGGGCTTTCGGATATCAGTGCGGTCTGACATGGGGGCGAACAACAGCACGCGACGCGTCTCCTTCGAGTCGGATGAGAATGACAAGTCAACAAGCATTAGCCGGCTAGCTACCTAGCATGTAACAAGCTACCATAATGCACATTCAACATAGTGGACGACTATACTGAGCGGCTTTGCTTAAATGCAGCCGAGTGACATTTTATTATTACCGGGTTTCCCCCCATATCACCATTCGCCCATATGCCCTTCACAACGTTGATGTTGTCATACTTGTCATTCAGAATACACCTGCTGAACCCCTAGTGTTGACATGAGATTCGATTCCAATGTATCGTCATCATACAGCACAAGTACAGTACAACCAGAATACGTTTGGCATCCAACCAGAGTGCAAATGTAACAAGTCAAGTTCAAGTTGTTTTATTTAGCTATTACATTACAGTGAAATGCTTGGTTCTTTCACTGCCCAGCCCAGTCCAGCAAACCCAGTCTAACCTAGACCAGCCCAACTTTCCCTGCCCAGTTCAGCCCAACCCAGTCCAGCATAGTTCCCTCTTTCATGTTAATATTTGATATCCTAATATTTTGAAGAGTAGAGACGGTGTGATTAATATGTTTTATGCTAATATTGTGAAGAGTAGAGACACTTAATCTGTTTGGCTGGTAAAAAAAATCATATACTCGCCAGTTGGCTGGTACGCCAAAAAGGTAGTTTCCTCCCCTGCCTATACCCAATACCACTACCAGGCTGATACTAGCTACATGTGATCAGTATCGACTACAGGTGGTCTGATCCATTACCACGTTGTCATAAAGCATCCTCCTCCACTAACATCCCAGCAGCAGTGCATGGTGGAGAAGAAGAAGGACAATGTTCCTGGTAATTCTGCTTGATGAGATGTTGGACAAAGGTTTGGAGTTTTTATTATATAAGGCTATAAAACAAGTGTACATGTACACCTCCAATACTGTACATGTACACACAACTACACGTACACCTCCAATACTGCACATGTACACACAACTACACATACACCTCCAATACTGTACATGTAGCTACAAAAAGGCAAGGGAATCTAGAAAGTAAAACGGGAGGATTTCGAGGTAAGGAGACTACTCCTAATCCACCTCTTAGTACTCATGTGGATTCTGCTTTGTTGGTCAAATCAAGAGAGAAATGAGGACCCAAGTCTCTGAACATAAGAGCAACATTGGAAATCAGGATGAAAAGTCTCCTGTAGCCAAGCATCTCACTGCTGCAGGCCATGAGGTTTGTAGGCTGAGGTTCCAGAGCATTGAGGTAGTGAATCCCTTGAAAAGAGGGAAAGAGGGAACAGGGAAAGCCTGGTTTCAAACATCGGGTTAATTGAATCTGGCTAATGGGACTTTTGATCGACTTAGTTGAACCAGGTAATAGGGCCCAGATCACACCAGGAGACATAAACAGATCACACCAGGAGACCTAAACAGATCACACCAGGAGACCTAAACAGATCACACCAGGAGACATAAACAGATCACATCAGGAGACCTAAACAGATCACATCAGGAGACCTAAACAGATCACATCAGGAGACCTAAACAGATCACACCAGGAGACCTAAACAGATCACATAAGGAGACAAACAGATCACATCAGGAGACCTAAACAGATCACATCAGGAGACTTAAACAGATCACACCAGGAGAGTTAAACAGATCACACCAGGGCCCTATTCCCCGTACCTGGTTCAACTAAGTCGATCAAAAGTCCCATTATCCAGATTCAATTAACCCGATGTTTGAATCCAGGCTTTCCCTGTTCCTCGAACGCTGATTCACTGTCGTTAATTCGAACCAGACTCGATACTCAGGATAATTGCGCGCGGCCGCCTCACCTGAAAAGGCATCATATGTTGATCGCAGAAATCCTGATTTTCTAACGGCATTGATTGAAAACTTTATTAACAGATTGCAGAATGGGTACAATACAGTACAGCTCAATAGCCTCGCCGACAAGTTAAATACATAATCTATAGGCTAATTTTAAGTCCCTCATTACCCCAATCAATCAGATTATATTTCTTTAAATGTGCCTGCTGGCAGTAGGCTTAATGGAATGAATAATCGAATGAGATCTTGCTAGCGAAAATAATTAGTTAAACTCTTTCCGAATAAGTAGACAAAAACAAGCCCAATGAATATCTAATTGATACAAATTAATATATACTTATGAGGATATCTGTACTGTATGTGCTTAGGTATCATGTACTATATAAATACATGGTTTCCAAAGTTTTCAAGGTGCGACCCCCGAAATAACGTGTCAGAGAGGCTTGGAGGCTATACAGTTTCACTATCAATCAGGTTTTAATCTGTTTCGGACATCATCCATACATGCATTGAATTGATTAACTTTTGGTTTATACCAGTGACACCAGTCATGTTAATCACTTTCTTGTAACGTGCGAGTGACACAATTCAATAATCCACATATTCAGATTTGTCGTAATTCATATCCACAATCCACGCATGAAGACTGAAGATGTGTTCTGAGCTGTGTTCCGAGGTGTGTTCTGTGTTCTGAGCCGTGTTCTGAGCTTATATAGTGCTTTTACTAACTATATTATATTTCTCTCTCCTCTGGTCAGGGGCATTGCCGGGTCTGTGCAGCGATAACACTGTATATTGACTGTAGAACGGGAGCTCTCTCTCGCTCTCTTGCTATATGTTGACTGTATCAGTCAACATCTCGCACAGGGCCTCGCATTTCTCCCAGGCGGCCCTGCATAAATGCATATATAGATTATCAAATGCCATTTGTTGCCGATCCACGCTATATTAAAAATTTCAACTGTACATGGTCCTAAACGTTATGACTGATCATGCACGGGTGAACGGAGGGGGGGGGGGGGGGGGGGGGTGGGGGGGCGTTTATAATTCCGTGATCGTCGTTAAATGCTTTAAGTCAAGTCAAGTCAAGTCAAGTCAAGAGTTAATTGTCACGGCATACAGGTATACAATGAAATGCGGGTGGTCTTGCCCGCGACGATGTGCAATACAGTGGTACATATAATAGAATCCAATAAAAATACAGTGGTACAACATATAATAGAATCCAATAAAAACAACAGTGCAATAAACAGGTAACATGGTGTGACATCTCGGTATCTGTACATAGTATTTACAGAGCATATAGGACATGCTAGGTAGCTTTAGTAGTGCAATACACTGTTCCTGTTGTTATACTAATTTAAAGTGGCCTTTCCTCTTGGCCATAAGTGTGCGTGTGTGCGGCATGAGTGTTAAAGTGGCTGCTAGTGTGTGAGCGTGATCAGCGTGCGTGTCGTGTGTGTGCTTGTGTGTGGATAGTTCAGTTTCTGTGGCTCTCAATGTTCATTGTTCAAGGCTCTGATGGCCTGGGGGAAGAAGCTGAGCCGAAGCCTCTCTGTCCTAGTAGCTGGTGTTCGCAGGCGTCTGCCTGACCTCAGCAGCTGGAACAGGCTGTTATTGGGGTGGTGGGGGTCTTTCATTATTCTGCAGGCTCTGGATTTGCACCTCTTGTTGTATAGAACCTGCAGGGTAGGTAGCGCAATACCCGTGGTCCGCTCGGCTGAGCGCACCACTCTCTGTAGGGCCTTCTTGTCCTGTGCCGTGCCGATTCCATACCAGGCAGTGATGTTTCCGGTCAGGATGCTCTCTACAGCTCCTGAGTAGAAGGACTGGAGTATCTTCCCCGATACTCTGAACTTCCTTAACTGTCTCAGGTGGTAGAGGCGCTGTTTCGCCTTCTTTACTACTGTGTCTATGTGTGTTGACCATGTCAGATCCTCTGAGATCCTCTTTATGTAGTATGGGTGATATATAGATCAGAGCAGTTTGTATGGATAATAATAAACAAACAGGCTGAAAGTAACGTCAGCCTCCTCTTACCGTTGGGCGATGAGACTGGAGCAAAAAGATCCCAGTTATTTGATGGGGATCGAGTCGATCCATTTCCGGTTTGTATAATACTAATACACGCCCAAATCATGTCGATTATTGAGTTATGGCAGCGATCCATATCCACGGTGTGTGGCTAGAGTCCCGCGACGATATGCGAGTGGCCGGACGCATTTAGGAGACGCACCGATATCCAACCGGCCATTTTCGGTTTGGCAACTCGCCGATCATCCACCAGGGGGCAGTATTGAAGCGTTGCAGAGTTGTGCCGGCTCACACAGCATCAGACCAGGCTCCGTGAGGGAAATATGAATACCATGGCGAAAATATGAAATATGATCTCAATAACGTCGTACGCCGTGGATTGGCAGAATTCGCATGAACTTGAAACACGTCGTACAACGTGATTGGCGGGGAAAGTGTTAATGACGTCAGATACGGTGCCCGCCAGTTGGATGTATGCAACTCAAAGTGTGGAAGTAAAGAACCTTCATCTATATTGTCATCGTGTGGACATTCAATTCTTTCTGCTAGACACTAAAGGCCTCTACATGATACAGCAACTGCAACACAACATCAGCACGACTTCAACGCAACATGTTGCAGAGGGTGTTGTAGAGTGTGTTGTGAGGATGTTGCGTACCTCTCCCCAAAATCTAATCTGAACAACCTTGCGTTGATGTTGCGTAGCAGTGATTGGTTGGTTAGCGAATGGGGGACGGGGCTGTCATAGAATAATATTGGTCCCGCAGGGAGGAATACCATCCTCGAGTTAATGTAATTTATACAAATGGAAGTATTGATTTCGCCGTAACGAATCATTAAAAAAATATACCGTTAACTGGAATATGTTGTTTCTTTACACATATGTTGGATTATGTAATTGGTTTGTCATGACGAATTAGCAATATTTCATGATTTCCGCGGATCGCTTTCTATATTCTATAGTTTAGCTATGTGGAAATGGTTGGGCTCATTTGACAAAAGACGAGTCCAAATGGAAATGGTTGGGCTCAAAATGCCAAAAGCCGTTTGTTTATACATGCCGTCGTTCGTTCACAATTCCACGCTAAAAAAGGTAAACACAAGCCGAAATCGAAGCTGATTCCTGGAAGCGGAGTTATGAAGGGTTTTCTGCGGGGAGCGCAAATCATATTTTCTCGTCCGAGACACACTATTCCAAGTGCATAATTTCACACACTGTACACACACCACATATTGTTGTTTATCATTCATGAAATGCAACAGATATTATATAGGGATATTGTTTTTTTTTTGATCCACTTTTTCTCCCATTTTTTCTATATTTTCTCCCATCCCAATTTCGTATCATCCAATTCAACCCTCCCCTGTCACGAACGCTGTTTCTTGCCTCCCACAAGCCGGCTGCAATGTGGACTAAGTCATACATAGCACAAGTCCCCTCCGGTACTTGAGGTAACAGCAGTCGCATCTTTTCACCTGCGCAGCTCGATCTCTCAGTGTCGAGGAGTAACGCGTGGGAGGCTCACGCTGCCCCCGACACTTCCTGATTCTACTGCGCAGGCGCACCAACCGACTTGTAGGAGTCGCTTGTTCACAACGTTCGATCCCCACCCTTCAGTTTTCCCTCCCCGTAATACGGCCAATGTGTATTACTGCGGACGACCAGCTAAACTGAAAACAATGTGGAGAGCTGGATTCGAACACGCAAATCCTAGCGTCTCCACACTGGTGGCGAGTGCCTTGCCCACTACACCACCTAGCCGCCCTTATATAGGGATATTGTTATCGATTACGTTGTATGCATATATTTATTTTTACAATTACTGTATATATATCGCCTCAATGTCACAACTTACTGCATACATATCTCATCATAGCGATACTATATATAGGCATATTCAACGTAAATCAAAATATCTATATAAAAAGAAGCCATTTACCAAAATGTCCATATAACTTAAGCTTTACTGCATTTCATCTAATTTAAGCTAATCCTGATCAGAGGCAGAGCCAGAGAACAGCAGACAGTGTGGACTGGGGAAAGGGAAATGGGGGGAGCGGGGCACTCTCCCTTTCTCTGTGTGTGCGCATTTGGAAAGACGAAGTCAGGAGTATATTATAGTAAATTGAGGATTACTGAGGATGGACAGATAATGTTGATATTCAAATATAAAAAAAATAATAATAAATGAATTCATGATCATCATCATGCAACATAAAACAATTGTAGAAACGGTTTGGGAGAGGAAGGGGTTTATACATGCCCTGATGCCTCAGTGTATGGCAGTGTAAAAAGGTTGGTTGCCCTATAAATATATATATATATATGCAGTAATTAAAAAAAACATCCCTGAACCCTACCGTCATAGGCAACTACCGTCCTGTCTCTCTTCTCTCCTTCCTTTCTAAAACACTTGAACGTGCTGTATCCAACCAACTTACTGCTTATCTCTTACAGAATGACCTCCTAGACCCTAATCAGTCAGGCTTCAGGACTGGTCACTCCACAGAGACAGCCCTCATTGCGGTCACAGAGGCACTTCACTTAGCAAAAGCGAAAGGCCTCTCCTCTGTCCTGATTCTCCTAGATCTATCTGCAGCCTTCGACACAGTCAACCACCAGATCCTCCTTGCGGCCCTCGCAGGAATGGGAGTGGCTGGCTCTGCGCTGACATGGCTGTCATCATACCTCAATGACCGCTCCTACCAAGTGTCATGGAGAGGGACCCTGTCGGCCACCCGCCCCCTGCGGACGGGTGTCCCCCAGGGCTCGGTTTTAGGACCCCATCTCTTCTCCCTCTACACTAAATCACTGGGTAACATTATCACGTCTCATGGCTTCTCCTACCATTGTTATGCCGATGATACTCAACTCTTCCTCTCCTTCCCTCCCTCAGATATCCACGTCTCTGAGCGGATCTCCGCCTGGATGACGACCAACCACCTCAAACTGAACCTAAGCTAAACAGAATTGATCCACCTGCCGGTAGGGATGGGAATTGATAGGATTTTATCGATACGATTCCATTATCGATTCTGCTTATCGATTCAATTCTTTATCGATTCTCTTATCGATACCTGATCAATTTATAATTTAAATAAATAAATTGGAAATGCAACAGAACTAAGCTGGTTAGAATAACAACATGCAACTTGACATTTCTGATTGTCATTTATTGTTGAGCCCCCATGTCAGGGGCGACAGTGGCTCGGGAGGTAGAGCAGTCGTCTGGCAATCCGGAGGTTCCCGGTTCGATTCCCGCTCCTCCCGGGCAGCGTGTCGATGTGTCCTTGAGCAAGACACTTAACCCCTAACTGCTCCCGATGAGCAGGTTGGCACCTTGCATGGTTGCCTGCGCCGTCGTTGTGTGAATGTGTGAGTGATTGGGTAAAATGTAAGGAACAAATTGTAAAGCGCTTTGGATAAAAGCGCTATATAAAAAAGCAGCCATTTACCATGTCAGAAAAATACAAAAACTGTAAAAAATAAAACATTAACTATAGCCTACACTTAAATAAAATAATGTATTTGAGATTCTCTTAAAATGTATTTATTTTTTTATTCTTAAACTAATTTAATCTATTGAATAACAGTCGTTATTCCTCTGACTTCTGTCTCACACACACACACACACACACACACACACAGACACACAGAGCTCCCTCCCCGGGCCCCTGTCCTGTAGGTATTGGCTTGTGTTGCTACACGGACACATTTGTATGTTGCACCATGGTACTTCCTGTCTGACGGACTTAGTAAATAAACAATCCGGCTCTTATTATATGTGAACTAAAGAGTACAATGTTTACAGAACAGTCCCCACCCGCTGTTTTATTGTATTTGTACCTGTACTATCCGCTGTCAGCTGTTTATCTCTCTTCGTGAGCTTGATTAAATAGCGTTAGCTCACGTTAGCTAGCGATAGCTCCGCGGCTAATTTTAGCTCACCCTAAACTAAATCAATGAAAGCATTCAAGTAGTTTTCACTGCACATAGAAGTAGCCAAACAGCGGGAGCATTTCGGGAGCATATGACCAAAAGCCAGGCAATTTCGAGCCCTTAAGGAATCAAATAGAGTCTGCCATGGCTACATGCTAACGCGCGCAACTGTAGGAAAAACCTGGCAGCGTTAAGGGAATCGAAAGTCACAGGAGCCACACGGTTCCAGGCATCGGCCAATTAGGAACCGGTTCCCAACGGGAACCGGTTTTCGATTCCCATCCCTACCTGCCGGCCAAATCCTCCCCCCTGACCGACCTTTCCATCACAGTCGAGAATGCAGCTGTGACCGCGTCCCCGACTGCCAAGAACCTTGGTGTTGTCCTCGACGACCAGTTGAACTTCTCTGCTCACATCGCACCTGCCGATTCCTCCTGAGCAACGTCAGAAGGATCCGCCCCTTCCTGACCACCCAAAGAAGCCACCCAACTCCTCGTCCAATCAACAGTCATCTCCCGCCTCGACTACTGCAACGCACTGCTCGCTGGCCTCCCGGCCACTGCCACTAAGCCTCTTCAACTCATTCAGAACGCAGCGGCCCGCCTGATCTCAAACCTACCGAAGTCGGCCCATGTCACCCCACTTCTTAGGGACCTGCACTGGCTCCCCATTGCTGCACGTATCCGCTTCAAGACCCTCGACCTAGCATACCGTGTGGCAAAGGGAACCGCTCCCGCCTACCTCCGGTCAATGGTCTCTAACTACACACCCTCAAGACCCCTACGCTCTGCATCTTCTGGCCACCTCAGACCTACTCCTATCCAAGCTCCGGGAGGGTCATCAAAGAGAAGTCGCCTATTCTCAGTCCTTGCCCCACAATGGTGGAATGAACTACCCACCCCAGTTAGGACAGCCGAAACACGTCCAATATTTCGCCGTCGACTAAAGACGCACTTCTTCAACCATTATCTGAATTTATATAAAAAAAAAATAAAAAAAAATCTAACCCTAACTAACCGTACTGTCATGCACTTGTCCTAATAAACTAACCTACACTGTAGCACTCAACACTTTGATGAACATTGTTGCTCAGCTGATAGAGTTGTGCCCTTCCTGCTGGCTTGTTGTACAGAACATGTAAGTCGCTTTGGATAAAAGCGTCAGCTAAATGACTAAATGTAAATGTAATTAAATATATAAATGTAAATATTATTATTATTAAATGGGTTACAATTACAAATATGTGGAAGTGGAACCATATGGAAGGAGTAAGCCTGCCGCTAAAAAGAAAACCCACCGCGCCTTTCTCAGACGAAAAAGAAAGTTTCGAGAGGAGTGGAAGTTTGAAGACAGACTAGACTACAATATGATGCGGGGGTGGTGAGTTGAAACAGTGTGTGTGTGTGTGTGTGTCCCGACCCCACTTCTATGTTTCAATAAATTATTTGCATTTAAAACTATTAACGCTGACTCATTCCTTCAGTCCACTCATAATTATGCTAATATTCCTTATGTTGTTTATGATATTAACACTTTGATCGCCATGGTTAAATTCATAATTTACCATCCCTCACCATCTCTATTTGTCTATGGAGAAGTTCCCCTTCTTTGCAGGGCTATAACTTTTTAAATTGTATTGCTAAATTGACATTATCATGGCCCATTCAAGGTCCTATATATATTGTTCAGTGTGTAGCAACGTTATACTTTTTCATATATTCATACTAAAATACGGTCTACAGTACAAGTATGTTTTTATCGTTTTCTGCAGCTTTCTTCAGAACGTGATTTATAGCCCCAAATGCATTATATGCATGATGAAATACAGTTTGATAGCGATCTGTGCCAGATAAAAAATTTCAACTGGAGGTACTTCTAGAAGTTACTACGTATCATCTGATGATGACCGGATGGGCGGGGGGTCGTTTATAATTCCGTGGGCAGCGTTAGATGATTCATCCAGTGTGGGTGATATGATCATCATAGCAGTTTATATGGAACACGTTAGAATATAACGCTGCAACTCACCATGGCTTCGTCGCGCCGCTGGCAGATGAGCGTGGAACAGAATTTTTTCTATTATGGGATGGAGAAATGCCCGATCCATTTCCAGGTTGTATAATAGTATATACGTCCAAATCATGTTGTTTTTTTGAGTTATTTGCACCGATCGATGTTCACTGTGTCAAGACGGAGTCTCTCTAACGATAGCGAGTGCCCGGACGACATATGGATGAGCATTTCCGGTCTGACGAGTCGCTTCCTGTTGGCGATCTGCCGATCGGCCACCAGATGGCGCTCTTGAACCGCTAGAGAGTTGAGCTTTGCAGTACATCTCAGGTCCCCGGAGGAGAAATATTTTTGAAATATTGATATCAAAGACGAGTTACGGCGTCTTCGGCAGAATGAGCATGGCTAGGAATGACGTCTAAACACGTCATCGGCGATTAAAGTGTTAATTGAAAATAGCATATGAGTGTATTATATAGTAATAATAACACATGGCGATATACTAAAAAGCTACTTATAATTTTTGGCTGGTAAAAAATCTGCCTGGCTGGTAGTTTTTCAAATTTACCAGCCAAATGGCTGGTAAGTCAAAAAGTAAATTTTGTTCCCTGGTTAGGGGGAGGGCAAGTCGAGGGTGGTAATCTGGCGTTGTGGACAGCGACGCCTACAGGTCAGGTCTGGGCGCCTGCTCAGCGAAAGGCAGGAATTGGTGGGGGCAGCGTGACCTCCCACGCGTTACACTTCACCAATGAGAGCCCTCGCTGCCAGGTGAGAAGAGAGCCACTGGCTGTCTCCACATGTGTCGGAGGAAGCATGTGGTGGACTTCAGGGTTCCCTTGTACCGACCAGTAGGAGGAACATGCTCACAACAACCAGGTAGGAGAGGGGGGGAAATTGGCACAATGAATAAATTGGGACAGGGAGAAAAAAAACAGAGAAAAATCGGAGAAAGATAGGATTAAAAACAAAAGTTTAAAGAAGTGGGATCAGAATTTTAAGCTTATTTTGGAATGTTTGGAATGGACAGTTCGGGCGTTCCAATGCCGAGAATGGACTGGGACTCCTCCAACCTACCCGATGCATGGAGAAAGTTTCGCCGTGGAGTTAATGTTTTCTGAACCTTTGTCTGCAAAAACAGAGGAGGCGAAATGCAGCTACCTACTCCTGTGGATCGGAGAGAAGGGCAGAGAGAGACGTCTACAATACGTGGACTCTGTCGGTAGACGAAAGGAAGGTACTGAAGACGTACTATGAAGGTTTTGAAGCCTATGTTATACCCAAAGCTAACCCCATTTTTGCACGTTATAAGTTCCACGAAAGGATGCAAGGCGACAGTGAGAACTTTGATCAGTTTGTAACTGAGCTTAAGCTGCTAGTGAAGGACTGTACTTACGACAAAAGTGACAAAATGGTCGTGTTTGCCACTAACTCAGCAAGAGTGAGGCAGAAGCTACTCTGCTACGGTCCAGACTTAACGCTGGAGAAGACGATTGACATCCAAGATCACATGACGTTTCTAAACTAAAAACAATGGAGTGTGCGACTGTGAGTGGAGCTAATCTCAGTCTGTCCACGCAGTTAGCAGCAGGAGACCATTCAAACTAGGGGTGGGACGATACATAGATCCAGATCGATATATCAATCGATTATCAATAATCAAATAGGATCGATGCAACGTAAAAAGATCGATTCATATTGCGATACTCTTATTTTGAAAATCCGGCGACGTCATATCCGCCCCGCGCCCAGTGTTGTGAAACTCTGTGTAGCTCTGTTCAGCAGAGCAGCGCTAGGGAGCCTCTATTTTGTGACCCGATATAAGTCTGTGCAGTTTTCCCCCCGTAACGGGTCAAATGTATCTAACATGCTTTGCATCGTCGCCATTCTTTTATGCCCACGTCGCGTGGCCAGTAGGGATGGGTACCGAATTCTGTACTTTTGAGGCACCGAACCGAAACACGTCGGTACTACCGAGTATCGAATCAAGTGAGAAACCGAAAAAAAATATATATATATATATATATATATTTTCTTTTTTTACCCTTTTTTTTTTTACCCTTTTTTTTCATGTCAACATTCACACGCACAATATATGGTTACCTAGGATTTGACTTGATTCAACAACAAAGCAGTCGGAGCAATGACAAGCCGAAAACTGTCGAAATTGTAGTTATTTGAAGTTTGGATATTTTTTTACGACAGAGGTAAATAAAATTTCTTGAGACTAAAGTACCGAAAAAAGGTACCGTTGGGTACCGGTATCGATTCACAGGTACCGGTACCGGTTCAAATGTGAAAGGTACCCATCCCTAGTGGCCAGACCTAAATTAACGTTACATTAGCTGCTTATGCTAACTAAGCTAAGAGAGAGAGAAACGGAGAGAGGAGAGGGGAAGGAGGAGGAGGGGCGGGGGCATTCTGTCTGTGTGTGTGTGGGGACTGGGGGAGGGGCATTCTGTGTGTGTGTGTGTGGGGACTGGGGGAGGGGCATTCTGTGTGTGTGTGTGCGCGCGCGTGTGCGTTTGAAAATACCAGATGAAGTCAGGAGTATTATTATATTGATATTATTTACTGAGGATGGACAGATAATGTTGATATGATCATCATGCAACATAAAACAATTGTAGGAACGGTTTGGGAGAGGAAGGGGTTTTAGCTTGCGTGTTGTGAGTTCCAAAACATTTTACTTAAAGCTCAATATATAAAAACGTGGCACTTTACAGTGAACAGGAGGTCTATTTGTATTAAAAACAATATTGTTTTTCATTTAAATGTCTGGAAGAGCTCAAAAATAAAAACGTCAATTGATATTTCCGTAGCCTTTTTTTTGTTGATCTAAATGTGACTGATTGTGTTAAATGGCCACATAATATCGTCTCATATCGATCGCAGGCACCTGAATCTAAGTATCGTGGCAGACTTTGTGATATCGGCAAATATTGTATCGTTGGCCAAAGAATCGATATCGTATCGTGATGAAACTGGTGATTCCCACCACTAATTCAAACCGAACCAAGCACGTTATGGTCGCAAAACAGTAAGCAAGGCTGACGTCATGCAGGAGGACTGTGGAGCATGCGGGAGAGAGCACAGCCGTGCTGAGGAATGTCCAGCTATGTGTATAAAGTGATGCCAGCCTCCTCAGTCTCTCTGATCATGTTAGTACAGTAACTAGGCTGCACTAGTCTCTCTGATCATGTTAGTACAGTAACTAGGCTGCACTAGTCTCTCTGATCATGTTAGTACAGTAACTAGGCTGCACTAGTCTCTCTGATCATGTTAGTACAGTAACTAGGCTGCACTAGTCTCTCTGATCATGTTAGTACAGTAACTAGGCTGCACTAGTCTCTCTGATCATGTTAGTACAGTAACTAGGCTGCACTAGTCTCTCTGATCATGTTAGTACAGTAACTAGGCTGCACAGCCGACAAACATAGTTGCTGCCTAAACAATATCCAGGTAAAATGGCGGACGGTTATCCCATGATTTATGGCGTAATGTCGCATCTAATGTTTTATATATGGCAGCACCGCTGGTCTAACTGTTGGGTACATTATTTAAGGTTAGGCAATTGTGAAATACCGTAATCACAAACGGGAACATATACCTATTGATCAAAGAATAATGTCCAAAGGACCTTCTGATTAAACAAACCTGCTTTGTGTTTCTTCATCTCACTTTCACAACACTCTGAAGTTTACGGCCAGTCTCGACTCCTCCTTAGTTCAAATCTGTCTCCAGCAGCTGCAGTTAGTCCGTTCTTTACACGATCACTGCATCTAGATCTGTTCAGAGAGTTAACGTTAGAGATTAGCAGCGTTAGCTCGTTATAGCAACAGACAACGAGGTGAAGCAATGGAGTGTGGTGCCCCTGGTGGCTAGGACGAGACATTGCATGGCATTTCCGTATTTTCTGGTGACGTCAAGGAGGGCTGGATCAATCAGCTACGTCCGCGTTACGCGCGCTGATTGGCGGAGAGGGGACGTCACTCCACATTGGGCCTAGCCCCTCCCCCCTGACCAGGCTCGGTTGAGACGTGCGGTTGGAGAGAGTGCGAGAGCGAGGGATGATGAATGAATGAATGAATGAATGAATGAATGAATGAATGAATGAATGAATGGGTACAAGCTCAATAATAAGGGGATGCAGACCAGAGAAAGACGTTTGTCTTGTTTACATCAGGGTCCCCCATTTTCAATTCATAGTGACATTTATGACATACACAACATACATGACATTTATGGCATAGGGACATACATGACATACAGGTATTTAGTACTGTTACATTTGTGACATACGATATGCAAATATACAGTACTGTTACGGTTACCCATAGATCCTGACAGAGTATACATATGATGGGGAGGGGACTGTACATTAGGAGGGGGTGGGTGGGTGGGAGAGAAATATACATACGGTGGGGAGAGAATATATACATACGGTGGGGAGGAGACTGTACATTAGGAGGGGGTGGGAGAGAAATATACATGCGGTGGGGAGGAGACTGTCTATTAGGAAGGGGTGGGGGGGTTTGGACATTTACGGTGGCCAGTTTCGAATTGCAGCCTCCCGTAGGTGCTCTTTAAGAGTGGTTTTGAATGTGGGTAGGGATTCACATTCCTTTACAGTTTTGGGTAGGGCGTTCCACATTGAGTTTCAAGTTTCTTTATTAGTTGACATGCAAAGATACAGAATACCTTCACATGGAATGCTTTTTTCTGTTATGCTCCTATGAGGATCATAGGACGCTTGGATCATACACATACAGCTCATTACAGTAATATTCCACAATTATTACATTTTAGATAGTAATAATGGTACAGAGCCTTGAGACAAACATATGCATATTCACCACCGCAAACAGACTGGCAGCCGTCATAGGCAGCGCCATTTACGGAAGGAGGGGGGAGTGGGTTGGGGTTGTTACAGGGCAGTAGGGGGGGGGGGGGGGGAGTGGGAGGGGGGGGAAGGTGGGGGGGAGTGCACAAGCCAAGTCCTGGGTGGGGGAGGTCTCCCTCACACGAGGCAGCCAACAGTGCAGCGCCAATGCAGAGGAAGGGGGGGGGGGGGGGGGGGGGGTGGGACTAGGGATTGGGGGTGTGGGACGCCGCTCGCCACTCTTATCTCCCAGAGGACCTTCGACTCCAGAGCTCTCGGTTCGACCTTGGTCCAAGAATTTGTTTTGGCTGACTTAAATTTGATTTGAATAGAGTGGAATATAACTCTATTGATTTGAGTGGAGTGAGTTTTAACAACTCCGTCCAAATGACTGAATGCATTATTAGTCCAAGTGTCCAAGTGTCTTATCAGTTCATTTTGGTAGATCCTGTGCGCGGTAAACAGATCCAAAATCTTCTTATTGCAGTCCAAAAGCTTCGATAATCCAAAAATGACCACGTCTTCAAGTTGGTAATCCGATTATGATGTCCCAATAGGCAGAGAGGGTTAGCCTTATTCTGCTTCTTGAAGAAAATATGCAATCCACTGATTAGATCCATTTAGAGTTGATTTGAGTATAGTCCGGCCACCGGCACGAAGCACAGAGCATAGCAGCGTCGGGCTCCATGGAGTAGTAGAGGCGGCGGTAGGAACGGCCTTGAAGGCCTAGGGAGAGAGGAAAGAAATGCGACTTGTCTCTGCAAGAGGTGGGATGTGGCATAATTGCTAAACGTGTTTAGTACCTTGTTTGAGCCGAATCTGGGTTTAACATGATTTGTTGAGCTTCCTCTGGTGTTGTGGTCGTGGTATTCACTGACCTTGATTTGATTGATTGTATGTCATAAATGTCCTGATGAATTGAAAATGGGGGACCCCGATGTAAACAAAACAAAAGTATTTTTCTGGTCTGCATCCTCTTAGCATTGTACCCATTCTGCAATCTGTTAATACGTTTTCAATCAATCAATCAATAAGAAGGACAACCATAAGCATCCTTCCTCCAGAAATCAACCAATCCTGGGCACTCCCATACCATATGGAAAAAGGTACACAAGGCGTTTTTGTGTGCACAAAGCGCTTTTAGGTGATGGTATGTGTTCTGAAGGATCAGATTAAACCGAATATATATATTTATTTATATATATATATTTAATTGTATTTGTATATCCCCTGATATCCCTTGTATATTCCTTGTACAATATGCATTGAATATCCCTTCTAGTCTACTGAACATCCCATAATAGTCTCCATTCTACCATTGGACGAGACCTTGGTGCCAGGTCGCCATACCCCTCAGACCAGGTTCAATCGTACCGCTCAACATGTATGGACAAGTCCTAGTTCCGCGTAGGAATATGTCTACCGCACCACTAATGGTACTATTTGTTCATAGTGCGTATATATACTGCGCTATTAAAGTAGAGCGTTCCTTTAGTCCAGTTCCTTACCCTCCAACAGAGTGACAGACGCAAAAGCCTCCCCGCGAACCACGTGTGGGCAGTAAGGCCAATTCGGCCCAGTATCGGCATTGAGACATCGTGTATATTAATATTTGAATAGTCATATTTGGCACTATATCGTCGAGTTGGACGTATTCTATTAAGCTAATAATAGAATAATAATAATAAATAAATAATAATAAATCAGCACCCCCATCGTTTCGGGCATCAGCTGGACGCTTATCCAGGGTGGTTGACCCCACGTGAAGCTGCACCCGAGGAGCTCCAGGCCAAAGAGCGAGTGGACCTGTATATTGGATTATTCTACCGACGACGGCTAGCCTTCCCCGGCTTGGATTATGCTTTGAGTACTTTGATTATTCTATGGATAAAGGCCAACACTGCGGTGTGTTGGAAATACCCCCCCCGGAGAGGACGACAGGTGAGAAGACGCTCTACACGACGAGGTCGCCTCACGTCTCTCCATCGTGGACCGGAGGACGCCGGCCACAGAGAGTCCAACTGCTTTCATCTGTGGATCGAGGATCGCTGGGCACCGGGTCGCACGACTGTGGGCTCTCCCAGGATACCCTCGGCCAGACGGGATACAGCCAGACTCTACCCCCCCCCTCCAGCTGTCCTACAAGCAGTCGGAACCTCCCCCTAGTGTATCCAGCTATATAATCATTCAAGTATCATTGCTATTGTTCCCTAAATATTCCAGGTTGTATATTTGCTTCCTGCGCAATCAGAGATTGGACATTCGATATTGATCTACCTACGAATACTCATTTGCCATAAAAGTGCATACTATTTCAAATCATAAATGTAATTAAGTGATCGTTGTACATACCCTTTGCTATGTATTATTATTAAACGCAGACTTTCGACTTGGTACATTTGTGTTGGATCCGTTTCATCAGGTGGGAGTGTTTATCATAATTATTTATACCTAGTACTGGGTGGCCAGAGTCTAAAGTACAAGAGGTAGTGGTAGTAAGTATCATATCTAACAATACAGTCAGGGAATTGTACCCCTCAGTTACAATTGGTCCTTCGAGCCGGAGGGTAATCAGTGTAATATTAATATAGTGTTATTAATATTAAAATGGCCTATGATGAACACTCCACGAAACGATCCTCCTAACCAACAACGCCCGCGGCGCAAACGACAGCTCCCTCAGTACCTAGAGGCTTACGCTGTCAGTCAACAACCTAGTCTTCTACCAACAGTAAACGCGGTAAAACTAGAAAGTAAAATTATGTCTAACCCTAACGACCAGGCTACCCCGACCATAGAGGCCCCTATGGGTTCTAACGTAACTGACCCAGCTCACGGTGGGGACCAGGGGGAACCAGACATGACTTTACACCCCGCCAATACCGAAGAAGTAGTCCCCGACGAGTCCCGGGAGGAAGACAACACTACCGAGAGAGAACTCGGCACGGAAGAAGATGAGGAGAGCACCGTGGAGATAGAGCTCCAAGACTCCGCACGGCGTACCCCAAGGGACGGCTCCCCTATACAACCGTCTTCTCCCAGCGAGGCAGAAAGGACACTACAGCAGGCATTCCTCGTCAGCCTGAAAGCCTCTACTGAACGCGATAGACTCCAGGGTGAACGCGATCGATTGCAGATACAGCAACGGAGCGAAGAAGAGCACATACGCCTGGAAATGAGACGCATTCAGATGGAAGAGAATATGGCAAGAGACCGGGCCGACGCCCAGCGCGCCGCCACCGGTGCCCAGAGAGAATCGGATCTCACCAAGCGCAAAGCCGAGCGCGACAGAGCACAAGCGCAACTAATAGAACAGCTGATCAGAAGGACAACACCCCCTCCCTCCACCAGAGGCTCCAGGAACTCGTCTAGACATCACTCCAGGGCGGCATCCCCTAGCCGAGTAAGCGACCCTGAACTTGACCAACAGACGAGGTTTATACCCCCCGCAGACCCCCTTCCCCAACCGGTCCAAGCGAGACCCAGCCACCGGGAAGGAGCAGCATACACTGCGGAGAGGCTAAATCAGAGACTACAAGCCCTGGATGACCTAACGGAAGACGAAGAGGAAGAGGAGGAGAACCACGCCCGACGACAGCACAGTACTCTACCGGACCAGGAGGTCCAGTACAGCCCAGGCTATACCCCCGCGGAGCTGCGCTACAGACCCCCGACGCTATTCACGGGTGAGCACGACGCACGACCCGCACTGAGGAACAGCACCTGGACCAGCGGGCCATGGTACACAGCCGGTACCAGCCCACGCCAAGGAGCGGGAGGAGACTCGCCTAGGAGGCCTCTCCCCCAACGCTCGCCGATGTATCAACAATCCGCGTCATACATTGGCACACCTATGGTACCAGACTTCACCCAGGAGAACCGGGCCCAGTATACGGAGCTCCGCATGTGTCTGGAGACAATGTTGGTGGATGTCATTGATGAACGCCATAAATACGCGATACTACTGAAGCATTTAAAGGTACCCCGCGCGCACAACATAGCGCTCGCCTACGCCACTTCCACGACCCCATACACCGCAGCGCTGGTAGCGTTGGACCAGAGATATGGACGTATATGGGATTACGTGATCCAGGAGATCAGGCACATCGACCGCCTACCCCCAGCAACAGACAATCGAGCACTGGACGACCTGTCCATCAGAGTGCAGTCCCTAGTAGGGATGCTGGGAGCGCAGAGAGAAAAGGGTAGGCATGAACTATACGCCAACTCAAATGTAGAGAGGATCTTGGAGAAGCTACCGCCCGCCCGACAGGAGCGCTTTAGGCGGCAGAGAGACCACCGAGACCCTAATGGCCCCGAACCGAACCTCCTCGATCTAGCCGACTTCCTGGCGAGAGAAGTCAGCAGCTTACGGCTAGATACATTCGGACGGAGCACCCCTGGCTCCAGAGAAGGAACCAGGAGACTAAATGATGGAAGAAGATCGGTGACTGTCATGCACCAATCGGAGTCAGTGCCAAGCAGTAGGAGCCACAGTACCCCCTCAAGAAAGGAGAAGTGGAAGATAGTGTGCCCCTACTGTGAGAAAGAACACTGGCTGTCACAATGTGACTCATTCCCCAAGATGAATGCGGAGGAAGCGAGTCAATGGATAAAGTCCAACAGACGCTGTTTTCGCTGTGCGCGATCACACATGGCAGCCGAATGCCGCTTAAAGAAAAAGTGCAGTCGGTGCGATGGAGCCCATCTGGACATACTCCACGACAGTAACAGACGGCGGCCTCCACCCGCACCATCAAGCAGCAAAGCAAGCGTCATGTACATCGACCCCGCCAGCAGCAGCGGAGCCAGAGTGCTCTTAAAGGTAGTCCGTGTGACATTGAGCTACCAGAATAAAGTCATGGACACTTACACCGTCCTTGATGACGGGTCAGAGAAGACCCTTCTGCTCGCGTCCGCTGCGGCCCAGCTAGGGCTGCGGGGGAGCGAAAACCAAATGACAATTCGGACAATAAGAA
Organism: Notolepis coatsorum; assembly: GCF_963971535.1. Taxonomy (NCBI): domain Eukaryota; kingdom Metazoa; phylum Chordata; class Actinopteri; order Aulopiformes; family Paralepididae; genus Notolepis; species Notolepis coatsorum. The sequence goes on along the minus strand of NC_140176.1, from coordinate 4,494,697 downwards.
GAGATTTGAAAACGATAAAGGGCGAGAATGTCTCATTCTCTATCGCAGCAAGCGGCCAGCCCGAGCGACGGTACAGGATTACAGACGCTTTCACCAGCCAAGAAATAGGACTCTCGCGGTACACATACCCCGTAGCCAAGCTGATGGAGAAATATGTACATCTACGCAAGCTACCGATCCCACTCATAGACGGTGCTACCCCGACACTGTTGATAGGCTCCGACCATGCAGACCTCATTGTCCCGATAGACCGGGTTCATACCGGACCCAGAGGCTGTCCTGCAGCAGTCGAGACCCGCCTAGGATGGACTCTCCAAGGCCCACTCGCCAAATCTCTCAACCGAACCACAGCCACTAGCTGTCTCCACTCCCGAGTCACAGAGGGAGACACCGCACTCCTGCAGCATGTAGAGAGGCTATGGACCTTAGAACAAATGCCCTTTAAGAACGAAAAGAAAGACATTCGCTCTAAAGACGACATCTACGCCATTAACCTCCTCGAGACGGGAACAAAGAGAGTCCCAGTCAGCGGCGTGTTGAGATACGCCACGCCACTCCTGCGGCGGGAAGGGATGCCTACCTTTCACGCAAAGAAAGACGCCACAGAGCGGTACCTACTAAACACAGAGCGGCGCTTAGCCAAGGACCCCGCCCAAGAAAGTGTATACCGCGCTGAGATTGAGAAGCTCATCACAGCGGGACACGTCACAAAGATTGACATTAAAGAGGCCGACCAGACGACTGAATCGTGGTACGTGCCCCACCACAAGGTTCATCACAACGGCAAAGACCGCATCGTGTTTAACTGCAGCTACCAGATCGGATCCCAAAATCTGAATAAAGAGCTATTGCCCGGTCCTACACTCGGCCCCTCCCTACTAGGCGTACTACTCCGCTTCCGCCAGGACAAGGTGGCTATCAGCGGGGATATCAAAGGGATGTTCCTGCAGGTGAGATTAGTAGAGGAGGACAAGCCCCTGTTGCGGTTCCTATGGAGAGAGAGGCCAGGAGATGAGCACCCAGCCATCTACCAATGGGAAGTCCTCCCTTTCGGAACTACATGCAGCCCATGCTGTGCTACATTTGCACTACAGAGACATGTCGCAGAGGACCCAGCAGCGGACGAAGAGGTCCGACACAGTGTGAAGAACAGCTTCTACGTAGATAACTGTCTACAAAGCGTTTCGACCCAGGAAGAAGCCGAGGCTCTCCTACTTAAACTCTGCGCCTCTCTGATCAAAGGCGGCTTTGATCTCAGGCAGTGGGCCAGCAGCGATCCGCACGTACTGCGCAGCCTCTCCTCCGAGGACAAGGCAGCGAGCAGCGAGACCTGGATGGCCACAATCCCAGGAGAAGCCCAAGAGATGACACTAGGACTAGTGTGGCGCTTCAAAACAGATTCGCTCCACTATAGACACAAACCCCTGACCACGGAGCAGGGAAGGTCGACGGCAATACCGACCACCAGACGGAGTGTGTACAGAACACTCGCCCGACAATATGACCCGTTAGGATGTATACTACCGTACACCACCAGGGCAAAGATGATTGTACGAGCATTGTGGGACAAGGACCAGGGCTGGGACGACCCCATTCCCGCACACCTTGCATCCACCTGGAGAGAGTGGGAGATGGAACTCCACTCACTCCCAGGCGTTAATATACGCCGAAGCTACTTCCCACCCACGGTGAGGCCAGAGACATGTAAAATGGATATACACGTCTTCAGTGACGCCTCCGAGGTCGCCTACGGATCAGTAGCCTACTTGCGGGCCCAAGAAGAGGGGGGAGAGATCTACACAGCATTCATCCTCGCCCGCTCGAGAATAGCCCCACGCAAGCAACAGTCTATCCCACGTCTAGAGCTCTGCGCAGCCCTCGCAGGAGCGCATCTAGCCACGCTCATCCAACGTGAGCTCACCATTCCGGTGCATAGAACAATCCTGTGGTCAGATTCCACGACAGTACTCGCCTGGATCAAATCGGATTCATGCAAATACAAAGTCTTCGTGGGAGTCAGAGTCACTGAGATTCAAGAGTTAACCGGAGAGTTAACCGGAGAAGCAAACTGGCGCTATGTTGATACAAAACACAACCCAGCGGACGTCATCACCCGGGGAATGTCCCTAGATGACTTAACCCGTCGTAACATCTACAGTGACGGACCAGCATTCCTCAAGCTCCCGGAAGGAGATTGGCCCACGCCCACCCCGAGGGAAGCAAGTGACGAGGAGGCTGAGAATAAGAAACCCATGTTCTGTGGATTGAGCACTGTTGTCTCCGCAGACCCCAACATAGACGATTGCATTACCATAGAGAGTGCGCAGCAACGGACATTCCTGCGGCACCACCCAGAGATTAAGTCCCCCGCTGATATGTCAGCAGCTGACTACGAGGAAGCAGAACTGCTTCTACTGCAACGAGCCCAGAGAGACTCGTTCCCCGATGAACTAGACTGTCTACAGGGAGGAAAGCCCGTCCCATCAGACAGCAGATTGATTCATCTGGCCCCCGAGAGTGACACACATACCCTCATCAGAGTGGGTGGTCGCCTGCGGAGAGCCCCCAATTTACCGGATGACATTAAGTACCCGATCGTATTGAACAGCCGACACAAGGTCACAGAGCTGATTATAAAGAAATACGACGAGGATGTACACCACGCAGGAGCAGAGAGAGTCTTCGCGGAAATCAGACGTCGTTACTGGATACTTCAAGGAAGAGAGGCGGTGCGACGCTTCCAGCGAACCTGTCTAGACTGCCGAAAGTGGCGCGCACAGCCCAGCATACCACGGATGGCTGACCTACCTCCATGTCGCCTCCGACTCGGCGACAAGCCATTCCACTCAACAGGCATGGACTGTTTTGGCCCGCTGCACATAAAGAAAGGAAGAGGCACCGAGAAGCGGTGGGGTATTGTATTCAAATGCATGACCACCAGAGCGATACATATCGAGCTCCTTCCGACCATGAGCGCAGACTCATTCCTTATGGCCTTCCGAAGATTCACATCACGGAAAGGAAAACCGTCTACATTATTGTCCGATCACGGGACAAACTTCAAAGGCGGAGAAAGAGAGCTGAGGGAGAGCTTCCAAGCTATGGGCCCAGAACTTAAGACCCACCTCGCTCCAGCCCAGATTGACTTCCAATTCAACCCCCCAAACGCACCCCACTTCGGTGGAACTTGGGAACGAGAAGTACGTTCTATAAAGACAGCCCTGTACGCAGTACTTGGGGCCCAGACTGTGGCGGAAGAAGTCCTAATGACAGTCCTCACGGAGATTGAGGGAGTATTGAACTCCAAGCCCCTCGGTTACGTCTCCAGTGATGTAGCAGATGTCGACCCAGTCACCCCCAACACCCTCCTGATGGGGCGGCTAGATCCCGCGTTACCCCAGACAATGTACCGGCCTGAAGAAGCGAACGGCCGACGAATGTGGAGGTACAGCCAAGTATTAGCCGACAAGTTTTGGAGCAGTTTCCTACTGCACTACCTACCGTCTCTACAGACCCGCCAGAAGTGGGTAAAAGAGAGAGACAATTTGACGGAAGGAACAGTCGTCATGATTATTGACCAGTCACTACCCAGAGCTATGTGGCCGGCTGGCCGCGTAAGCAAAGTGATCACCGGTGCCGATGGCAAGGTCCGAGCAGCTGAAGTACTCGTCCAGGGGCGCATTTACACCCGTCCTGTGGCGAGGCTCATAGAACTGCCCCGACTCCCAGACACAATCGATGATGACCATGACCCTATGACTTTGTGAGTTGACTGACCCTTACAGCGAACCCTTGAGTGGTAGACAGTGCGGTTAATCTGTCTCTGCTTAACTAATTGGGTTGGGACCAATTAGGGCGCGGCTGTTCTGAAGGATCAGATTAAACCGAATATATATATTTATTTATATATATTTAATTGTATTTGTATATCCCCTGATATCCCTTGTATATTCCTTGTACAATATGCATTGAATATCCCTTCTAGTCTACTGAACATCCCATAATAGTCTCCATTCTACCATTGGACGAGACCTTGGTGCCAGGTCGCCATACCCCTCAGACCAGGTTCAATCGTACCGCTCAACATGTATGGACAAGTCCTAGTTCCACGTAGGAATATGTCTACCGCACCACTAATGGTACTATTTGTTCATAGTGCGTATATATACTGCGCTATTAAAGTAGAGCTTTCCTTTAGTCCAGTTCCTTACCCTCCAACAGAGTGACAGACGCAAAAGCCTCCCCGCGAACCACGTGTGGGCAGTAAGGCCAATTCGGCCCAGTATCGGCATTGAGACATCGTGTATATTAATATTTGAATAGTCATATTTGGCACTATATCGTCGAGTTGGACGTATTCTATTAAGCTAATAATAGTCTATTCATATGTAGTGCCTCGTGCGGTAAGAGTTCTATAGTAATCAGCACCCCCATCGTTTCGGGCATCAGCTGGACGCTTATCCAGGGTGGTTGACCCCACGTGAAGCTGCACCCGAGGAGCTCCAGGCCAAAGAGCGAGTGGACCTGTATATTGGATTATTCTACCGACGACGGCTAGCCTTCCCCGGCTTGGATTATGCTTTGAGTACTTTGATTATTCTATGGATAAAGGCCAACACTGCGGTGTGTTGGAAATACCCCCCCCCGGAGAGGACGACAGGTGAGAAGACGCTCTACACGACAAGGTCGCCTCACGTCTCTCCATCGTGGACCGGAGGACGCCGGCCACAGAGAGTCCAACTGCTTTCATCTGTGGATCGAGGATCGCTGGGCACCGGGTCGCACGACTGTGGGCTCTCCCAGGATACCCTCGGCCAGACGGGATACAGCCAGACTCTACCCCCCCCCTCCAGCTGTCCTACAAGCAGTCGGAACCTCCCCCTAGTGTATCCAGCTATATAATCATTCAAGTATCATTGCTATTGTTCCCTAAATATTCCAGGTTGTATATTTGCTTCCTGCGCAATCAGAGATTGGACATTCGATATTGATCTACCTACGAATACTCATTTGCCATAAAAGTGCATACTATTTCAAATCATAAATGTAATTAAGTGATCGTTGTACATACCCTTTGCTATGTATTATTATTAAACGCAGACTTTCGACTTGGTACATTTGTGTTGGATCCGTTTCATCAGGTGGGAGTGTTTATCATAATTATTTATACCTAGTACTGGGTGGCCAGAGTCTAAAGTACAAGAGGTAGTGGTAGTAAGTATCATATCTAACAATACAGTCAGGGAATTGTACCCCTCAGTTACAGTATGGCTTTCTTTATGTAATATGCATGGAGTAAAGTATGTCCTATGTATAAAATCAAAATGGATGACTTGGTGGTTGGGAATTCTGGACGATAGCTAAATGTTTTGCTAGATTAATAGCCCATTTAGACTGCTGCTATTGAATGGTATATCCACACTGGCACACTATATCAATGGGTAGAGGCTTTGAAGAAGTCTTTGCCAACATGGCGTAAACCGTTGAGACCAGACCCCTGGGTCTGGTAAATATTGTGTGAAATGGATGGGTACCTAATTGACTATCCCAAGGTACACCATTGCTGTGCGCAATAGAAGCTAGAAGAAAGTGCCAGGTGAATTAAAGTGTTTCTGAATGTCTTGAAATGAGCAGAGACCCTCTACCCCAGTGGTTCTCAAACGGTGGTACGCGTACCACTAGTGGTACTTGGTGGTACTTGAAAACATTAACAAAAACAAAAACAAATTATACTTTTTTTTTTTTTGCAGTCAGGCCACTGAACTTAGAAGCAGGCCAGGCCGCGTGTAGCCTTTTTACACCGCATCCGCGTTTCCGGCACTCTGATTGGCCAGGTCATGTGACATGTGCGCCCAATAGCGTGTTTGCCCATTTCCGCGTCTAACAGCCTGCAAACTACCTGGCGTTCTATCGCCATGCTCTATGACAAACTCTAACCTTAACCAACTTCGAAGAGTGCCTAAGCTTAACCAGTGTAGAAACTTGCCGTCCCACGATTGACGCTCATGTCACATGACCTGGCCAATCAGAGCACAAAACGGGAACCCGGAAACGCGGATGCGTTGTAAAAAGGCTTCAAGCGGCCAGGCCAGTGTTTCTGGTTGCGGCGGCGCGATAGTTAGATAACCTAAATGGGGAACAACCAGGAGATCACTGTGACAGAGTAATGCAGTCTAAACAGTCATAAATCTTTAATTCAACTTCAGCCCTGATCATAACCATTTATTTTTTTTTAGATTTTTTGTAATGTCAGATAAAAAATGAAATACTCCCACTTTTCTGAAAAGAGTTGGTGTTAAATCTGACATTACAAAAAATCCATAAAAATCTGTGTTGTTGCTAATCATTGACACATGCTAGCCTAGTAGCCTGTAATAATCCCCACCAGAAAAATGTACTTTGCATTTGATATATTGAAAATATTTAACTTTTTGTGTCTTTTTTTTAACAATAATTTGTGATGCCGTCACACAAACTGGCATTTAAAGGGTAATAATTCAAAAATGTATTGAACATGTGTTTTCTTTTCTTTTTTACAATAATTTGTGATGCCCATCACAAACACTGGCATTTAAAGGGTAAACATTCAAAATTTCTGCACCAGAATGCAGGAAATTAAGTTTTTGTAACAAAATAATTGTGCGTGTGTGTGTGTGTGTGTGTGTATGTGTGTGTGAGTGTGAGAGAGAACGAAGGACAATTGCTTGCTGTGAGAGAGAGAGAGAGAGAGAGAGAGAGAGAGAGAGAGAGAGAGAGAGAGAGAGAGAGAGAGAGAGAGAGAGAGAGAGAGATAATTAAGTACATTTGCTGAAATACAGTTCTTAATTTTCTCACTTGCTATGTGAGAATGTTAGTTATTATGTTCTCAATGCGTTTGCTAGTTCTAGTGCAATCCCTTTGTACATTGTGGCTGTGTCTGACAAAAGTTAACAATAAATAATGGTATTAGGAATACATTTGCCCCCTGCGTGAACTGTGCATAGCTGAATAGACTGTATTTTCACGCCGGTCATATGGTGGTACTTGGAGAGCCAGCTACGTTCTCAGGTGGTACTTGGTGTAAAAAATTTTAGAACTACTGCTCTACCCCAAACAAATCAGCAAGTGTAAGAACTCCCTTATTACACCACTGGGGGGCAGTATTGGACGCCTCCCCACTGGAGACCAGTGTTATCATGGGCGATTGAAGGTACAAATTTGGTGTCATTTTCCTGAGATTCTCTGCAAGACTGCAAACTGAGATTAGCTCAATAATGATGGAGCCAAATTCGTTTTTTGATTGTTTGATAGATATATTGGAATAGATTACATATTGTAATTGTAACCTATGAGGGCCGTACAGAATTGTCCTCTATATAGGGTGCCAGGACACCAATAGTACCATTGGAAGGTTGGTAGTCCCGATCCACCTTCACCTTTTTCCCTCTGGAGGGTTGAAAGTTTGAGTCTGCCAGAGGGAGCATGGAGCTGAAAACGCTAATTTGTGGAAGAATATTAATTTTAATATATGAAAAAGAGAATGGAATTAGAGGGGATAAGTATTCCACCCTTGCCGATGTGTTTCTACCTCCATAAGCACTTTCTTATAATTACTTGATACAGTGCTTGTAACCGAGGGGTGGACTGAAACACCAAGATATTTAAGATTCTGGACCACTGGGATGTTAAATGGGGCAGCTAGCCATGCCGTAGAGGCATTCAGTGGCAATAATGCAGACTTTCCCCAGTTCATTTTATAGATCGATAGATAGATACTTTATTCATCCCCTTCGGGGAATTCAGGGATCTCACATAGCTCATACAGTCGTTCACAATTATGTCTGCATCATGAATTAAAAAGTAAGCACATGATAAAAATTCATGTACATCATATCTACCAATAATAATAAAAACATGTTAACACTTTGAGTGCCGGGACCCGTCTTTAGACGTCTTTGCTGGCCATGCTAAAGTTGCCGGAGGACGCGTTACGTCGTCCTTATATCAATATTTCAAAAATCTGCGATCGGATTCATATGTACCCTCCGCTGGCCTGAGATCCACCAGCAGGACCCACTGAGCTCTCTGCCGGTTCAGGAGCGCCATCTGGTGGCCGATCGGCGCAATCGCCAAACAGGATGTTGAATAGAGGTTGTCATGACGACCGTAGTACTTCCGGGCGCTCGCTATAGTTTATGGGACTCTGGCTCTTCACGCTACACGGTGATCGATTGGCAATAACTCGATAAACAACATGATTTGGACGTATATACCATTATACAAGCTGGAGATGGACCGGGTAAAAATATATCCCATAATGATAAGATTTCTACTCGACGATGATCGCCCAACGGCGCGCGGAGACTGGGGTGAGTTTCAGCGTGTAACGTTACCGTCTTCGATACTAACTGCTATTATCAACATTTGACCCACATTAGATGATTGGTATAACGCTGCCCACGGAATTATAAACACCCCCTCGCCCATCCGGTCAACATCAGATGACGTGTAGTAACTTCTAGAAGTACGTCTAGTTGGAATTTTTTATATCGCGCTGATTGCCATCAAACTGTATTTCATCATCAATATAATGCATTTGGGGCTATAGATCACGTTCTGGAGAAAGCTGCAGAAAGAGATGAAAACATACTTATACATTAGACCATACTTTACTATGAATATGTGAATGAAAAAGTTTAACGTTGCTACACAATGAACAATACATATAGGACTTTGAATGGGCCCTAATAATGGCAATGTAGCAATAGAATTTAAAAAGTTATAGCCCTGCAAAGAAGGGGACTTTCTCCATAGACAAATAGCGCTGGCAATCTATGGTATATCATGAATTTAACCTTAGGCAGCCAAAGTGTTAAGATAAAAGCAGGTGTATAAGACAGGTGTATAAAAACAGTTGTATTAAAAAAAAAATTGGTGTATAAAAACATGTGTAGGGAACAGGAAACAAACAGCCACAGGTCAGCTGTTGTACAGTCTGATGCATAGGCGGCGCGTATATAAGGCTAGGGGGGGCTATGCCTACCCAGAATATTATGCTCGGAATCTTGAAATGTATATAATATATGCGCAGGCTGCTGGCTATTGTGTGTGTCTTGTGCTGCAGCCGGCTGGCCGAGGTGTCAACGACGAAGGTGTCAATCGGTGGCAGCGTTTAACATTCCAGGTACAGGCAGTAACCAATCACGCATAGGCTCAGGTTAAATAATGTAGCCAATCACATCATTCACATGATCATCCTGATCCTGCAGGCAGAGTAAAGCAAACATCTGTGTTCTGAATTTCAGCCCGCCGATCGCTTTGTAGCGAACACCAGCGCACTATTTTGAGTCAAATTTCAAAAAGCTAAATGGATATATACGGTATTTTTCCAAGGCATAAACAAAGTAATTTAGAAGCTGCACCGGGCTGGCCCTGGGCATAACTACCGATCACCTGAGGCTGTATGTTGTTTTATCTTGGCAAACAAGGGCTTGCTCTAAGAGGACATGATGAGAGTCCGAGTTCATCAAATCGTGGAAACTTTTTAGAGCTACTGTATGTACATTGTTTTCAAAGCATGATGAGATCTAAATTACGAAAAACGTTCACTTCATTGCAACTTGTGATTCAAGTTGTGAACGGTCTTTCTCACCAAGACGAAACGTCGCATTTATCTGCATTAAGGTAAGACAATGGTTAATATATTATTGGATGCCTTCATTTGAACACTTAATTTGCACTATATATAAATGAGTGGGGCTCGCTGTAGTATAGCCTAGTAGTGTGTGTGTGTGTATATGAAATCAGAACCTGGACAGTTTGCGTGCAACCAAAAATAAAAGGTCAAATTTTTCACGCTGCGCGCGGGGACCGTTCCCTTTACAGCCTTCCCTGACCTAAAGCCCACGCGCCGCCTATGGTCTGATGGCTGTGGGGAGAAAGGACCTGATCAAACATATACAACATTTCCCCACACACATTAAAAGAGCTGAGCCTCCTAAAGAAGAACAGCCGGCTCTGTCCCTTCCTATAGAGCGCGTCCGTGTTTGCAGACCAGGCCAGCTTGTCGTCCAGGTGCACACCTACATACTTATGTGGCGGGTGGCGGTAATGAGAAAGGAGGAGGGGCCTCAATGAGCCAGGTTCCGTTATAGGGGGCCACCTGCAGGCGGAACGTGAGGTGAAGTGTTTGTTCCGGCCGGTGCAGTGAGGCAGTGCACACCTCACTCCGTGATGCAGGAACGAGCATTATACACTACGGTAGGCAGTGGTAGCATCTATGGGTTATGGATAGCGGTTTTAATCGTGTGCTTTGCAATATGTGTGACATGGAGTGTTTGTTCCAGATCACTTGCCTGGTTCCCAGCGGGATTGAAGGTAGTTGGTAGGATAGGACCACCGACGTAGCACACTTTGTTTTAGCATGTAATGTTGTCTAATAATTATGTGTGTTATTGTTTTAATACAACAATCAAGGTGCCCTTCTTTTTTCATAATCTTTTACCGTTACTGGTAAATCAAGGTAAATAGAGTGCAATATAGCATCTAAACAACACACTGTAAGTGGGGAGATAACAGTGGAGAGATTGAAATCTATCAGAATAGTAGTAGTAGATTATTTTATTCAGCCATCACACACAAAACTATAATAGTATGCACAATCATTCCAGACGGTCAACAGTCTGATTTGGGCAGTGACTAAAAAGGTACAGGCTGACGCATAATGCTTAGATATGCCTGTCCTATATTCTTATGAAATTAACTAAATAAGGATTATTCACATTTGTAATCCTCAAAAATAGCTACACAAACCATTTTCTTGAAAACCAAAAGCGAATGACTTGTGTATATCAGCATTGTTCCACATGTTAACCAACCATAGAAATACATCTCCTTTGAATCCCTTTCTTAGCGTTAGTCATTCTTATACAGTATATTCTCTCATTAGACTAACTTCTAGTGAATGAAATAGTAAAGTTAAAATATTCCCCATTTTTTGTGAACCCCCTGGAAGCGCCTCAAGCATCCTGGGGCCACAGACCCAACAATATAATAATAATAATAATAATAATAATAATAATAATAATAATAAATCAAATTTATATAGCGCCTTTCATAGAACCCAAGGTCGCTTTACAATCAGGACAAAAAATTGGGCAAGGAAAATAGGGGGGGGGGGGGGGGGAAGAGGGGATGAGGGAAAGTAGGGGATAATGGACCTAATTTAATCTAAACTAACTGATGGGGAAAGCCTTGGTGAAGAGGTGTGTTTTTAGAGCGGATTTGAAGGTGTCCAGGGTTGGGGCGTTGCGGATTTCGGGGGGGGAGAGAGTTCCAGAGGGTAGGGGACGCCACGCTGAAGGCTCTGTCCCCAAAAGTCTGTAACCTGGTGCGAGGGATGGAGAGGAGACCTAGATCAGAGGATCGTAGGTTCCGGGATGGAGTGTACTGGTAATAATCTTTATTTGTATCGCACCTGAAGACAGAAACATCTGCACATTAAACATTTATTCATTCTATATACATGTCACATTAAAACCCCAGATATGCCTAATATATAGGATCAAGATCAAGGTAAATAGAGTGCAATATACCATCTATTTATGGTATACTATATTCAACTGTATATTTTACTGTAATGATCATGGGTTTAAATAAACAACATACTTACAACACAATAAACATGGGGTTGGATTTTATTTAATGATAAGAGACACATGTAGAACTTTGAACTTAAAAGTTTATTAGATATCTGAGAGCCTCATTTATCAATACAAGTATGGTATGTGTGAAACGTTAATCAATTACTGTGCCACACTTCACTTTTTACATTTTTTAACAGAATGTATGTTGACATAAAATTACCCAAAATGCTAGAACTGTTGTTGTTCTTGTTGTTGAGAACATTATGACTAAATCCCTTTGCTCTCTATCCCCCTGGATATCAACGTTATTTTTGACATGTGGGTTCCAAGTCATTCTTGCCTTGATACAACACTCACTGTGCCGTTCCTTTTTCATCATCTTTAACCATTACTGAAAATGTGGTGCTAATTGGCTTCCAATGTATCTTACAATGTGTCTTAAACACATAAACCCATAAAAGTCACCACATTTCACTAAAATGGACACATAAATGCATCTCAGTAGTGGTGACTTTCATCAGTTTATGTGGAGTTTATTTTATGTATGAGAAAATAAGTTGTTGATGTGTTCTTTTTGTTTACTGTATGTGTGTGTTGTTTGTTCCCTTGCATTCGCCCCTCCTCTTAATTCTCCCCAACGTTGTACTAATCAGAGACAATGCCCTTCGGCTGGGCGATGAGGTCACCCCCCCCCCCTTGACATGGAAGGAGGTGTTCCATGGTCTGGGGTTCTGTGCCACAGTCGCATGTGGTTGGGCCACTAAGATAGCCCCATCTGCTTGGGGCTTCCCTGGAACGGCCAACACCTGGAAAGGAGCTAAGCAGCTATGACCCACGTGGCGTGTGGCCGGGACTACACACAATATCGGACCTTAACAGGAAACCCAACAGCACAGCTAACATTGCTGCCTCCCTGCTTTTACGCCCGTTTTGAACGGTACCACCAACCTTCCAGGGGAAGCCCCCACCACTCATTAACCCCTCCCACAAGTCTGTACGATGAATGGTCCATGAGATATGAAAGGGGCGGGGCTTATTACAATGGACAATAATTAATTCATAAATATTTGTAATGCATGTATATCAATGACAAACAATAGGTTCACTATGGCATGTCTATTATTGTTAACAGGTGCCAGAGAGCTGGGCCCCGTTCCCCGTACCTGGATAACTGAGTTAGCCGGATAACTTTCGGTGAAGTCTGACTTAAGCCGGACTTTCCGGTTCCCCGAATCTTGATTGTCCAAATCACCATGACAACAGATCCAAAAGTTTGAGCCTGGTCGAGAGCAGGGTTTAAGTTCAAGTTAGCCGGATGAACCATCGCCACGCCCCCGCAAAGAAGTGACAGCGCGTTTCCTGAAATTATTCCCACAGTCTAGGATCTGCATTATACCATTCTGAATTACGTTTTTGTGCTCCATTCTTCCAGAGGGGGCTTTTGAAATGTAAAATAGACCCAAAATGCTGATACTAAATTCACTTTGTCCTAAATAATGCACGTTATATACCGTGGCGCTCGCTCGGTGCAACAACAACAAAATAAAGAATATTCTAAACACGGGTCTCTCGTTCATTAATGTATAAACAATGAATTTATCCCATCTGGCACAGTGGCGCAGCGGTAGTGCTCAATCCTGGCAACCCGGCGACCGGTGTTCGAAACCCTGTGTTTCTAATATAATTTTTTGGAATATAATATTAATGATTATACGCAAAGGTAGCCTAGTTTTAAGTTAAAATATTATAAATCTACATGCATTGAGGATGTCATTCTTTATATAGCTCTCAACGTGCACCAAATTGAATTATTCCTATATTGCAAAAAGAAGGAAAAGACTAGGTTTCGAACCCCGGTCGTCTGCGTGAAAGTCAAAAGAAGAACCCGTTATACCACAGTGGAGATAAGTAAAAGATCGACCATACATCAATCAATGGGAAGAGAGCCGTATCGTTATTCTGTATAACAGTTTAACTAATTATTTTCGCTAGCAAGATCTCATTTGATTATTCAATCCAGCAGGCAAGTTTAAAGAAATATAATCTGATTGATTGAGGTAATGAGGGACTTAAAATTAGCCTATAGATAACGCATTTAACTTGTCGGCGAGGCGATTGAGCCGTACTGCAATATGTTAATAAAGTTTGAAATCAATTAATCAATCAATGCCGCTAGAGAATCAGGATCTCTGCTATCGATACGTGCTGGCTTTTCAAATGAAGCGGCCGCGCGCACTTATCCTGGGTCTCAAGTCTGGTTTGAGTTAACAAGACTGAATCCACCTTCGAGGAACAGGAAAATCCCGGCTTCAAACATCGGGTTAACTGAATCTGGATAATGTGACTCTTGATCGACTTAGTTGAACCAGGTACGGGGAATAGGGCCCATTACCAGCGAACCTGTGTAATAGCACCCTCTTGTGGTGAAAAGCTGTAACTTCATACTGAATATGCATTTCAATGATGGAAATTAATTAACTTAAAATACTTGTCCAAAACTGCCCTATTGTGAGGTTAGCTGCAGGGGGGAATGGTAGTCCAACAAACAGTAAAGTAGCAACAGAGAATGAGACACTTGTTTTAAATTAAACCATTCTTTTTCTGCCTAGGTTATGTCTCTAAACTCTTACTGACAAAGAAATCACTTCCTGTTCCTTATATTACGGGGAGAGGGGGATGGACTAATAGGTTAAACCCACAGAAATGTATCACAAATTAATAATATAGCCATACCATCGGTAATATGAACAAAAACTAAATCTTTATATTAAATCAAATTAGATTAGTGTAAATATTTCAATTCAATAATGTAAATGAGAATAAATAAATATAAAAACGTCCATGAACACAAAATCACTATCCTGGCTGCTACATTTCCAATCCCTAATTGTTACCGTGGAACAATTATCAATGAATGATAATATTGCTGCCATATTCTACAACATTGATACATATAATATATACAGTAATAACATTATGGAAGTCCATTTCTGTTTTTTAAATTGAAGTCCAGGTCCAATGTGATGTGTCCGTCTTTCAACATTGAACACTGAAGTCTTCCTGGGATCAGAGCTTCAAGCATGTGACCCACCAGTTCTGTGGTGAAACAGGCTCTGAGGTTGTCAGATGCCATCAGTTATTGAAGGAATACACTGTTGCTGTCACACCTCAGTCTTCTGACTGCTACCTTGAACTACTTATGAGCGAAGCCCACTAGGGCACGACATATCTGCAGTAGAGATGTCCGCTGTCACTCCAATACAATGGAGCTAAATGGCACAGGGTGTGTGCCAAAATAATACGTTTGAAAATCTCAACATTAATGTCTATAGCTTTTTATTTCATTTAGCAACTATTTTCTGTAGAGTATTCTACTTTTAACTTAAGTAAAATATCATGTCCTAATGGCTACACAGCATTTTAAATTACAACACTCATAATGAAAGAGTCAAAACAAGCATATGAGATATATTTTATTGACTGAATCAAAAAAGGAGGTACAGAATCTTTGTGTTTGATATGAATGAAGATAAACGGAAATCAATCACAAAACAAAAATAAGTCCTAAGGATTCCTATTGGGTATACTACTTAGTATAAGTACATGGGGTTCCTGTTGAGTATACTACTTAGTATAAGTACATGGGGTTCCTGTTGAGTATACTACTTAGTATAAGTACATGGGTTTCCTGTTGAGTATACTACTTAGTATAAGTACATGGGGTTCCTGTTGAGTATACTACTTAGTATAAGTACATGGGTTTCCTGTTGAGTATACTACTTAGTATGGGAAAAGAATTTTTGGGCAGCATGGTGGTTAGTGGTTAACACTTGTTTGTTTGTTTGTTTGTTTGTTTGTTTATTTACACATATAAAAACAATTACATATATAATACAATATAATCCACAAGGGATGTGTAGGAGAATTGCCTAAAAACCCTCTAGGGGCTTGCATGTGGCATTCACTAGGAAGCAAAATTACATTATATCAAGATAAAATATAAAAATCCCCCCCCCCCCAAACAAACAAACAAACAAACACACACAAGCAGGTCTACATAGACACCGAAGCAGGCACCCATGCCATACGATTTCTGGTATAGAGAAAAACAACTAATGACAGGAAGAATATATAATAAAACGAAAGTACAATAACAAAATACAACAAGCCATCAGACCACAGTTTGTAAAGGAAGTCCATGTGGGAAATATTGGTGCTCTAGGAGATGATATTCCAGTGCTCTTTTGAATTTCAGAAAAGAAAATTCCAAAATATGTGGAGGCAAAGAGTTCCACAACTTTGACCCTCGGTAGAGCAAACAAAACTGAGATTGGGAAGTGCGGGAAAGGGGTGGTCTAAGCAAACAGGAACTACGTGTGGGGTAATTATGAATTTGGTGATTGTGGGCAAACATGTCATGAAAAAACACTGTCGCCTCACAGCTAGAAGGTCCTGGGTTTAATTCCCGCTTGGTGACCAGGTTGCCAGGTACCCAGGTGGGGTATCTCCCGGGCCTTTCTGTGTGGAGTTTGCATGTTGTCCCCGTGCTCGCAAGGGTTTCCCCTCCAGATAAGATAAACCCAAAGGAAAAACATGCAGAACAGATTGCTAACGCTGTCGCGTCCCTGACGAAGATGGACAGCAGCACTTGGATTGGTCCCCGGGCGCGGCCCACGCCACAGCCCATGTCTGCTCCCGACTGCCCTTGGGGGGAAGGACGACGGGATGGGAAAAGTGCAGAGAGACATTTCATCAGTGCATGTGTGTGTGAGTGTTCCTGTGTGTCGCCCATCTCGCATGTGTGTGTGTTCTTCTTCTAAAAAAGTACATGGGGTTTCTATTTAATATACTAAAAACTGTGTTTGGGGACCTGTTCTCTTTATTCTTTTCAAGTGAGCTGTGGTGTTCCACAAGGAAGCATACTAGGACCGCTACTATTCATAATTTATGCAAATGACATGTAGTCAGCTTGTGACTGCAACTTGTTCCTGTTTGCGGACGACTCAGCCCTGCTGGTCTCTGACAAGAACAAGTTACAGGTTGAAAAAGCCCTCAGCTCAGAACTAGGCAAAATCTGCATATGGCTCGCCGACAACAAACTATCATTACACATGGGCAAAACAGAGTCCATTCTCTTCGGTTCAAATAACAAACTCAGCAAGACCGACGGCTTCTCGGTTACAGTGGGTGACAATATTGTCACAAGGAAAGATGAAATTACCTACCTGGGTTCCATCCTAGAGGCTAATCTTTCCTGTGACAAAATGGCATCCAATGTAATAAAAAAAGTCAACCAACGAACTCGATTCTTGTACCGGATCTCCTCTCTGGTAAACAAGAATACCCTGAAGACTCTAGCAGGAGCACTCATTCAAGGGTACTACGACTATGCTTGCACCTTATGGTACCAAAGCACCTCAAAGGCACTAAAAAACTAATTACAAACATCTCAAAACAAGCTAGTCAGACTACTGCTTGACCTGACTCCTAGAACCCACCTCACCCCTGCCCACTTTGACAACCTAGGATGGCTTAGAGTAGACGACAGAGTACAGCAACTTGCAATGGCCTTGGTCTACAAGATACACTACGCGACCAAGGTACCCATGTACATGTCAAAATACTTCCCAAAGGTCAGTGAATACCACGATCACAACACCAGAGGGAGCTCCACAAATCATGTTAAACCCAGATTCGGCTCAAACAAGGGACTAAACGAGTTTTGCAATTATGCCACATCAATGTGGAACGCCCTACCCAAAGCTGTAAAGGAATGTGAATCACTACCCACTTTCAAAAACACTCTCAAAAAACACCTACGGGAGACTGCAATTCGAAACTGGCCCCTACAAATGTCCTAACCCAACCCCCTCCAATGTACAGTAAATTACCAAGTATGGCTTTGTCAGTATTCCAATGTACAGTGTCCCCCCCCCACCTCCAATGTACAGCACCCACCCACCCACCCCACCCAACCTCCTCCAATGTACAGTTTCTACATCAAATGTATATACACTCTTTTTCTGGACACTTTTGTATCACAAACAGTACTGTATTTGCAAATCTGATATGTCATAAATGTATAGATGTAGCAGTACTGTCTATCTGTATGTCATGTATGTCATATGTTATGATGAATTGAAAATGGGGGACCCTGATATAAACAAGACGAAAGTCTTTCTCTGGTCTGCATCCCCTTAACAATTGTATGTATTGAGCTGTACTGTACCCATTCTGCAATCTGTTAATAAACTTTTCAATCAATCAATCAAGTCTACTCTCAGCTTAAACGGAAGAACTAAATGGTTTCTTTCCTGTATGAGTTCTAGTGTGTTTCTTCATATTTGATTTAACATTGAACCCTTTCCCACAAACTGAACAGCTAAATGGTTTCTCTCCAGTATGAGTTATCATGTGTTTATTCAGATTTTTTTGCTGACTGAACCCTTTCCCACAAACTGAACAACTAAATGGTTTCTCTCCAGTATGAGTTATCATGTGTGTCTTCAGATTTGTTTGCTGACTGAACCCTTTCCCACAAACTGAACAGCTAAATGGTTTCTCTCCAGTATGAATTATCATGTGTGTCTTCAGACTTATTTGCCGACTGAACCCTTTCTCACAAATTGAACAACTAAATGGTTTATCTCCAGTATGAGTTATCATGTGTTTCTTCAGACTTTCTTTAAGCCTGAACCTTTTCCCACAAACTGAACAGCTAAATGGTTTCTCTCCAGTATGAGATATCATGTGTTTCTTCATATTTGATTTAACATTGAACCCTCTCTCACAAACTGAACAACTAAATGGTTTCTCTCCAGTATGAGTTCTCATGTGTGTCTTCAGACTTGTTTGGTGACTGAACCCTTTCTCACAAACTGAACAACTAAATGGTTTCTCTCCAGTATGTGTTCTCATGTGTGTCTTCAGATGTTGCTTCCTACTAAACCCTTTCCCACAAACTGAACAACTAAATGGTTTCTCATCATCAGTCTCAACTCCAGAACTGTCATCATCACCGTCATCAGTCTCAGCTCCAGAACTGTCATCACTGTCATCAGTCTCAGTTAGAGAACAGTCTGAAGAGAGAGGCTGGCTATCTCTAGTTGGTTCTAAATCACCAGCTGGATCTAAGTTACTGGCTAGTTCCGCTACTCCACTGTCCTCTCCTTCAGGTTCTGTTTTCATGTGTTCAGTTGAGGTGCTGGGTAAAGAGTATGCTTCTCTGTTTTTCTCCCTTTGGGTTTGAAGAGGCTGGAAGGACCGAGTGTTCTCTTGACCATCTTCACATTTCACTGGGTCTACTGTGATCTTGGAGAGATCAGCTTCTTCCAGCCCTTGATCTAGTTCATCATTAATCTGCTCTGGGTCCCGGTTTTGGCTGAGTTGTGAGGACAGAGTGTTCTCACCTTCATTTTCACATTTCATAGGTTGTAAGGTCATCTTGGAGCCATCAGCCTCCTCTAGATCTTGACACAGTTCCTTCTGTTCCTCTTTGATCCGTAGGAGCTCTGTGTCCTGGGTTTGGCTGAGCTGTGAGGACTGAGGTTTCTCTTCATCATGTTCACTCTTCACAGAGACAGGAAGCTCCTCTCCCTCCTGACTGATCCAGAGTTCCTCCTGTTCCTCTTTAATCTGTAGGAGGGCCATGTAGTCTAGAAAGAAGGGCATACAATTAGGGATGCCCCGATCACGTTTTTTGCCACCGATACCGATCACCGATCGTCGTGAGCCATATCGGCCGATACCGATCTGATACCGATCGCTTTTGATTAAAATAAATTAAAAATTATTTCATATAATTTTTTTTAATTTTTTTTTATAAAATATATATATTATATAATTAGACTTGTACTTGTATTATCTGCGAGACATCGCCACCACGCAACAAGCTCCACTGTCTGTGTGTACTCTAGTAGCCTCCAGCTACGGCCAGGATTCTCCGGAGCTGCAGCTGGACCTATGACTCGAGTAGCCTCGAGCTACGGCCAGGATTCTCCTGCGCTGCAGCTGGACCCTATTGGTATAACGTTAGTGTGCTCAGCAAGCCCTCAGCACGAATACGCGTCGAATCAGTGTTATAAGACATTGATATCAGGAGCTATCTGTAGCTACTGCTAGCCGGATATATAACGTTGATACAGCGCCTCAGTGAATTATTTAGTTCAATGGGACATTTAGTTTTGAACAGTGAACTAACTTGCGCTAACGTGAGCTAACAGAGTATCATACACGTCTCTACTAGACTATTGCTGGAGCATTTGTTGATATCAGGAGCTATCGGTAGCTGGCCGGCTAGATACCGTTCGGTTAGACCAGCGGTTCCCAAACTTTTTTGGCCGCGCACCCCCTGTCACCTGCCGACCTAGCTCGCGCACCCCCCAATGCAAACATAAAAAATTATAAATAAATAAGTCCAGAGACTCCGTGCTGCTGCTGACTTTAAATCAAATAGGTGTCTGTGGGCAGTCAGCCGACATTAATAAACAAGTGTGTTATAATCACATTTTTATGAGCTAACGAATTCCGTTATATTGGACATTTGTATTAATTATAGCAAGCGAATAACTGAGAAATTTGGCAGAGAGAGACGGCAACATTATCGTGAAATATAAACGTTGCGTGATGACTATTATATCTCCGCCTCCCAGTCCCAACGAAGCACATACCAATAGTATGCAACTGCAGATCCGCAGAGCCAGCGGCGCTCTCATCCCGGTCTGGGGAAGCTCAGCAGCGTCCCCCACCCAACAG
Organism: Notolepis coatsorum; assembly: GCF_963971535.1. Classification (NCBI taxonomy): domain Eukaryota; kingdom Metazoa; phylum Chordata; class Actinopteri; order Aulopiformes; family Paralepididae; genus Notolepis; species Notolepis coatsorum. The sequence goes on along the minus strand of NC_140176.1, from coordinate 4,474,319 downwards.
CTGAATTGCCAATGGCTGAATTGGAGTATTGCACTGTGCGCACAACTGTCTGCTCTGCGGCTGCATGCTTCTCGCAAATCTAGCTCTCGCTGCCAAACCAAATGAATCTCGACATCGCTTCACCAATAGTCGTTGTCAGAACACTACACACATATCATAATTATAGAACACACATCGTTGTCATTATTACCCTGTTTTCTTGGTGGAGGGCCGGGCTGTTGTGTCTGTGCTCCAGCTGTCATCATCACTCTCTGTCTCCACTCTAACGCTGCTCTCCGCTTCTCTCGCCTCCAATTCCTCCTGTCCTCTTTCATTACTTTGATTGACTTTAGATTCACCTGACAGTTTCCCTGTTTTTAGCCAGCTCTGCATGTTGTAAGTGCCACAATCCTGCGCTGGTCCCGCGCTTTTGGCAGGAAGTTATTAATGCACTGGCTCGCGCACTGGCTCGCGCTCGCTACTGTCATCGGCCCGCTGTTAAGCCCGCATATTAGGAGACCTGAGGAGACAGACTCCAGGCAGAGCGGAGCGCATCAGCACAGACGAAGCGCACCTCGCCCGAGACATTGTTTATTATTATTATTCTTTTTTTTAATTAAAACGTTTCTTGAATTTCATGATTTACACAGTGAAAATCCCCATTTGAAATAATGTATTAGTTTTATATTTATTAGTAAAATAACGCCATTAGCCTTTTCATGTCATGCACCACCTAGAGGTAGCTTGCGCACCACAAGGGGTGCGCGCACCACAGTTTGGGAACCACTGGGTTAGACAATGCCTCATCATGTATTAAACTAAAAGTGAATAGTTGACTGGGTCATTTTGTAACGGTAGCAGCTAACGTTAGCTCAGGGAGACGCCGTCCTCCCATCCCACTAGACTAGACCCGTGTTTACATGCGTGCGGGAGGGGCTGGAGGGAGAAGCAGACGCCGCAGCGAGTGAGATCGGTTTTGACGATCGCCAAAAATAAAGCATTATCACCGATCACCGATCGCATATTTATACTGATTATCGGCCGATAACGATCGGTGGCCGATCGATCGGGGCATCCCTACATACAATCATTTAAATGTAATTTGTTGTAACCATTGCTTTTGAAAGTAACAAAGGGACAGGTCACTATTTCACATTACACTCTTAACAGGAAAGTAACAACACACTGAACCAATATATAGGGATGCACAGATCCTATACCCAGGGGAGGAAATTAGGCCATTTTACTCGCCAAATGCGAGTATTCTTTATGTTTGGCGAGTGATTCATGAAGAGCACTCGCCACACTGGCAAGTAGTAAGCAAAACCAAAAAAATCATTCTGCAATCTGCTGATTCGCTTACTGGCAAGCCGAACTCTAACTCCCCCCTTATGATTCCTCCCATTTGCGCCTCATAATAATCCATAACCAATGAACATCATCATTGCGCTCTAAGCTCCTCCAACGAACACTCGTTTTCTAGAAGATGTCGCCCATCTAGGGGAAGTGGACAGACCACTGCGTGCGGTCCTACAGACTCCTGTCACCGGCTTGACAACATAGACAAACTTAGACAAAAACACATCAGTGGATGAAAATAATTGCATGTAGAGTTGTCGCTTGGTATGGTATGGTATTTATTTTAGACAATAAAACATATACAGATCATTACATCACATATTTGCTTTTGTCAAGGAGAGGAACGAAAAGCCAATGACTTATTTACATCGTTGTCCTTGGAAGTCAAGGATGCTTGAAAACAACACATACAACTCATTACAGAAAATCATTCACAATTATTACATTTGCATAGCAATAATGGCACAACCCTTAATTAATACAAACATGTCCATTTGTTGAAACATGTTAATTTAGCCGTGAGTCTGTGTGTCTCTGAAGCACCCCGAGGGGAGGGGTTGGTGGGGTGGGAGGGAGGACGGAGAGAGGTTCCCGCTTAGACTAATTACAGTTGCCATCAGCTAGTACCGGAGGGGGAGGTTATGACTACAGTTGTCGTCATAGGGGCGGGAGTTTTGGCTTTGGTGATGGGTGATGAGACAGCCTTGGGTTCCTCCCCTCCAGCACGCGCACATCGCCAGGCGTACACGCGGGAGGGGGGGTTTGGGTAGGGATTGGGGGTGGGGGGCCTGCCATCCATCTTATCTACTCCAGACAGTTTCGTTCTGTTCTTGGTACGGTGTTGGGTAGGAACGCCGCATCCCTGATCTTATCTTGACTGACTCCCCAGCGTGGCCTTGCGCATAGACCTCGGGCATTCTTCATTCTTCAGCAGACCAGATAGTGTGGGGGGGGGGGGGGGGGGCTTTCGGATATCAGTGCGGTCTGACATGGGGGCGAACAACAGCACGCGACGCGTCTCCTTCGAGTCGGATGAGAATGACAAGTCAACAAGCATTAGCCGGCTAGCTACCTAGCATGTAACAAGCTGCTACCATAACGCGCATTCAACATAGTGGACGACTATACTGAGCGGCCAGGAGAGGAAATTAGGCCACTTTACTCGCCAAATGAGTATTTTTTACGTTTGGCGAGTGATTCATGAAGACCACTCGCCAGTCTGGCGTGTATACAAAAAAATAAAACATTCTGCAATCACTGCACTGGCAAACGGTGCGCGTCTTCTGAGTGTTCGCTTTAGTTGACAGTGCCACGAGAGCACTGCACAAGACCACCCACGGACATATAATGTTTAATAAAAGTTTGCGCAGTACTGGCCAACCCGCGGACATATAATAATAAAAGTCCCGCGGTACTAGGCTAGCCATCAGGAGCACTCGCAAACGGATAACGTTAAACACAGCAGAAGATGGAAAACAGACAGACTGACCAACGGGGAACTGCATCCAACCCTAGTACAACCCTTGAGTATAAGTTACTAAGGACACATTTAAATCACAGAGGTGTAATGTTAGTCTACTGGAACTGTATACAGTGGTTAGCTTCTAGTTAGCGTTTTAGCGATAGCTGCTTACTAGCTAACGTTAGCCCCGTGTGCTCAAAGCAGCCAGCTAGGTGTATCTGTTATGACTATAATGTTTCCAAAAAAGCACCGGACTACGACGTAAGGTTAGACATTTTATTTCATGCTCAAAAGCCCCTGGCTTGCACATCGCAGTCACAAAAGGGGCTAGCTCAACCAGTGCACTGTGCACAACAGCACACCAACCCAACTGACGTTACCACAACACTTGACGGTACTTCACAGCACTGTCGTAAGACCACCGTGCTGTCTTAAAGGCACAGTGTGCCTACCCAGATGCATACACAACATTGACGTGGCTTGACAACCGAGGTTCAAAGTTAACTTGATTGATTGATTGAAAACTTTATTAACCGATTGCAGAATGGGTACAATACAGTACGGCTCAATACACACAATTGTTAAGGGGATGCAGACCAGAGAGACTTTCGTCTTGTTTACATCAGGGTCCCCCATTTTCAATTCATCATAACATATGACATACAGATAGACTACTGCTACATCTATACATTTCACATCTATCTATACACTTCACAACATACTTCGGTTTTTTTCTTTCACTGCCCAACCCAGTCCAACCCAGCATCTTTCACTGCCCAGTTCAGCCCAACCCAGTCCAGAATAGATCCCTCTTTCATGTTAATATGTTTTATGCTAATATTGTGAAGAGTAGAGATTAATGTTTTATGCTAATAAATATTAGAGTAGAGACACGGTGTGATTATTTTACTATGATTGAAAATCAATTTAGACGAAGACATACAAAGAAGTAATTATCACAATTAGCGATTTCTTTTGTCTGGTAAAAAATCTGTTTGGCTGGTAAAAAAAATCAGATACTCGCCAGTTGGCTGGTAAGCCAAAAAGTTAGTTTCCTCCCATGTGAGCGGCTTTGCTTAAATGCAGCCGAGTGACATTTTATTATTACCGGGTTTCCCCCCATATGCCCTTCACAACGGTGATGTTGTCATACTTGTCATTCAGAATACACCTGCTGAACCCCTAGTGTTGACATGAGATTCGATTCCAATGTATTGTCATCATACAGCACAAGTACAGTACAACCAGAATACGTTTGGCATCCAACCAGAGTGCAAATGTAACAAGTCAAGTTCAAGTTGTTTTATTTAGCTATTACATTACAGTGAAATGCTTGGTTCTTTCACTGCCCAGCCCAGTCCAGCCCAACCCAGTCCAACCTAGCCCAGCCCAACTTTCCCTGCCCAACCCAGTCCAGCTTTCCCTGCCCAGTTCAGCCCAACCCAGTCCAGCATAGTTCCCTATTTCATGTTAATATTTGATATCCTAATATTTTGAAGAGTAGAGACGGTGTGATTAATATATGTTTTATGCTAATATTGTGAAGAGTAGAGACACTTAATGTTTTATGGTAATAAATATTTTTAAAGAGTAGAGACACAGTGTGATTACTACTATGATTGAAAATCAATTTAGACGAAGACATACAAAGAAGTAATTATCACAATTAGCGATTTATTTATGGCTGGTAAAAAATCTTTTTGGCTGGTTAGCCAAAAAGTTAGTTTGCTCCCCTGCCGCTATACCCAATACCACTACCAGGCTGATACTAGCTACATGTGATCAGTATCGACTACAGGTGGTCTGATCCATTACCACGTTGTCATAAAGCATCCTCCTCCACTAACATCCCAGCAGCAGTGCATGGTGGAGAAGAAGAAGGACAATGTTCCTGGTAATTCTGCTTGATGAGATGTTGGACAAAGGTTTGGAGTTTTTATTATATAAGGCTATAAAACAAGTGCTCCAATACTGTACATGTACACACAACTACATGTACACCTCCAATACTGTACATGTAGCTACAAAAAGGCAAGGGAATCTAGAAAGTAAAACAGGAGGATTTCGAGGTAAGGAGACTACTCCTAATCCACCTCTTAGTACTCATGTGGATTCTGCTTTGTTGGTAAAATCAAGAGAGAATTGAGGACCCAAGTCTCTTAACATAAGAGCAACATTGGAAATCAGGATGAAAAGTCTCCTGTAGCCAAGCATCTCACTGCTGCAGGCCATGAGGTTTGTAGGCTGAGGTTCCAGAGCATTGAGGTAGTGAATCGCTTGAAAAGAGGGAAAGGGGGAACAGGGAAAGCCTGGTTTCAAACATCGGGTTAATTGAATCTGGCTAATGGGTCTTTTGATCGACTTAGTTGAACCAGGTAATAGGGCCCAGATCACACCAGGAGACATAAACAGATCACACCAGGAGACATAAACAGATCACACCAGGAGACATAAACAGATCACACCAGGAGACATAAACAGATCACACCAGGAGACCTAAACAGATCACACCAGAAGACATAAACAGATCACACCAGGAGACCTAACAGATCACACCAGGAGACCTAAACAGATCACACCAGAAGACATAAACAGATCACACCAGAAGACATAAACAGATCACACCAGGAGACCTAACAGATCACACCAGGAGACAAACAGATCACACCAGGAGACAAACAGATCACACCAGGAGACTGAAACAGATGAATGAATGAATGAATGAAAACTTTATTTAACAGATTGCAGAATGGGTACAATACAGTACGGCTCAATACATACAATTGTTAAGGGGATGCAGACCTGAGAAAGACGTTTGTCTTGTTTCCATCAGGGTCCCCCATTTTCAATTCATATAGACATATATGACATACATGACATACAGATAGTCAGTACTGCTACATCTATACATTTATGACATACCAGATTTGCAAATACAGTACTGTTTGTGATACAGAAGGAGTCAAGAAAAGGGAGTATATACATTTGACGTAGAAACTGTACATTGGAGGTTGGGTGGGGGGGGTTGGGTACATTGGGATATTGACAACCATACTGGGTAATTTACATTGGAGGTGGTTGGGGGGGGGGGGGGGGGGCGGGGGGCATACTGTATAAACAAGTAACACTGTACATTGAGGGGGGGGGGGGAGGAGACACTGTACAAACAAACACAATTGTACATTGAACTATTGACAAAACCATACTAGGTAAATGACTGTACATTGGAGGGGGTTGGAATGATTGGGTTAGGATATTTACAGGGGCCAGTGTTGAATTGCAGTCTCCCGTAGGTGTCCCTTGAGAGAGGTTTTGAAAGTGGGTAGTGATCCACATTCCTTTACAGCTTTGGGTAGGGCGTTCCACATTGATGTGGCATAATTGCGAAACGTGTTTAGTCCCTTATTTGAGCCGAATCTGGGTTTGACATGATTTGTGGAGCTCCCTCTGGTGTTGTGATCGTGGTATTCACTGACCTTTGGGAAGTATTTTGACATGTACATGGGTACCTTGGTCGTGTAGTGTATCTTGTAGACCAGGCCCATTGCAAGTTGTTGTACTCTGTCGTCTACTCTAAGCCATCCTAGGTTGTCGAAGTGGGCAGGGGTGAGGTGGGTTCTAGGAGTAAGGTCAAGCAGTAGTCTGACCAGTTTGTTTTGAGATGTTTGTAATTTTGTTTTTAGCGCCTTTGAGGTGCTTTGGTACCATGAGGTGCAAGCATAGTCGTAGTACCCCTGAATGAGTGCTCCTGCCAGAGTCTTCAGGGTGTTCTTGTTTACCAGAGAGGAGATCCGGTACAAGAATCGAGTTCGTTGGTTGACTTTTTTTATTACATTGGATGCCATTTTGTCACAGGAGAGATTAGCCTCTAGGATGGACCCCAGGTAGGTAATTTCATCTTTCCTTGTGACAATATTGTCACCCACTGTAACTGAGAAGCCGTCGGTCTTGCTGAGTTTGTTATTTGAACCGAAGAGAATGGACTCTGTTTTGCCCATGTGTAATGATAGTTTGTTATCAGCGAGCCATATGCAGATTCTGCCTAGTTCCGAGCTGAGGGTTTTTTCAACCTGTAACTTGTTCTTGTCAGAGACCAGCAGGGCTGAGTCGTCCGCAAACAGGAACAAGTTGCAGTCACAAGCTGACGACATGTCATTTGCATAAATTAGGAACAGTAGCGGTCCTAGTATGCTTCCTTGTGGAACACCACAGCTCACTGTGAGGGGGGGGGATAGGTAGGATTGCATCCAGCTCACTGATAGACTATCGGGTCTATCAGTGAGCCTAGCGGGTCTACATCAGGAGACCTAAACAGATCACACCAGGAGACCTAAACAAATCACACCAGGAGACAAACAGATCACATCAGGAGACATAAACAGATCACACCAGGAGAGTTAAACAGATCACACCAGGGCCCTATTCCCCGTACCCGGTTCAACTAAGTCGATCAAAAGTCCCATTATCCAGATTAAATTAACCCTATGTTTGAATCCAGGTTTTCCCTGTTCCTCGAACGCTGATTCACTGTCGTTAATTCAAACCAGACTTGATACTCAGGATAATTGCGCGCGGCCGCCTCACCTGAAAAGGCATCATATGTCGATCGCAGAAATCCTGATTTTCTAACGGCATTGATTGAAAACTTTATTAACAGATTGCAGAATGGGTACAATACAGTACGGCTCAATAGCCTCATCGACAAGTTAAATGCATAATCTATAGGCTAATTTTAAGTCCCTCATTACCCCAATCAATCAGATTATATTTCTTTAAATGTGCCTGCTGGCAGTAGGCTTAATGGAATGAATAATCGAATGAGATCTTGCTAGCGAAAATAATTAGTTAAACTCTTTCCGAATAAGTAGACAAAAACAAGCCCAAAGAGTATCTAATTGATACAAATTAATACTTATGAGGATATCGTTAGGTTATGACTATAACCAAGTTCTGTTAGTTAGGGGCGATGCTTGGCTTCGCCTTCTGCACTATCTCGCGTACGTGCACGCGTACTGAATAAACCACAAATGTACCTCTAATACCAGTATTAGTCTGACCACACCCCTCATCAGCTTACCTTCATAAGCAGGTGTGTGGTCACCTGCTCTCCTCCTTCCCAAGCTTTCACCACAAGGTGAGGTCAAGGGCTGCAGCGGCCGTCCGAAGCCAAGCATCGCCCCTAACTAACAGAACTTGGTTATAGTCATAACCTAACGTTCTGTATCGTTAGTGGCTTAGCTTGGCTTCGCCTTCTGCACAAGGGAGGCCAAGCGGAGCCACTTGGCTGACAAATACACCCCGCTGACAGCCCCCCAAAACCATCAGAACAGGGAGGGCCGAGCCCCCCCGACCCCCCCTAATGGAGGGTATCCCCCCTATTAGAGGCTTCACGGGAAGGCGACGGACCCGACCGTGCGAAGAGCTCTCAAGCAACTTAACGCACAGGGTGAGCAGACCGTGGCTTGACCCACGACTACACACACGCACAACCCGCATGCCACCCGGGAACGAACGGAGGAACAACCTCGTTACTGCCCCCAGAATCACGGGGTCAAGGGCAAACCCAACCCCGTGGCAAGGCCGTAGCAGCGGAGCACGAAGGAAGACCCAGACCCACCAAAAGGACTGGACTCCCTGGAATGGGGGCCCGGAGAAGTCCATGATGCCAGCATCAAGACCCCACCAGGTGGGCACGTAGTGCCCCGCCCCCCACATCGCCAGCGTATTCGGACAAAGGCCCCTCAGTTACTGCACCTGGTATTCCCAGGCGGAACCAACCAGGCCAGTAAGCCGAGCGGGCCCCGTCCCCCCAATAGTACACCGCCTGGCACACTGACCCTGCAGAATAGGCAGTCAGCATGGCCGTAAGCACACAAAAAAGGTTAACCAACGGAAGCAGGCAGCGCACCGGGGAAAAACCAGGCAACAGGCTGTTAACCCTAGCCTGGAGACTGCGGACGAGACAGGCGCCAGAGGGGACAGCTGAACACAGCCGCCCCGGCGGAAGGAGCGTAAGCTGGCGGTGTTGCATGACCAAGCCTCCATTTAACAACCCCCACCCAGAGGGGTCGAGGCAGAGAAGGCTGACACGATTGGCAGACGTCATGAACGTGCAGGGGCACCCTCAACCGGTGAACCCGGGAGTTGACACTGCTCCAACACACCAGGGAATCAACCACCTCGGTGTTACCCAATGCGGTGGTTGTTCCTATAACCCCTCAAGAAAAAACTCCAAAACACACCTGCGGGTATACACCGGCTATACCGCAGTACAAGTGTTTCAGTTTCCAAAAAGGGTTAACCCAGGCCTACGGGTCGCAAACATCACTTCGGACCGGGCCTGGCGGTACGGGAAGCACAGGGTCACCAGAGGAGGTCAAAAAACCACCCCCACAGGCCCCTCTTCGCCATGCGTGAGAGAGGAGCGAAAAACAATGGAGAACCAGCCCCTAAGCACACCGTACCTGGTATTCCCCGGCGGTCTCCCAACCAAGTACTAACCAGGACCAACCGGTGTAGCGGCCGAGATCCGACGAGATCGAGCGCGTACAGAATGGCATGGCTGTAAGCCATGACGACAGTGCTGAGTAAAAACATACCCAACCAGGGTCTCCATAGCGCTTAACCCTGTGACACCCAGACCGACCTGGCATTTTTCCCCCTGAAAAAAGCCCAAGTCCCTCAGGGTACCAGAACAGCAGATCTGCATCCCCGGCGGACAACGGGTTCAACTGATCTGGACCAGCGTGACCAGAACCAGTCCCGTGCCCTAACCACGCCGACATGCCCCAGGAAAAGGGCAGATATGCGTGTTGATCTTAACATGAAAAGAAGGCGCCACCCAGACGTCGGGACGAACCGCGCCTGGTGGCCCACCCCAAGGGCGTGAGACCCCACTACATATGTTCAGATCCATCCCGTCATCATCCCCCAGACATGAACGAGGATCCGTCGACAACCCACCCAGGTCATGGGATGTGGTCGCCGGAAGAGGAAAAACCCCCATCTCAGTTGCTTTATAAAAACGCTGTTTCAACCACAAGCAACTAAGGCGTGCCAGTCAATCGCCTGTTTACAGCGAGCTAGCACTATACGTGCGTCGGGACACACCCCCATCAATGAACAGGCTATTTAGACCTGCCATTGAATCCCCAAGGCGCCCAGGGGAACGACAAGAGGGGTGTGACACTCCCTAACTCCAACACTTCTGGAATAGAAAGAAGGAAGCATCAACAGTATGTATCCCAGTCTACACAGCCGGGGTAAAAAATGTACACATTTTTACATCCCACCACCCTCCCATAGGAAAGAGACGGGGATCCCCAGAGAGACTTCCCACGCGAGCTGTACAGATTGAAAAGAATATATTGCACCTTGAGCCATGTAAAAAACTGGTTTTAGGGCCTCCGGGGAAGAGGCACCGAACCCATACACACTCAATAAACGAATTGAATCGAATATACATACAATAGAAAAGGACCCTTCTAGAGGGTCCACTCACTTTGACAATCTGAGGAGGAAGGCTCTGTACTCTGATGGAGGCTTCCTCACATGGATCACATGGAAGAAGGAGTCCGAACTCACAGAAGGCCTGAGTAGGCGCTTGGTGAGGAGGAGCCCTGACCACCCCCCCTGAAAACAGATCCATCACATGGACCTGAACAGCACACGGAAGTCCTACCAACAGAGACGCGCACGGTGACGTACTCTATGGCGGGGGAATTCCTGCGGTGCACACGCCCAATATACCAGGCCGTGGGACCAGGAACTCCCTCCCCCCCCCCCCCCCCCCCCCCCCGTAACGTGCCGAACCGCCACGTGACGGGAACCTTGAAGGACAGGGGGTGTACCCCTGACCGACAGAACAATGGGGAGAGGAAAGGTTACCAGTTCACCCCTTTACGACCCCACACCCATGATACGACGTAACGACAAAAAGAGAATATGACACAGTCATAGTCAGCTCTATGAAGCGTTTCACAGCTCCACACAGCGCACGAGCTAACCTGCTATCTGATTTTTACTAAGGAAAAACACAGAATAGAGAGGGCTCTAAGAACCCCGGTCCAACATACACATGTGCTTCTGTGGCCAGTACAACCCAGTTGTAGGTCACATGACACACACAACCCATCATCATCACAATGAGAGAATACATCATTCTTGATTAGTATCGACCACAGGCCTTGCTAAGCACACGACAGCAACCAAACCAATTTCCCTTTAGGAAATAAGTTTCTCCAGCAGATTTAGCACAACCTCAGCAATCAAGCTGAGAGTTACATCGTATCCCTACCACACAAAAGACACAATTAATGCACAACATGTCTGATAGGAGGTGATAAAGTCCCCAGGGAACCGGGGGGGGAAACACAATCCTCCTATTTCACCCTCAATACGGCCAGTTAAAACAGGAAAACCTGTTAATGTGTGAACTCACTGTTCATTGTCATTACAGTCTGAGAAAGAACATTCTTTTACTCACTCGTCACCAAGCATAGCTTCATAGGTTAGTTGCCTTAGTAGTGAGTACACGGTACACATAAACACCATGATGTTTCTCACACAACAACCAGATCAATACATCACGACCTGCACGGAGAAGCTACTGCCAGTGACAAAAACAGCTCACACACAACCCGCAACGTATCTCAAATGCATTGCAACAACACACGTTTTGGGAAAAAACACCGTCATTCACAATACATTTAGCAAGGTAAAACCAGAAGACGTGTTATGAGGGTCTGGCCAACCCCGTACCTGCCCGGAACGCAGATCAGCGAAGTGCAGTCACAAGCGTCCCGTGTTGTTCGATCCGGGCAGCGTCGCCGCTCCACCAGTCGCTACAGTCCTCTTTGTTGACGCAATCCCCGTCTAGGCTCGGGCAGGGTTGACGAACATCCCCTGTCAAGGATGACGTCGTGGTCAAAAGTGTAAAACATGTTAAAAATCAAAGCACGTTCAACAGAATAGCATCAAGCTAACGGCTGCTCCAGCCGTTCGGGTGCTATCGCTTCCGCTCGCGAGACGCCGATCTACAACGCACGCGATCAGGAGCGAGCTCCCGGCGGCGCGCGAGAAGCCAAGCCACCCCGCGCCAGGCCACCGACCGGCTAACCGTAAGCTATGAACATGTAAACAATGACATAACACTCACCCAGACAGGCCGCCGTTCTGAACCCTCCTCACTTTTTAAGAGAAAAGGAAAAACAAGACGTCAACACCGCTTCACAACGGTGATAATAACACGTCCGGCGGAATCAGCACAGTACCAACTGGCCTGTATAGCTGACTTTGAACATGAATCTGCCGCTATCGCACATTACATGCACATATCCCCTCGTGAAGGAATACTCTCATTTGGATATGAAAGATGGGGTCTTAACACGGTGACAGAGAGAATCCACTCGTCCAGAACACACAGGGATCACCAGTGTCAATGGTCGCGGCCCACTAGTTAAAACTATAATGGTCGCCAGACCAAGGCCTTCTGTCGCCTAGACGGCTAAACAAAGGACCCTAGCCTGGGGCCGGTTTCCATAAACTTCGTCTAGTAGCCCCCATAGCACTAACAGACAAGTGGAGCCCGCCAGCAAACACTACTCACCCAACCTGGAACGCACCGCTCCTCACAACAGCGGCATGTCCGACAGTTCAGCTGTGGCTTGACAGGTTTCACCCCAACAAACACAGCAAGGAACTGCAGTTGAGAAGCATGCAGCGGCGTGCTCCCAATACGAAAACCGGTGGAGGGTTTGTAGAATGATCATCATCTTCTAGACACTCCAGTACGAAGACAATATCGCCGTATTTTCTCGAAAATAGTGAGAGAGAAAATAAAGATATGATGTCAACGTATCCTTGTTTCCCAAGCTGTTCCTAATCCAATTTCTTCCATCATGGTGTCAAGTGTGGGGATCTACCGAGGCACCTCTTCCTTGTGGTGAAAGCGAGAAGGAGGAGAGCAGGTGACCACACACCTGCTTATGAAGGTAAGCTGATGAGGGGTGTGGTCAGACTAATACTGGTATTAGAGGTACATTTGTGGTTTATTCAGTACGCGTGCACGTACGCGAGATAGTGCAGAAGGCGAAGCCAAGCTAAGCCACTAACGATACAGAACTGTACTGTATGTGCTTAGGTATCATGTACTATATAAATACATGGTTCCAAAAGTTTTCAAGGCGCGACCCCCGAAATAACGTGTCAGAGAGGCTTGGAGGCTATAGTTTCACTATTAATCAGGTTTTAATCTGTTTCGGACATCATCCATACATGCATTGAATTGATTAACCTTTGGTTTATACCAGTGACACCAGTCATGTTAATCACCTTCTTGTTCATCATCAGATTAATACTAACAGTGCTTGAACAGATAAATGCATTTTCTCAAATGCATTCATCAAACCGTCAAAGGCTTGCAATTGCTCATTAATTTTCTCAAGTCACGTCCACGTCATCAAATCCGTCAAACAGCGCATCTCCTCAAACATTTTAATCCCAGTTACAATATCACAATAACGTGCGAGTGACACAATTCAATAATCCACATATTCAGATTTGTCATCATTCATATCCATAATCCACGCATGAAGACGCTTCAATTTATGCTTGAATGAAACACAATCCGGGCGCAAATACTTCCACAGCCAAGAATATGAAACTAATCAGAGCCAAACGGGGGGCTTGGGGCAAAATGCCCTCGAAAATTGACCAAATGCTCTCGAAAGCCAGTTAAGGGGGGAAATAAAAGCACCCGACAGTTTACTAATTATATATATAATTATATATGCTCTAAATCAGTGGTTCCCAAAGTCGGGGTCGCGACCCAAAGGTGGGCCGCGAGCAGCCACGGGTGGGCCGCGAGATGATCCCCCCCAAAAAAAAGAAAATCCAATTTTTTATTTTTTTTTGTCAGGCCACTGAACTTAGAAGCAGGCCAGGACAGTGTTTCTAGTTGTATTCTAAAATTCTATTCTATTGTATTCTAAAATGTGACTATATGGTTTTATATTAACTTAATAAATAAACAAAAACGAAAAATCTACTTATTTCAACGAACATTTCAAACTAAATAACAGATTATGCACATAAAACGCTGAAAACAACCGAAGCAACAATAGAATTTTAATGAGGCTATTATTATTATTTTGCAAAAAGTTAGCCCTCTCATAAATAGCACATATAAATGAATAACTAACTTGAACTAACTTAATAGGATTGAAGTGATATTTGGCTTAAAAAATCGGACGCCTGGCAAAAAAATTCTAAATAAAAGCCTGACGATGTGCATTGGGCCGCGGTTCTCTGACGCCTTATTTTCTGGGTCCTAGCCTGAAAAGTTTGGGAACCCCTGCTCTAAATTATCGATAGTATATGTGTACTTATGCAAGCTCGAGAAGCAGGCTGAAAAATCGATTATCCATGCCGTGGTCAGCGCTAACGTTATGCACACACACACTGTGATGGCGGAGAAAAAAACATCTGATTAACCCAAGACTGGTAAAATAGAGTCCTTACCTACATCAGATGTTCTGCAAAAAGATTAATCCAATTCCTGATCGCCATACCAAATATTGATTGTGTTTATTGATCCAACGTTATAGCACCAAAACACATAATCCACGCTGCTCTGAGTGTCCTAATGTTGTTTATTGAGTTATGGCAACGGATCGATATCCAGTGTGTCAAGATGGAGTCCCGCGAGCGATAGCGAGTGGCCGGACGGAATAGGGGACACACCAAGCACTTCCGGCCACTTCCGGTTTTGGCAACTCGCCGATCGGCCACCAGGTGGCGGTATTGAAGCATTGGAGAGTTTTTTTTTTTTTTTTTTATTATCTTTCTTCCCCTCCTTTTTCCCGATTTTTCTCCCATCCCACCCTTCCTGGTTGTTGCGTACTTTCCCCTACTGTTGGTCCGGGAGACCGGAGACTGTCACATGCTTTCCTCCGATGCATGTGCAGCCTGGGGCAGGCCAACCTGGCCGCACAGGTTCTCACCGGGGAGAGTGTAGCGTGTGGGAGGCCACACTATCTCTCCTCAGTTCCAACCCTCGCTGAGCTGGCGCCCCGACCGAACTGTAGGGGTCGCTGTCCACAACGCCCAGGACCCACCCTTCAGCTTTCCCACCCCCTGATACAGCCAATTGTATCAGTGTGAGAGGCCAGCCAAGCTGATAGCAACGCCGGGAGCTGGATTCGAACAGGCAAATCCTAGTGTCTCCCGGTGTTGGTGACGAACGTAATCTCCGTGCGCCACCTGCCCCCCCGAAGCATTGGAGAGTTGAGCGGAGATCTACAGCACCAGTCAAGACTCCGTGGGTGAAATGTAAATACCATGAAATATTGATCTCAATGACGTGGTAATAAGTCATTGGCAGACAACGCATGGCGGAGAATGATGTGGTAATCAGTCATTGGCGGGAGATGGGTTCTGTTTAAACCAATGGGGTTTTTCTTCACAGTTGCAGATAAAGATTAGGCTACACTAATATTATAGTATTAAAAGAAACTGATCTGTTATATTCATTATGCGTTGAGTGCCAATGATGAGTTTTCTCGTCGTTTAATCGTTATTTCTTTTATTAGCGATATCCATTAATTTTTCATCCATCCAGCCTGACGTTATCATTGTGAATGGGTCTGAGCTCGAAAAGGGCAAATACTGCCGCCTATCGTCTCCCGGATGGTAATGCACATCATTGGATTGGGTGGGCATGTGCATCAGGAAAAAAGTCCGGTCCGGGGTTTTCCCATCTCTGGCAAGCAGTATCGTGTTATCACATTCACTGGCGAGGCTCGGAGCAGCGTCGATTGTGTTTTGGTGCTATAACGTTGGATCAATAAACGCGATCAATATTTGGAATGGCAATCAGGAATTGGATTAATCTTTTTGCAGAACATCTGATGTGAGGTAAGGACTCTATTTACCAGTATTGGGTTAATCAGATGTTTTTTTTCTCAGCCATCTGGGGTGGGGGGAAAATCGATACGTAGTAGTATCGCGATACTTTGCGTGGATATTTAATTATTCATAAATATTTGTTTGTTTTTATAAAAAAAAATTGTATAAGGAAGTTGCATTGTTAATTTCAATACCTGTAATAGTACAGTAGTTCACACACACACATGTGCATTCAGTTAAGTTGGAATATGACTGTAATACAAACAGTTTGTCAGGTACATGCAACAAAGATTACAGTGTTTACATCTGTCTGCTTGAGAAAATACCATGTTCTGCAATACAAATGATTGAAGTGAGATGAACAGACTGAACTTAATTTTATTAGATAAAACATGTTGACAAAGTTTTACTTTGCAGTTGAAAAAAGGTAATACATCGCAATATATCGCAATATTAATATCACAATACTCAGCATATCGCAATATATTTAGTATCGCAATACTATCGTATCGTGACTCAAGTATCGCGATAGTATCGTATCGTGCGGCCTCTGGTGATTCCCACCCCTAGTGTGTGTGTGTGTATGACGTTAGAGCTGACCAGGTCATGGATAATAGATTTTTCAGCCCGCTTCTCTAGCGTGCATAAGTACACATATACTATCGATAATCTAGCGTTTATTTGAAAACGATTCATAAATCAGCCGGAAAATGACAACGTGTTTTGTGTATTCCACTAAAGAGCTATTATCGCAGAATTTCTCTGGAATTACTAGAACTCTCAAAACTATATTCGTATTCAAAACGGTATAAAACGGAAATGTACCAGTGAAAAAACAATCCGTTTCATACATGTTGACTGCAAGCAAGTCATTGATAAGCGAGGGGTGTTTTAGACCCATAGCCATAATTTAAGATATAGTTTAAGCCTTCGCAAATTTCCCCGACCTCCCATTGACTTCAGTGCTGGCACTCTAGCCCATATATGGTCAAAGGGGCGTGGCACTCAATGTGTTAAAGAAAGTTGATTTACATTTAGTCATTTAGCTGACGCTTTTATCCAAAGCGACTTACATGTTCTGTACGACAAGCCATCAGGAAGGGCACAACTCTATCAGCTGAGCAACAATGTTCATAAAGTGTTGAGTGCTACAGTGTAGGTTAGTTTATTAGGACAAGTGCATGACAGTACGGTTAGTTAGGGTTAGATTTTATTTTTTATTTTTTTTAATTCAGATAGTGGTTGAAGAAGTGTGTCTTTAGTCGACGGCGAAAGATTGGACGATTTAATTGATTTAGTTGGGCTGGGGCTTCTCCCTGGGCTGGGTCTGGAAAGTTGATGTAATAAAAAAAAATACTAATTTAATCACTTTATTCAAATTGAGGATTTAGTTTGAGGATATAAAAATCAAATAAAATTTTTAAAAAATATTTGAATTTTTTTTAATTAATAGATTTTTTTTTTGATTACAAATTACAAATTCAAATGTTGATTTAGAATTAGAATGCCAACGTAACGAACGAAGGTTCGAAGGTTCGAACGTTTGGGCTCAGCCCTAGCTGGATGATAAGGCCAAAATATCATATCACAATATATTTCTTAGTTTCAAGTCAAGTCAAGTCAAGTCAAGAGTTTTAATTGTCACGGCATACAGGTATACAATGAAATGCGGCTGGTCTTGCCCGCGACGATGTGCAATACAGTGGTACAACATATAATAGAATCCAATAAAATACAGTGGTACAACATATTAATAGAATCCAATAAAACAGTGCAATAAACAGGTACATGGTGTGCCATCTCGGTATCTGTACATTAGTATTTACAGAGCATATAATACATGCTAGGTAGCTTTAGTAGTGCAATACACTGTTCCTGATGCTATACTACTTTAAGTGGCCTTTCCTCTGGCCATAAGTGTGCGTGTGTGCGGCATGAGTGTTAAAGTGGCTGCTAGTGTGTGAGCATGCTCAGCGTGCGTGTCGTGTATGTGCTTGTGTGTGGATAGTTCAGTTTCTGTGTCTCTCAATGTCTCTCAATGTTCAATGTTCAACACCATCCAGCCGTCACTGCTAGCGGAGAAGCTCTCTGCGATGCAGCTGGAGCACGGCTTGGTGGCCTGGATCAAGGACTACCTCACTGAGAGGCCACAGTACGTCAGACTAAAGGACAGTCAGTCTGACGTACTGGTGAGCAACACCGGCGCCCCCCAGGGAACTGTGCTGTCACCCTTCCTCTTCACCCTCTACACCTCAGACTTCTGCCGCAACTCCAGCGGGTGCCACCTGCAGAAGTTCTCAGACGACTCCTCCATCGTAAGCTACATCACCGACGATGATGAGGAGGAGTACAGAGCCCTGGTGGAGAGCTTCGTGGGGTGGAGCGACAGCAACCACCTCCAACTCAACACCAGTAAGACCAAGGAGCTGGTGGTGGACTTCCGGAGGGGCAAGAAGAGGCCCCCCCCGATTCCCATCTCCATCCGAGGGGTGGATGTGGAGATGGTGGACTCATACAAGTTCCTTGGGGTACACCTGAACAATAAACTGGACTGGTCGGACAACACAGAGGCCCTCTACAGGAAGGGACAGAGCAGGCTGTTCTTCCTGAGGAGACTCAGGTCCTTCAATGTGTGCAACAAACTGCTGCAGTCTTTTTACCAGTCTGTTGTGGCCAGCATCCTCTTCTATGCTGTGGCATGCTGGGGAGGCTACATCAACTCAAGGGACACCAACAAGCTCAACAAGCTGGTGAGGAAGGCTAGCTCTGTGGTGGGAGTCGAGCTACCTAGACTTGAGGTGATGGTAGAGAGGGGGATGATAAGGAAGCTGGATGCCATCATGGAGAACCCCTACCACCCCCTCTACGACGAGCTAGTCAAGATGAGAAGCTCGTTCAGCCACAGACTCATCCCCCCCCGACACTCAACTAACCGCCTCGGACAGTCCTTCATACCAGCGGCCATCAGGCTCCACAACAGTGGGCAGCGACTAGCAGCCTCCAGGCCCCACAACAGGGGGCAGCGACAGCGACTGCTACCAGACATTGACCTGGGACTTATAGGAACCCAAGGGGGACAAAGTAGACTACCCTGGTACTTTGATTAATGTATACTCAGTAGATAGTAAATTATTATAACACTACCTCTTGCATACTGCACCTCATGTGACACTGTGAATAATGTGAATATTCCTCAGCTAGTCAGATAGTAAATTATATTGACCATATTGATCAAATTGTTTACACTGCCTGTGTTGTCTTTTACTACCTGTATACTGTGTTGTTTTACTACCTGTACCCCTCCCCCCCTCCCCCCCATGCTGCTATGATGCCTGAATTTCCCCAAGGGGATCAATAAAGGAATATCTTATCTTATCTTATCTTATTGTTCAAGGCTCTGATGGCCTGGGGGAAGAAGCTTAGCCTAAGCCTCTCCGTCCTAGTAGCTGGAGTTCGCAGGCGTCTGCCTGACCTCAGCAGCTGGAACAGGCTGTTATTGGGGTGGTGGGGGTCTTTCATTATCCTGCAGGCTCTGGATTTGCACCTCTTGTTGTATAGAGCCTGCAGGGGAGGTAGCGCAATACCCGTGGTACGCTCGGCTGAGCGCACCACACTCTGTAGGGCCTTCTTGTCCTGTGCCGTGCTGTTCCCATACCAGGCAGTGATGTTTCCGGTCAAGATGCTCTCTACAGCTCCTGAGTAGAAGGACTGGAGTATCTTCCCCGATACTCTGAACTTCCTTAACTGTCTCAGGTGGTAGAGGCGCTGCTTCGCTTTCTTTACTACTGTGTTTATGTGTGTTGACCATGTCAGGTCCTCTGAGATGTGGACCCCCAGGTACTTGAAGCTGCTCACCCTGTCCACGGTAGCCCCGTTAATCGTCAGTGGTGTGTGTGTCTCCTGCTGTCCTCTCCTATAATCCACGATCAGCTCCTTGGTTTTACCAATGTTCAGGAGCAGGCTGTTGTCCTGGCACCAACGTTCCAGTACCTCAACCTCCTCTCGGTAGGCCTTCTCGTCGTTGTCCGAGATCAGCCCCACCACCACCGTGTCGTCGGCGAACTTCACAATGGAGTTGGAGCTGAACTTGGCCGCACAGTCGTGTGTGTAGAGTGAGTACAGCAGGGGGCTTAGAACACAGCCCTGGGGGGACCCGATGCTCAGGGTGATGGTGTTGGAGGTCTGACCCCCCACCCTGACCGCCTGGGGTCTTTCACTCAGAAAGTCCAGTACCCAGGCGCTCAGGGCGGAGCTCAGGCCTAGCTCGATCAGCTTGTCCACCAGTCTGGTGGGGACTATGGTGTTGAACGCTGAGCTGTAGTCAATGAACAACAGTCTCACATAGCCCCCCTTCTGACGGTCAAGGTGGGAGAGAGTGCTGTGCAGTACCTGGGAGACCGCGTCATCAGTGGACCTGTTTGTCCTGTATGCAAATTGCATAGGGTCCATATCACTGGGGAGAGAGGCACAAATGTGGTCCTTGACCAGCCTCTCGAAACATTTCATGACCACAGAGGTGAGTGCCACCGGTCTGTAATCATTTGGACATGTTGGGGAGGGTTTCTTCGGTACAGGGATGATGGTAGACATCTTGAAGCAGGCAGGGACTACTGACTCCGCCAGGGATTGATTAAATATGGCGGTGAACACCGGGGCAAGCTGGTTTGCACAGGACTTAAGTATGCGTCCTGTTATACCATCTGGGCCTGCAGCCTTCCTGGTGTTCACCTGCATAAATGCTCTTCTCACACTGTGTTCCGACAACGAGAGAGCGCCCCCGCCCCCCCGCGGTTGCCCCCCCCCCTCCACAACAGCCGGTGCGCCAGTGACATCACTGGAACCCAGGTAGGTAATTTCATCTTTCCTTGTGACAATATTGTCACCCACTGTAACTGAGAAGCCGTCGGTCTTGCTGAGTTTGTTATTTGAACCGAAGAGAATGGGTCTGTCTAAACAATATCCAGGTAAGATGGCGGACGGTTATCCCATGATTTATGGCGTAATGTCGCATCTACTGTTTTATATATGGCAGCACCGCTGGTCTAACTGTTGGGTACATTATTTAAGGTTAGGCAATTGTGAAATACTGTAATCACAAACGGGAACATATACCTATTGATCAAAGAATAATGTCCAAAGGACCTTCTGATTAAACAAACCTGCTTTGTGTTTCTTCATCTCACTTTCACAACACTCTGAAGTTTACGGCCAGTCTCGACTCCTCCTTAGTTCAGATGTGTCTCCAGCAGCTGCAGTTAGTCCGTTCTTTACACGATCACTGCATCTAGATCTGTTCAGAGAGTTAACGTTAGAGATTAGCAGCGTTAGCTCGTTATAGCAACAGACAACGAGGTGAAGCAATGGCATGGAGTGTGGTGCCCCTGGTGGCTAGGACGAGACATTGCATGGCATTTCCGTATTTCCTGGTGACGTCAGAGAGGGCTGGACCAATCAGCTACGTCCGCGTCACGCCGCACCCCACGCCCCGCCCCTTTTTAAATAAACAGCCAATAGCTGCCTCGCACGGGGAAAGCCAGTGACCGCGACAAACCGCGCGCTGATTGGCGGAGAGGGGACGTCACTCCATATTGGGCCTAGCCCCTCCCCCCTGACCAGGCTCGGTTGAGACGTGGAGAGAGTGCGAGAGAGGGATGAACGAATGAATGAATGGATGATGAATGAATGATGAATGAATGATGAATGAATGATGAATGAATGGATGAATGATGAGTGAATGAAAACTTTATTTAACAGATTGCAGAATGGGTACAGTACAGTACAGCTCAATACACACAATTGTTAAGGGGATGCAGACCAGAGAAAGACGTTTGTCTTGTTTACATCAGGGTCCCCCATTTTCAATTGATAGTGACATTTATGACATAATAGATAAGATATTCCTTTATTGATCCCCTTGGGGAAATTCAGGGTATATACATGACATTTATGGCATAGGGACATACATGACATACAGGTATTTAGTACTGTTACATTTGTGACATACGATATGCAAATATACAGTACTGTTACCCATAGATCCTGACAGAGTATATACATATGATGGGGAGGGGACTGTACATTAGGTTGGGGTGGGTGGGTGGGAGAGAAATATACATACGGTGGGGAGAGAATATATACATACGGTGGGGAGGAGACTGTACATTAGGAGGGGGTGGGTGGGTGGGAGAGAAATATACATGCGGTGGGGAGGAGACTGTCTATTAGGAGGGGGTGGGTGGGTGGGAGAGAAATATACATGCGGTTTGATTGATTGATTGATTGATTGATTGAAAACTTTATTAACAGATTGCAGAATGGGTACAATACAGTACAGCTCAATACACACAATTGTTAAGGGGATGCAGACCAGAGAAAGACTTTCGTCTTGTTTACATCAGGGTCCCCCATTTTCAATTCATCAGGACATATATGACATACATGACATACAGATAGTCAGTACTGCTACATCTATACATTTATGACATACCAGATTTGCAAATACAGTACTGTTTGTGATACAAAAGGAGTCAAGAAAAGGGAGTATATACATTTTACGTAGAAACTGTACATTGGAGGAGGTTGGGTGGGGTTGTGTGGGGGGGGGTTGGGTACATTGGGATATTGACAACCATACTGGGTAATTTACATTGGAGGTGGTTGGGGGGGGGAGAAACACTGTATAAACAAGCAAAACTGTGGGGGGGGGGGGGGGACACTGTACAAACAAGTGTACAGTGTGGGGAGGAGACTGTCTATTAGGAGGGGGTGGGGGGGTTTGGACATTTACGGTGGCCAGTTTCGAATTGCAGTCTCCCGTAGGTGTTCTTTGAGAGTGGTTTTGAAAGTGGTTAGTGATTCACATTCCTTTACAGCGTTGGGTAGGGCGTTCCACATTGATGTGGCATAATTGCTAAACGTGTTTAGTACCTTGTTTGAGCCGAATCTGGGTTTAACATGATTTGTTGAGCTTCCTCTGGTGTTGTGGTCGTGGTATTCACTGACCTTGATTTGATTGATTGTATGTCATAAATGTCCTGATGAATTGAAAATGGGGGACCCCGATGTAAACAAAACAAAAGTATTTTTCTGGTCTGCATCCTCTTAGCATTGTACCCATTCTGCAATCTGTTAATATGTTTTCAATCAATCAATCAATAAGAAGGACAACCATAAGCATCCTTCCTCCAGAAATCAACCAATCCTGGGCACTCCCATACCATATGGAAAAAGGTACACAAGGCGTTTTTGTGTGCACAAAGCGCTTTTAGGTGATGGTATGGCTTTCTTTATGTAATATGCATGGAGTAAAGTATGTCCTATGTATAAAATCAAAATGGATGACTTGGTGGTTGGGAATTCTGGAGGATAGCAAAATGTTTTGCTAGATTAATAGCCCATTTAGACTGCTGCTATTGAATGGTATATCCACACTGGCACACTCTATCAATGGGTAGAGGCTTTGAAGAAGTCTTTGCCAACATGGCGTAAACCGTTGAGACCAGACCCCTGGGTCTGGTAAATATTGTGTGAAATGGATGGGTACCTAATTGACTATCCCAAGGTACACCATTGCTGTGCGCAATAGAAGCTAGAAGAAAGTGCCAGGTGAATTAAAGTGTTTCTGAATGTCTTGGAATGAGCAGAGACCCTTTACCCCAGTGGTTCTCAAACGGTGGTACGCGTACCACTAGTGGTACTTGGTGGTACTGCTGGTGGTACTTGAAAACATTAACAAAAACAAAAACAAATTATACTTTTTTTTTTTTTGCAGTCAGGCCACTGAACTTAGAAGCAGGCCAGGCCGCGTGTAGCCTGTTTACAACGCATCCGCGTTTCCGGCACTCTGATTGGCCAGGTCATGTGACATGTGCGCCCAATAGCGTGTTTGCCCATTTCCGCGTCGAACAGCCTGCAAACTACCTGGCGTTCTATCGCCATGCTCTAAGACAAACTCTAACCTTAACCAACTTCGAAGAGTGCCTAAGCTTAACCAGTGTAGAAACTTGCTGTCCCACGATTGGCGCTCATGTCACATGACCTGGCCAATCAGAGCACAAAACGGGAACCCGGAAACGCGGATGCGTTGTAAAAAGGCTTCAAGCGGCCAGGCCAGTGTTTCTGGTTGCGGCGGCGCGATAGTTAGATAACCTAAATGGGGAACAACCAGGAGATCACTGTGACAGAGTAATGCAGTCTAAACAGTCATAAATCTTTAATTCAACTTCAGCCCTGATCATAACCATTTATTTTTTTTTGATTTTTTGTAATGTCAGATAAAAAATGAAATACTCCCACTTTTCTGAAAAGAGTTGGTGTTAAATCTGATATTACAAAAAATCCATACAAATCTGTGTTGTTGCTAATCATTGACACATGCTAGCCTGTAATAATCCCCACCAGAAAAATGTACTTTGCATTTGATATATTGAAAATATTTAACTTTTTGTGTGTTTCTTTTAACAATAATTTTGTGATGCCGTCACACAAACTGGCATTTAAAGGGTAATAATTCAAAAATGTATTGAACATGTGTTTTCTTTTCTTTTTTACAATAATTTGTGATGCCCATCACAAACACTGGCATTTAAAGGGTAAAATAAAAATTCAAAATTTCTGCACCAGAATGCAGGAAATTAAGTTTTTGTAACAAAATAATTGTGCGTGTGTGTGTGTGTGTGTGTGTGTATGTGTGTGTGAGTGTGAGAGAGAATGAAGGACAATTGCTTGCTGTGTGAGAGAGAGAGAGAGAGAGAGAGAGAGAGAGAGAGAGAGAGAGAGAGAGAGAGAGAGAGAGAGAGAGAGAGAGAGAGAGAGAGAAGATAATTAAGTACATTTGCTGAAATACAGTCCTTAATTTTCTCACTTGCTATGTGAGAATGTTAGTTATTATGTTCTCAATGCGTTTGCTAGTTCTAGTGCAATCCCTTTGTACATTGTGGCTGTGTCTGACAAAAGTTAACAATAAATAATGGTATTAGGAATACATTTGCCTCCTGCGTGAACTGTGCATAGCTGAATAGACTGTATTTTAACGCCGGTCATATGGTGGTACTTGGAGAGCCAGCTACGTTCTCAGGTGGTACTTGGTGTAAAAATTTTTAGAACTACTGCTCTACCCCAAACAAATCAGCAAGTGTAAGAACTCCCTTATTACACCACTGGGGGGCAGTATTGGACGCCTCCCCACTGGAGACCAGTGTTATCATGGGCGATTGATTGATTGATTGATTGATTGAAAACTTTATTAACAGATTGCAGAATGGGTACAATACAGTACAGCTCAATACACACAATTGTTAAGGGGATGCAGACCAGAGAAAGACTTTCGTCTTGTTTACATCAGGGTCCCCCATTTTCAATTCATCAGGACATATATGACATACATGACATACAGATAGTCAGTACTGCTACATCTATACATTTATGACATACCAGATTTGCAAATACAGTACTGTTTGTGATACAGAAGGAGTCAGGAAAAGGGAGTATATACATTTGACGTAGAAACTGTACATTGGAGGAGGTTGGGTGGGGGGGGTTGGGTACACTGGGATATTGACAACCATACTGGGTAATCTACATTGGAGGTGGTTGTGTGTATATGAAATCAGAACCTGGACAGTTTGCGTGCAACCAAAAATAAAAGGTCAAATTTTTCACGCTGCGCGCGGGGACCGTTCCCTTTACAACCTTCCCTGACCTAAAGCCCACGCGCCGCCTATGGTCTGATGGCTGTGGGGAGAAAGGACCTGATCAAACATATACAACATTTCCCCACACACATTAAAAGAGCTGAGCCTCCTAAAGAAGAACAGCCGGCTCTGTCCCTTCCTATAGAGCGCGTCCGTGTTTGCAGACCAGGCCAGCTTGTCGTCCAGGTGCACACCTACATACTTATGTGGCGGGTGGCGGTAATGAGAAAGGAGGAGGGGCCTCAATGAGCCAGGTTCCGTTATAGGGGGCCACCTGCAGGCGGAACGTGAGGTGAACTGTTTGTTCCGGCCGGTGCAGTGAGGCAGTGCACACCTCACTCCGTGATGCAGGAACGAGCATTATACACTACGGTAGGCAGTGGTAGCATCTATGGGTTATGGATAGCGGTTTTAATTGTGTGCTTTATATGTGTGACATGGAGTGTTTGTTCCAGATCACTTGCCTGCATGGTTCCCAGCGGGATTGAAGGTAGTTGGTAGGATAGGACCACCAACGTAGCACACTTTGTTTTAGCATGTAATGTTGTCTAATAATTATGTGTGTTATTGTTTTAATACAACAATCAAGGTGCCCTTCTTTTTTCATAATCTTTTACCGTTACTGGTAAATCAAGGTAAATAGAGTGCAATATAGCATCTAAACAACACACTGTAAGTGGGGAGATAACAGTGGAGAGATTGAAATCTATCAGAATAGTAGTAGTAGATTATTTTATTCAGCCATCACACACAAAACAATAATAGTGCACAATCATTCCAGACGGTCAACAGTCTGATTTGGGCAGTGACTAAAAAGGTACAGGCTGACGCATAATGCTTAGATATACCTGTCCTATATTATTATGAAATTAACTAAATACAACAAAATAAGGATTATTCACATCATTTGTAACCCTCAAAAAAAGCTACACAAACCATTTCTTCTGACTTATTCTTAAATGTATATCAGCATTGTTCCACATGTTAACCAACCATAGAAATACATCTCCTTTGAATCCCTTTCTTAGCTTTAGTCATTCTTATACAGTATATTGTCTCATTAGACTAACTTCTAGTGAATGAAATAGTGAAGTTAAAATATTCCCCATTTTTTGTGAACCCCCTGAACCTCCTCAAGCATCCCGGGGCCACAGACCCAACATTATAATAATAATAATAATAATAATAATAATAATAATAATAATAATAATAATAATAATAATAATAATAATAATAAGACAGAAACATCTGCACATTAAACATTTATTCATTCTATATACATGTCATTAAAACCCCAAATATGACTAATAGGATCGAGATCAAGGTAAATAGAGTGCAATATACCATCTATATACTGTAATGATCATGGGTTTAAATAAACAACATACTTACAACAAAATAAACATGGGTCTGGATTTTATTTAATGATAATTTATTGATAAGAGAGACACATGTAGAACTTTGAACTCAAACGTTTATTAGATATCTGAGAGCCTCATTTATCAATACAAGTATGGTATGTGTGAAACGTTGATCAATTACTGTGCCACACTTTACTTTACAGAATGTATGTTGACATAAAATTACCCAAAATGCTAGAACTGTTGTTGTTGTTGTCGTTGAGAAAATTATGACTAAATCCCTTTGCTCTCTATCCCCCTGGATATCAACAACGTTATTTTTGACATGTGGGTTCCAAGTTATTCTTGCCTTGATACACTCACTGTGCCGTTCTGTTTTCATCATCTTTAACCATTACTGAAAATGTGGTGCTAATTGGCTTCCAATGTATCTTAAAATGTGTCTTAAACACATAAACCCATAAAAGTCACCACATTTCACTAAAATGGACAC
The DNA here is from genome assembly GCF_963971535.1 of Notolepis coatsorum. NCBI lineage: Eukaryota > Metazoa > Chordata > Actinopteri > Aulopiformes > Paralepididae > Notolepis > Notolepis coatsorum. The sequence goes on along the minus strand of NC_140176.1, from coordinate 4,447,067 downwards.
ATAAATGCATCTCAGTAGTGGTGACTTTCATCAGTTTATGTGGAGTTTATTTTATGTATGGAAAAATAAGTTGTTGATGTGTTCTTTTTGTTTACTGTATGTGTGTGTTGTTTGTTCCCTTGCATTCGCCCCTCCTCTTAATTCTCCCCAACGTTGTACTAATCAGAGACAATGCCCTTCGGCTGGGCGATGAGGTCACCCCCCTCCCCCCTTGACATGGAAGGAGGTGCTCCATGGTCTGGGGTTCTATGCCACAGTCGCATGTGGTTGGGCCACTAAGATAGCCCCATCTGCTTGGGGCTTCCCTGGAACGGCCAACACCTGGAAAGGAGCTAAGCAGCTATGACCCACGTGGCGTGTGGCCGGGACTACACACAATATCGGACCTTAAAAGGAAACCCAACAGCACAGCTAACATTGGTGCCTCCCTACCGGATGAGCTGAACAGCTTTTACGCCCGTTTTGAACGGTACCACCAACCTTCCAGGGGAAGCCCCCACCACTCATTAACCCCTCCCACAAGTCTGTACGATGAACGGTTCATGAGATATGAAAGGGGCAGGGCTTATTGCAATGGACAATTAATTCATAAATATTTGTAATGCATGTATATCAATGACAATAGGTTCACTATGGCATGTCTATATATTGTTAACAGGTGCCAAAGAGCTGATTACCAGCGAACCTGTATAATATCACCCTCTTGTGGTGAAAAGCTGTAACTTCATACTGAATATGCATTTCAATGATGGGAATTAATTAACTTAAAATACTTGTCCAAAACTGCCCTATTGTGAGGTTAGCTGCAGGGGGGAATGGTAGTCCAACAAACAGTAAAGTAGCAACAGAGAATGAGACGCTTGTTTTAAATTAAACCATTATTTTTCGGCCTAGGTTATGTCTCTAAACTCTTACTGACAAAGAAATCACTTCCTGTTCCTTATATTACGGGGAGAGGGGGAGGGACTAATAGGTTAAACCCACAGAGATTTATCACAAATTAATAATATAGCCATACCATCGGTAATATGAACAAAAACTAAATCTTTATATTAAATCAAATTAGATTAGTGTAAATATTTCAATTCAATAATAAATATAAAAACGTCCATGAACACAAAATCACTATTCTGGCTGCTACATTTCCAATCCCTAATTGTTACCGTGGAACAATTATCAATGAATGATAATATTGCTGCCATATTCTACAACATTGATACATATAATATATACAGTAATAACATTATGGAAGTCCATTTCTGTTTTTTAAATTGAAGTCCAGGTCCAATGTGATGTGTCCGTCTTTCAACATTGAACACTGAAGTCTTCCTGGGATCAGAGCTTCAAGCACGTGACCCACCAGTTCTGTGGTGAAACAGGCTCTGAGGTTTTGTCAGATGCTCTCTGGCGCCACCAGTTATTGAAGGAATACACTGTTGCTGTCACACCTCAGTCTTCTGACTGCTACCTTGAACTACTTATGAGCGAAGCCCACTAGGGCACGACATAACTGCAGTAGAGATGTCCGCTGTCACTCCAATACAATGGAGCTAAATGGCACCGGGTTTGTGCCAAAATAATACATTTGAAAATCTCAACATTAATGTCTATAGCTTTTTATTTCATTTAGCAACTATTTTCTGTTTTAACTTTTAACTTAAGTAAAATATCATGTCCTAATGGCTACACAGCATTTTAAATTATAACACTCATAATGAAAGAATCAAAACAAGCATATGAGATATATTTTATTGACTGAATCAAAAAAGGAGGTACAGAATCTTTGTGTTTGATATGAATGATAAACGGAAATCAATCACAAAACAAAAATAAGTCCTAAGGATTCCTATAAGTATAGTTAGTATAAGTACATGGGGTTCCTATTGGGTATACTGCTTAGTATAAGTACATGGGGTTCCTGTTGAGTATACTACTTAGTATAAGTACATGGGTTTCCTGTTGAGTATACTACTTAGTATGGGAAAATAATTTTTGGGCAGCATGGTGGTTAGTGGTTAACACTTGTTTGTTTGTTTGTTTATTTACACATATAAAAACAATTACATATATAATACAATATAATCCACAAGGGATGTGTAGGAGAATTGCCTAAAAACCCTCTAGGGGCTTGCATGTGGCATTCACTAGGAAGCAAAATTACATTATATCAAGATAAAATATAAACCCCCCCCCCCCAAACAAACAAACAAACAAACACACACAAGCAGGTCTACATAGACACCGAAGCAGGCACCCATGCCATACGATTTCTGGTATAGAGAAAACAACTAATGACAGGAAGAATATATAATAAAACGAAAGTACAATAACAAAATACAACAAGCCATCAGACCACAGTTTGTAAAGGAAGTCCATGTGGGAAATATTGGTGCTCTAGGACAGGGGTTCTCAACCCTTCTGCTGCCAAGGCACCCCTGTGTTCAATAAAATATTCCAGGGCACCCCTACATACGATAAAGACTTTTTCGGTCCTGTCTTTTTTGCTACAATGATGATACAATGATTCTTTATTTGCCGTGCTGTCGTTGAGATGTTTTGTTGTTTGTTTGTCTTTGTTGCTTGTTGGTGAATCTGCAAATATGAATTGCCCCACGCGGGATCAATAAAGTTGTCTGAATCTGATGACAAAAGTGCTTGCTTTCAAAATAATGTTTATTTAAGAAAAAACTGAAAATCATGTATTTTTTTTTTAATACAGAAAAGGATCACTAAAGTGCTATCTGTTGCAGCTGCACTGTTCTCCATAAAAATAGCATATTTGGATAAGTTTGACAATTACTCAAACAGAAAATCATGTTTTTTTTTTTTAATACAGAAAAGGATCATTAAAGTGCTATCTGTTGCAGCTGCACTGTTCTCCATAAAAATAGCATATTTGGATAAGTTTGACAATTTCTCAAAAACAGAAAATCATGTATTTTTTTTAAATACAGAAAAGGATCACCAAGTTACCATTTCTCAAAAAATATAAATAAATACAGAAAATAAGCACTCGTTCACTCAGTGGACATTTCTAGCTCAATGCGAGGTCCGCTGCTGCTGGCTAATAATACGGTCAATACGTGGGGAGATCTTTGACAAGGCAACACGCATGTCATCATCAAGGCTCAACTTGGCCCTATATTTTGTTTTCAGAGCTGTCATGGATGAAAAGCCAGCTTCACACAGATATGTGGGGCTGAATGGTATCAACACCTTAACTGCAGCATCATGAGATTCTTGGTACTCAGCACCACACTCTGAAACTAGCTCTCCAGGTGGTATCAGATGAGATTTCAATGAGTTCTTCCAAGAGTTTGGATGGAGATGTGTCAGGAAGCTTTGTCTCAATGTTGTCTGTAAAGTCTTTTTTTATCCAGTGACTTAATGATTTTCAGATTTTTAGAAATGGTCAAACTTATCCAAATATGGTATTTTCATGGAAAACAGTGCAGCTGCATCAGATAGCACTTTAGGGATAATTTTCTGTAATCCAAAAAATTATTTGGATTCACTATAAAGTGCCTGTTCACTATAAAGTGCCACGTTTTGATATATTGAGCTTTAAACTTTAAGCACATTTTTTGGAACACGCAACCTAAAACACCTTCCTCTCCCAAACCGTTCCTGCAATTGTTTTATGTTGCATGATGATCATGGATACATTTATTATGTATTGTATTTTTTATGTTTAAATATCAACATAATCTGTCTGTCCACCCTCAGTACATTTACTATCAATATAATATAGTAGTCTGACTTCATCATATCTTTTCAAACGCACACACATAGAGGGAGAATGCCCCCCCCCCCCTCCTTCCCAGTCCTCCTTCCAAGTCCCCACCCTGCTGTTCTCTGTCGCTCTGAACAGGGCTTGTTGTTAGCTTATGCTAAAGGGACATTAATTCCGGTCTTAAACACAACGTGGCCACAAAGGAATGGCAAGGATTGCAAAGCATGTTATATGCATTTGACCCGTTGCGGAATAAAACAGCAGGGATTTGTTTTGGGTCGCAAAAACACTATCCTTGCTGTGTTTCAATGTCCGCGTTCCAGATCCAGAGTACGCTACTACTGCTGAGCTGAGAGCGTGACGCTAAGCTCACTGCTCAGCCTGCTGTGTTGAGATGCATCCTTATTGGCTGTGTGCTGTAGAGCGGATATGAGTCACGACACCACGGAGTTTCAAAATAAGAGTATCATAATGACCTAAATGTTGCTAGCTTTCGGAGCCTAGTTATTTAGCTGGAGCTGCGCGTGGGCAGAAATGAGACCCGCTATAGGATTTTCAAAATAAGACTGTTGTCATTCTATATTTTTAAAGAACATTGCCAGGCATCTCGCGGAACCCCTGGCAGCTCTCCGCGGAACCCCTGTGTGCCGGGGAACCCCTGTTGAGAACCGCTGCTCTAGGAGATGATATTCCAGTGCTCTTTTGAATTTCAGAAAAGAAAATTCCAAAATATGTGGAGGCAAAGAGTTCCACAACTTTGACCCTCGGTAGAGCAAACAAAATTGAGATTGGGAAGTGCGGGAAAGGGGTGGTCTAAGCAAACAGGAACTACGTGTGGGGTAATTATGAATTTGGTGATTGTGGGCAAACATGTCATGAAAAAACACTGTCGCCTCACAGCTAGAAGGTCCTGGGTTTAATTCCCGCTTGGTGACCAGGTTGCCAGGTACCCAGGTGGGGTATCTCCCGGGCCTTTCTCTGTGGAGTTTGCATGTTGTCCCCGTGCTCGCAAGGGTTTCCCCTCCAGATAAGATAAACCCAAAGGAAAAACATGCAGAACAGATCGCTAACGCTGTCGCGTCCCTGACGAAGATGGACAGCAGCACTTGGATTGGTCCCCGGGCGCGGCCCACGCCACAGCCCATGTCTGCTCCCGACTGCCCTTGGGGGGAAGGACGACGGGATGGGAAAAGTGCAGAGAGACATTTCATCAGTGCATGTGTGTGTGAGTGTTCCTGGGAGTCGCCCATCTCGCATGTGTGTGTGTTCTTCTTCTAAAAAAGTACATGGGGTTTCTATTTAATATACTGAAAACTGTGTTTGGGGACCTGTTCTCTTTATTCTTTTCAAGTGAGCTGTGGTGTTCCACAAGGAAGCATACTAGGACCGCTACTATTCATAATTTATGCAAATGACATGTAGTCAGCTTGTGACTGCAACTTGTTCCTGTTTGCGGACGACTCAGCCCTGCTGGTCTCTGACAAGAACAAGTTACAGGTTGAAAAAGCCCTCAGCTCAGAACTAGGCAAAATCTGCATATGGCTCGCCGACAACAAACTATCATTACACATGGGCAAAACAGAGTCCATTCTCTTCGGTTCAAATAACAAACTCAGCAAGACCGACGGCTTCTCGGTTACAGTGGGTGACAATATTGTCACAAGGAAAGATGAAATTACCTACCTGGGTTCCATCCTAGAGGCTAATCTTTCCTGTGACAAAATGGCATCCAATGTAATAAAAAAACGAACTCGATTCTTGTACCGGATCTCCTCTCTGGTAAACAAGAATACCCTGAAGACTCTAGCAGGAGCACTCATTCAAGGGTACTACGACTATGCTTGCACCTTATGGTACCAAAGCACCTCAAAGGCACTAAAAAACTAATTACAAACATCTCAAAACAAGCTAGTCAGACTACTGCTTGACCTGACTCCTAGAACCCACCTCACCCCTGCCCACTTTGACAACCTAGGATGGCTTAGAGTAGACGACAGAGTACAGCAACTTGCAATGGCCTTGGTCTACAAGATACACTACGCGACCAAGGTACCCATGTACATGTCAAAATACTTCCCAAAGGTCAGTGAATACCACGATCACAACACCAGAGGGAGCTCCACAAATCATGTTAAACCCAGATTCGGCTCAAACAAGGGACTAAACGAGTTTTGCAATTATGCCACATCAATGTGGAACGCCCTACCCAAAGCTGTAAAGGAATGTGAATCACTACCCACTTTCAAAAACACTCTCAAAAAACACCTACGGGAGACTGCAATTCGAAACTGGCCCCTACAAATGTCCTAACCCAATTGCACAGTAAATGACCAAGTATGGCTTTGTCAGTATTCCAATGTACAGTGTCCCCCCCCCACCTCCAATGTACAGCACCCACTCACCCACCCCACCCAACCTCCTCCAATGTACAGTTTCTACATCAAATGTATATACACTCTTTTTCTGGACACTTTTGTATCACAAACAGTACTGTATTTGCAAATCTGATATGTCATAAATGTATAGATGTAGCAGTACTGTCTATCTGTATGTCATGTATGTCATATATGTTATGATGAATTGAAAATGGGGGACCCTGATGTAAACAAGACGAAAGTCTTTCTCTGGTCTGCATCCCCTTAACAATTGTATGTATTGAGCTGTACTGTACTGTACCCATTCTGCAATCTGTTAATAAACTTTTCAATCAATCAATCAAGTCTACTCTCAGCTTAAACGGAAGAACTAAATGGTTTCTTTCCTGTATGAGTTCTAGTGTGTTTCTTCATATTTGATTTAACATTGAACCCTTTCCCACAAACTGAACAGCTAAATGGTTTCTCTCCAGTATGAGTTATCATGTGTTTATTCAGATTTTTTTGCTGACTGAACCCTTTCCCACAAACTGAACAACTAAATGGTTTCTCTCCAGTATGAGTTATCATGTGTGTCTTCAGATTTGTTTGCTGACTGAACCCTTTCCCACAAACTGAACAGCTAAGTGGTTTCTCTCCAGTATGAATTATCATGTGTGTCTTCAGACTTATTTGCCGACTGAACCCTTTCTCACAAATTTAACAACTAAATGGTTTCTCTCCAGTATGAGTTATCATGTGTTTCTTCAGACTTTCTTTAAGCCTGAACCTTTTCCCACAAACTGAACAGCTAAATGGTTTCTCTCCAGTATGAGTTGTCATGTGGATCTTCAAATGTCCTTTCTGATTGAACCCTCTCTCACAAACTGAACAACTAAATGGTTTACTCATGTGTATCTTCAGATGTCCCTTCAAACTGAACCCTTTCCCACAAACTGAACAACTAAATGGTTTATCTCCAGTATGAGTTCTCATGTGTGTCTTCAGATGTGTTTGCTGATTAAACCCTTTCTCACAAACTGAACAGCTAAATGGTTTCTCTCCAGTATGTGTTCTCATGTGTGTCTTCAGATGTGTTTGCTGATTAAACCCTTTCTCACAAACTGAACAGCTAAATGGTTTCTCTCCAGTATGTGTTCTCATGTGTGTCTTCAGACTTGTTTGCTGACTGAACCCTTTCTCACAAACTGAACAACTAAATGGTTTCTCTCCAGTATGTGTTATCATGTGTGTCTTTAGATGTTGCTTCCTACTAAACCCTTTCCCACAAACTGAACAACTAAATGGTTTCTCATCATCAGTCTCAGCTCCAGAACTGTCATCATCACAGTCATCAGTCTCAGCTCCAGAACTGTCATCACTGTCATCAGTCTCAGTTAGAGAACAGTCTGAAGAGAGAGGCTGGCTATCTCTAGTTGGTTCTAAATCACCAGCTGGATCTAAGTTACTGGCTAGTTCCGCTACTCCACAGTCCTCTCCTTCAGGTTCTGTTTTCATGTGTTCAGTTGAGGTGCTGGGTAAAGAGTATGCTTCTCTGTTTTTCTCCCTTTGGGTTTGAAGAGGCTGGAAGGACCGAGTGTTCTCTTGACCATCTTCACATTTCACTGGGTCTACTGTGATCTTGGAGAGATCAGCTTCTTCCAGCCCTTGATCTAGTTCATCTTTAATCTGCTCTGGGTCCCGGTTTTGGCTGAGTTGTGAGGACAGAGTGTTCTCACCTTCATTTTCACATTTCATAGGTTGTAAGGTCATCTTGGAGCCATCAGCCTCCTCTAGATCTTGACACAGTTCCTCCTGTTCCTCTTTGATCCGTAGGAGCTCTGTGTCCTGGGTTTGGCTGAGCTGTGAGGACTGAGGTTTCTCTTCATCATGTTCACTCTTCACAGAGACAGGAAGCTCCTCTCCCTCCTGACTGATCCAGAGTTCCTCCTGTTCCTCTTTAATCTGTAGGAGGGCCATGTAGTCTAGAAAGAAGGGCATACAATCATTTAAATGTAATTTGTTGTAACCATTGCTTTTGAAAGTAACAAAGGGACAGGTCACTATTTCACATTACACTCTTAACAGGAAAGTAACAACACGCTGAACCAATATATAGGGATGCACAGATCCTATACCCAGGGGAGGAAATTAGGCCATTTTACTCGCCAAATGCGAGTATTCTTTATGTTTGGCGAGTGATTCATGAAGAGCACTCGCCACACTGGCAAGTAGTAAGCAAAACCAAAAAAATCATTCTGCAATCTGCTGATTCGCTTACTGGCAAGCCGAACTCTAACTCCCCCCTTATGATTCCTCCCATTTGCGCCTCATAATAATCCATAACCAATGAACATCATCATTGCGCTCTAAGCTCCTCCAACGAACACTCGTTTTCTAGAAGATGTCGCCCATCTAGGGGAAGTGGACAGACCACTGCGTGCGGCCCTACAGACTCCTGTCACCGGCTTGACAACGTAGACAAAAACACATCAGTGGATGAAAATAATTGCATGTAGAGTTGTCGCTTGGTATGGTATGGTATTTATTTTAGACAACAAAACATATACAGATCATTACATCACATATTTGCTTTTGTCAAGGAGAGGAACAAAAAGCCAATGACTTATTTACATCGTTGTCCTTGGAAGTCAAGGATGCTTGAAAACAACACATACAACTCATTACAGAAAATCATTCACAATTATTACATTTGCATAGCAATAATGGCACAACCCTTAATTAATACAAACATGTCCATTTGTTGAAACATGTTAATTTAGCCGTGAGTCTGTGTGTCTCTGAAGCACCCCGAGGGGAGGGGTTGGTGGGGTGGGAGGGAGGACGGAGAGAGGTTCCGGCTTAGACTAATTACAGTTGCCATCAGCTAGTACCAGAGGGGAAGGTTATGACTACAGTTGCCGTCATAGGGGCGGGAGTTTTGGCTTTGGTGATGGGTGATGAGACAGCCTTGGGTTCCTCCCCTCCAGCGCGCGTACATAGCCAGGCGTACACGCGGGAGGGGGGGTTTGGGTAGGGATTGGGGGTGGGGGGCCTGCCATCCATCTTATCTACTCCAGACAGTTTCGTTCTGTTCTTGGTACGGTGTTGGGTAGGAACGCCGCATCCCTGATCTTATCTTGACTGACTCCCCAGCGTGGCCTTGCACATAGACCTCGGGCATTCTTCATTCTTCAGCAGACCTGATAGTGTGGGGGGAGGGGGGGCTTTCGGATATCAGTGCGGTCTGACATGGGGGCGAACAACAGCACGCGACACGTCTCCTTCGAGTCGGATGAGAATGACAAGTCAACAAGCATTAGCCGGCTAGCTACCTAGCATGTAACAAGCTACCATAACGCGCATTCAACATAGTGGACGGCTATACTGAGCGGCCAGGGGAGGAAATTAGGCCACTTTACTCGCCAAATGCGAGTATTTTTTACGTTTGGCGAGTGATTCATGAAGACCACTCGCCAGTCTGGCGTGTATACAAAAAAATAAAACATTCTGCAATCACTGCACTGGCAAACGGTGCGCGTCTTCTGAGTGTTCGCTTTAGTTGACAGTGCCACGAGAGCACTGCACAAGACCACCCACGGACATATGTTTAATAAAAGTTTGCGCAGTACTGGCCAACCCGCGGACATATAATAATAAAAGTCCCGCGGTACTAGGCTAGCCATCAGGAGCACTCGCAAACGGATAACGTTAAACACAGCAGAAGATGGAAAACAGACAGACTGACCAACGGGGAACTGCATCCAACCCTAGTACAACCCTCGAGTATAAGTTACTAAGGACACATTTAAATCACAGAGGTGTAATGTTAGTCTACTGGAACTGTATACAGTGGTTAGCTTCTAGTTAGCGTTTTAGCGATAGCTGCTTGCTAGCTAACGTTAGCCCCGTGTGCTCAAAGCAGCCAGCTAGGTGTATCTGTTATGACTATAATGTTTCCAAAAAAGCACCGGACTACGACGTAAGGTTAGACGTTTTATTTCATGCTCAAAAGCCCCTGGCTTGCACATCGCAGTCACGAAAGGGGCTAGCTCAACCAGTGCACTGTGCACAACAGCACACCAACCCAACTGACGTTACCACAACACTTGACGGTACTTCACAGCACTGTCGTAAGACCACCGTGCTGTCTTAAAGGCACAGTGTGCCTACCCAGATGCATACACAACATTGACGTGGCTTGACAACCGAGGTTCAAAGTTAACTTGATTGATTGATTGAAAACTTTATTAACCGATTGCAGAATGGGTACAATACAGTACGGCTCAATACACACAATTGTTAAGGGGATGCAGACCAGAGAGACTTTCGTCTTGTTTACATCAGGGTCCCCCATTTTCAATTCATCATAACATATGACATACAGATAGACTACTGCTACATCTATACATTTCACATCTATCTATACACTTCACAACATACTTCGGTTTTTTTCTTTCACTGCCCAACCCAGTCCAACCCAGCATCTTTCACTGCCCAGTTCAGCCCAACCCAGTCCAGAATAGATCCCTCTTTCATGTTAATATGTTTTATGCTAATATTGTGAAGAGTAGAGATTAATGTTTTATGCTAATAAATATTAGAGTAGAGACACGGTGTGATTATTTTACTATGATTGAAAATCAATTTAGACGAAGACATACAAAGAAGTAATTATCACAATTAGCGATTTCTTTTGTCTGGTAAAAAATCTGTTTGGCTGGTAAAAAAAATCAGATACTCGCCAGTTGGCTGGTAAGCCAAAAAGTTAGTTTCCTCCCCTGTGAGCGGCTTTGCTTAAATGCAGCCGAGTGACATTTTATTATTACCGGGTTTCCCCCCATATCACCACTCGCCCATATGCCCTTCACAACGGTGATGTTGTCATACTTGTCATTCAGAATACACCTGCTGAACCCCTAGTGTTGACATGAGATTCGATTCCAATGTATTGTCATCATACAGCACAAGTACAGTACAACCAGAATACGTTTGGCATCCAACCAGAGTGCAAATGTAACAAGTCAAGTTCAAGTTGTTTTATTTAGCTATTACATTACAGTGAAATGCTTGGTTCTTTCACTGCCCAGCCCAGTCCAGCCCAACCCAGTCCAACCTAGACCAGCCCAACTTTCCCTGCCCAACCCAGTCCAGCTTTCCCTGCCCAGTTCAGCCCAACCCAGTCCAGCATAGTTCCCTATTTCATGTTAATATTTGATATCCTAATATTTTGAAGAGTAGAGACGGTGTGATTAATATATGTTTTATGCTAATATTGTGAAGAGTAGAGACACTTAATGTTTTATGGTAATAAATATTTTTAAAGAGTAGAGACACAGTGTGATTACTACTATGATTGAAAATCAATTTAGACGAAGACATACAAAGAAGTAATTATCACAATTAGCGATTTATTTATGGCTGGTAAAAAATCTTTTTGGCTGGTTAGCCAAAAAGTTAGTTTGCTCCCCTGCCGCTATACCCAATACCACTACCAGGCTGATACTAGCTACATGTGATCAGTATCGACTACAGGTGGTCTGATCCATTACCACGTTGTCATAAAGCATCCTCCTCCACTAACATCCCAGCAGTGCATGGTGGAGAGGAAGAAGGACAATGTTCCTGCTGATTCTGCTTGATGAGATGTTGGACAAAGGTTTGGAGTTTTTATTATATAAGGCTATAAAACAAGTGTACATGTACACACAACTACACGTACACCTCCAATACTGCACATGTACACACAACTACACGTACTCCTCCAATACTGCACATGTACACACAACTACATGTACACCTCCAATACTGTACATGTAGCTACAAAAAGGCAAGGGAATCTAGAAAGTAAAACGGGAGGATTTCGAGGTAAGGAGACTACTCCTAATCCACCTCTTAGTACTCATGTGGATTCTGCTTTGTTGGTCAAATCAAGAAAGAAATGAGGACACAAGTCTCTGAACATAAGAGCAACATTGGAAATCAGGATGAAAAGTCTCCTGTAGCCAAGCATCTCACTGCTGCAGGCCATGAGGTTTGTAGGCTGAGGTTCCAGAGCATTGAGGTAGTGAATCCCTTGAAAAGAGGGAAAGAGGGAACAGGGAAAGCCTGGTTTCAAACATCGGGTTAATTGAATCTGGCTAATGGGACTTTTGATCGACTTAGTTGAACCAGGTAATAGGGCCCAGATCACACCAGGAGACATAAACAGATCACACCAGGAGACATAAACAGATCACACCAGAAAACAGATCACACCAGGAGACCTAAACAGATCACACCAGGAGACCTAAACAGATCACATCAGGAGACATAAACAGATCACACCAGGAGACCTAAACAGATCACACCAGGAGACATAAACAGATCACACCAGGAGACATAAACAGATCACACCAGGAGACCTAAACAGATCACACCAGGAGACATAAACAGATCACACCAGGAGACATAAACAGATCACACCAGGAGACCTAAACAGATCACATAAGGAGACAAACAGATCACATCAGGAGACCTAAACAGATCACATCAGGAGACCTAAACAGATCACAGCAGGAGACCTAAACAGATCACACCAGGAGAGTTAAACAGATCACACCAGGGCCCTATTCCCCGTACCTGGTTCAACTAAGTCGATCAAAAGTCCCATTATCCAGATTCAATTAACCCGATGTTTGAATCCAGGTTTTCCCTGTTCCTCGAACGCTGATTCACTGTCGTTAATTCGAACCAGACTTGATACTCAGGATAATTGCGCGCGGCCGCCTCACCTGAAAAGGCATCATATGTCGATCGCAGAAATCCTGATTTTCTAACGGCATTGATTGAAAACTTTATTAACAGATTGCAGAATGGGTACAATACAGTACGGCTCAATAGCCTTGCCGACAAGTTAAATGCATAATCTATAGGCTAATTTTAAGTCCCTCATTACCCCAATCAATCAGATTATATTTCTTTAAATGTGCCTGCTGGCAGTAGGCTTAATGGAATGAATAATCGAATGAGATCTTGCTAGCGAAAATAATTAGTTAAACTCTTTCCGAATAAGTAGACAAAAACAAGCCCAAATAATATCTAATTGATACGAATTAATAGATACTTATGAGGATATCTGTACTGTATGTGCTTAGGTATCATGTACTATATAAATACATGGTTCCCAAAGTTTTCAAGGTGCGACCCCCGAAATAACGTGTCAGAGAGGCTTGGAGGCTATACAGTTTCACTATTAATCAGGTTTTAATCTGTTTCGGACATCATCCATACATGCATTGAATTGATTAACCTTTGGTTTATACCAGTGACACCAGTCATGTTAATCACCTTCTTGTTCATCATCAGATTAACACTAACAGTGCTTGAACAGATAAATGCATTTTCTCAAATGCATTCATCAAACCGTCAAAGGCTTGCAATTGCTCATTCATTTTCTCAAGTCACGTCCACGTCATCAAATCCGTCAAACAGCGCATCTCCTCAAACATTTTAATCCCAGTTACAATATCACAATAACGTGAGTGACACAATTCAATAATCCACATATTCAGATTTGTCGTAATTCATATCCACAATCCACGCATGAAGATGCTTCAATTTATGCTTGAATGAAACACAATCCGGGCGCAAATACATCCACAGCCAAGAATATGAAACTAATCAGAGCCAAACGCCCGATTTCATTCATTAAAAACATCCCCGCGGGATTCACATTTGCAATGCTCCGATGTTATTAAAATAACCACATAGTGTGTATATTGCACCTCGCGAGCGCCGTACATGACGTGCATTATTTAGAACAAAGTAAATCCATAGACTGAATATGATTTATTATCAGCATTTTAGGTATATTATTTTACATTTCAAAAGCCCCCTCTAGAAAAACGAAGCACAAAAACATAATTCAGAATGGTATAATGCAGGGTTCAAAATTAAGGGGGGCTTGGGGCAAAATGCCCTAAAAAATTTACCAAATGCCCTCGAAAACCAGTTAAGGGGGGCAAGAAAAGCACCCGACAGTTTACTAATTATATAGATAATTATATATATGCTCTAAAGTATCGATAGTATATGTGTACTTATGCACGCTAGAGAAGCAGGCTGAAAAATCGATTATCCATGCCGTGGTCAGCGCTAACGTTATGCACACACACACACGCTGTGATGGCGGAGAAAAAAACATCTGATTAACCCAAGACTGGTCAAATAGAGTCCTTACCTACATCAGATGTTCTGCAAAAAGATTAATACAATTCCTGATCGCCATTCCAAATATTGATTGTGTTTATTGATCCAACGTTATAGCACCAAAACACATAATCCACGCTGCTCTGAGTGTCCTCGGTCCATCTGTTATAACGATACTGCATGCCCGAGATGGGAAACCCCGGGACCGGAATTTTTTTCTGATGCAGTCCCACCCAATCCAATCCAATGATGTGCAATACCATCCGGGAGACGATAGGCGGCAGTATTTGCCCTTTTCGAGCTCAGACCCATTCCCAATGATAACGTCAGGCTGGATGGATGAAAAATGTATGGATATTGCTAATAAAAGAAATAACGATTAAAACCCGAGTTTTCTCGGGTCTTGGCACTCAACGCATGGCGAGTTAACCCAACTAATCTCGTGGTTGGCACTAAATGGGTTAATGACAATCACCTGCTATTTGATTACAATCACTTCGTGACCAAAATGTCTGCGATTGAATACAATGAATAGGGTAGGGCTGGATGTAAGGCTGTCCCTGAAGCCTGTTTTTGGGATTCGAACTTCGTCAGGGTTTTTCGTTTTTAACCCATTCTCTGCCACCACTTTGATTCATCCAAAACCATCCTCTGCCAGCTCTATTTGTCTATGGAGATGTTCACCTTCTTTGCAGGGCTATAACTTTTTTAATTGTATTGCTAAATTGACATTACTATGGCCCATTCAACATCAATTATCCATCGTTCAGGATGTAGGAACGTTTCACTTTTTCATTCACACATTCATACTAAAATACCATCCAGAGTATAAATATGTTTTTATCGTTTTCTGCTGTATTTCATAGAACGTGAGATATAGGCCTAAATGCATATTAGATTATCAAATGCCGTTTGACACCGATCAACGTTATATAAAAAATTTCAATTGTACAAGGTCCTAAACGTCATGACTCATCATCTGCTGGTGACCGGAGGGGGGGGGGGGGGTCGTTTATAATGCAATGACCGACGTTAAATGATTCATGTAGTATGGGTGATATATAGATCAGAACAGTTTGTATGGATAATAATAATAAAAAACGCTATAACTCACGGCAGCTTCCTCATAGCGATGGGGGATGATACTGGAGCAAAAAGATCGCTATTATGGGATGTTGATCTATGCGATCCATTTCCAGGTTGTATAATACTATATACGTCCAAATAATGTTGTTTATTGAGTTATGGCAACGGATCGATATCCAGTGTGTCAAGATGGAGTCCTGCGAGCGATAGCGAGTGGCCGGACGGAATAGGGGACACACCAAGCACTTCCGGCCACTTCCGGTTTTGGCAACTCGCCGATCGGCCACCTGGTGGCGGTATTGAAGCGCTGGAGAGTTGAGCGGAGATCTACAGCACCAGTCAAGAAAAAAAAAAATATTGATCTCAATGACGTGGTAATCAGTCATTGGCAGACAACGCATGGCGGAGAATGACATGGTAATCAGTAATTGGCGGGAGATGGGTTCTGTTTAAACCAATGGGTTTTTTCTTCACAGTTGCAGATAAAGATTAGGCTACACTAATATTATAGTATTAAAAGAAACTGATGCGTTATATTCATTAACACATTGAGTGCCAACGACGAGATTAGTCGTGCTAACTCGCCATGCGTTGAGTGCCAATGATGAGTTTTCTCGTGGTTTAATCGTTATTTCTTTTATTAGCGATATCCATTCATTTTTCATCCATCCAGCCTGACGTTATCATTGTGAATGGGTCTGAGCTCGAAAAGGGCAAATACTGCCGCCTATCGTCTCCCGGATGGTAATGCACATCATTGGATTGGATTGGGTGGGCAAAAAAAGTCCGGTCTGGGGTTTTCCCATCTCTGGCAAGCAGTATCGTGTTATCACATTCACTGGCGAGGCTCGGAGCAGCGTCGATTGTGTTTTGGTGCTATAACGTTGGATCAATAAACGCGATCAATATTTGGAATGGCGATCAGGAATTGGATTAATCTTTTTGCAGAACATCTGATGTGAGGTAAGGACTCTATTTTACCAGTATTGTGTTAATCAGATGTTTTTTTTCTCAGCCATCGCAGCGTGTCTGTTAGGGGTGGGGGGGAAATCGATACGTAGTACTATCGCGATACTTTGCGTGGCGATACTGTATCGATACAGGGACGCCAAGTATCGATATTTAATTATTCATAAATATTTTTTGTTTTTATTAAAAAAAAATTGTATAAGGAAGTTGCATTGTTAATTTCAATACCTGTAATAGTACAGTAGTCCACACACACACATGTGCATTCAGTTAAGTTGGAATATGACTGTAATACAAACAGTTCAGTTTGTCAGGTACATGCAACACAGATTACAGTGTTTACATCTGTCTGCTTGAGAAAATACCATGTTCTGCAATACAAATGATTGAAGTGAGATGAACAGACTGAACTTTATTTTATTAGATAAAACATGTTGACAGTTTTACTTTGCAGTTGAAAAAAGGTAATAGATCGCAATATATCGCAATATTAATATCGCAATACTCAGCATATCGCAATATATTTAGTATCGCAATACTATCGTATTGTGACTCAAGTATCGTGATAGTATCGTATCGTGCAGCCTCTGATGATTCCCACCACTAGTGTCTGTGTGTGTGTGTGTATGACGTTAGCGCTGACCAGGTCATGGATAATAGATTTTTCAGCCCGCTTCTCTAGCGTGCATAAGTACACATATACTATCGATAATCTAGCGTTTATTTGAAAACTATTCATAAATCAGCCGGAAAATGACAACGTGTTTTGTGTATTCCACTAAAGAGCTATTATCGCCGAATTTCTCTGGAATTACTAGAACTCTCAAACTATACTCATATTCAAAACGATATGAAACGGAAATGTACCAGTGAAAAAACAATCCGTTTCATACATGTTGACTGCAAGCAAGTCATTGATAAGCGAGGGGTATTTTAGACCCATAGCCATAATTTTGAGATATAGTTTAAGCCTTCGCAAATTTCCCCGACCTCCCATTGACTTCAGTGCTAGCACTCTAGCCCATATATGGTCAAAGGGGCGTGGCACTCAATGTGTTAAAGAAAGTTGATTTAATTGATTTAGTTGGGCTGGGGCTTCTCCCTGGGCTGGGTCTGGGGCTGGAAAGTTGATGTAATAAAAAAATATATACTAATTTAATCACTTTATTCAAATTGAGGATTTAGTTTGAGGATATAAAAATCAAATAATTTTAAAAAATATTTGAATTCTTTTAATTATTTTTTAAATTAACACTTTGATCGCCGGGGTTAAATTCATAATTTACCATCCCTCGCCAGCTCTATTTGTCTATGGAGAAGTTCCCCTTCTTTGCAGGGCTATAACTTTTTAAATTGTATTCCTAAATTGACATTATTATGGCCCATTCAATGTCCTATATCTATTGTTCAGGGTGTAGCAACGTTATACTTTTTCATTCACATATTCATACTAAAATACGGTCTAAAGTATAAGTATGTTTTATCGTTTTCTGCAGCTTTCTCCAGAACTTGATTTATAGCCCTAAATGCATTATATTGATGATCAAATACAGTTTGGTAGGAATCTGTGCGAGATAAAAAAAACTTCAACTGGATGTGCTTCTAGGAGTTACTACGTATGATCTGATGTTGACCGGATGGGCGGGGGGTCGTTTATAATTCCGTGGGCAACGTTATATCATTCATCTAGTGTGGGTGATATGATCATCAGAGCAGTTTATATGAAACACGTTAAAAAAAAACGTTGAATCTTACCGTAGCTTCCTCATAGCGTTGGGCGATGAGCGTGGAGCAGAGATATTCCTATTATGGGATGTAGAAATACCCAATCCATTTCCAGGTTGTATAATAGTATATACGTCCAAATCATGTTGTTTATCGAGTTATTTGCAACCGATCGCTGTCCCGTGTTATCAAGATGGAGTCCCTCTAACGATAGCGAGTGCCCGGACGAAATATGGGTGAGCACCACTTCATCCACATGACTTCCTGTTGGGCGATCTGCCGATCGGCCACCAGATGGCGCTCTTGAACCGTTAGAGAGTTGAGTGGGGCTCAGTATATCTCAGGTCTCCGGGGGAGAAATATGATTTCGATCACAGATTTTTGAAATATTGATATCAAAGACGTGTTACGGCGTCTTCGGCAGAATGAGCATGGCGGGGAATGACGAGTTTCGGCGTCTCCGGCGATTAAAGTGTTAATATAATTTAAATTTTTTTTATTACAAATTCGAATGTTGATTTAGAATTCGAATGCCAGGTTCGAATGTTTGGGCTCAGCCCTAGCTGGATGATAAGGTAAAAATATCATATCACAATATATTTCTTAGTTTTCATCAGCTCCTAGTAGTGTGTGAGTAACTTTATGAGTGCATGGCAGCGCAATGCTGAAAAAGCGCAAACATGCCCAGAGATTTCCACTAGGGCTGACCTTCGAATTTTTTTTTGAATTCGAAGCTTCTGGGCCGAGATTCGATTTTAATTCGAAGCTTCGAGATTTTTTTTTAAATTTTTTTTTATGTTATGGTACTTATACAGCACTTTGTTCAACTTTGTCAGTGCTGTAAAGTTTAAACCTTTTTAAATCTTTAAACAAACGAAACACTTTGCTTTCATGGAATATTTTAATCCGTCATTTGAGGCTTTATAAAAGCAGCACAATGAACACAAATCTGTCAGTGCCGAGTCCGACCTCATCTTAAATAACAAACAGCATTGCTTGTTGTAGTTAACAAAGAGAGGCAGAGTTGATTTTGCAACTACAAATTTAAAATAAAAATTTATAAAAATTGTCTTTTAATATATTCAAATTTTATTTTCATATTCGAATCCCATGCCCATCGAACGAAGGTTCGAAGCTTCGAAGTATTTAAGACAGCCCTAATTTCCACTATAATAAAGTTTACATGAAAATTAAATATGGGCCACCCATTTTGAGATGTACAACATGTATGCAAACCCCAGTACTCACTCTTCTCATTCAGCCTTTGAGGGCTCTCCTCTTCTTCCATTGACACCCGAGGGCTGAGAGGGCACACAAGGTCAGGAGGAAGTCCACTGCTGGAGTCTAGATCCTGGGGTGGAGAGACCGCTGGCTTGGGTGTTGGAGTTATTGGCTGCGGTGGAGGGGCTGGAAACAGAGAGGTGACCACCTGCTGCCGGGGCTGTTTCACCTCAGTTTTCCGAGGTATGAGGACAATACTCTTCCTCGCCTGTGTGGTGGCGGACAGTGAGGCGTGACACTTTTTCACCATAGTGTTTAGAGGAAGAAGGGTCAAGCTTTCACTGACCAACTTCAAAGCAAGAGAGGAAACAGTCCAAACAGGTAAAACTGGAGTCTTCACACTAACAGATAGGAGGGTCTTACTACCTGTGCCCGAAGCCGGTAAGGCTGAAGTCTTGACAGCCGCGGATGCGTGGGTCTTGGTAGAAGTGTCTGATGCTTTTCCCGCCAGACTCTTGGTGATCAGAGGGGCAGGAGCAGGGGTTTTGTAAGCCGTGACTGACGATGCTTCAGCTGGACTCTCGTGATCGGTACCAGGCAGAGGACAGGAGGCTGGTTTCATCTGGACGGTGGCCACGTGGAACGAAGTGATGCCCAGGTAACCCTTCCTACTGAACCCTTTCCCACAAACTGAACAGCTAAATGGTTTATCTCCAGTATGAGTTATCATGTGTTTCTTCATATTTGTTTGCAAACCGAACCTTATCCCACAAACTGAACAACCAAATGGTTTCTCTCCAGTATGTGTTCTCATGTGTCCATTCAGATCTCCCTTCAAACTGAACCCTTTCCCACAAACTGAACAACTAAATGGTTTCTCTCCAGTATGTGTTCTCATGTGTGTCTTCAGACTTGTTTGCTGACTGAACCCTTTCCCACAAAATGAACAACTAAATGTTTTCTCTCCAGTATGAGTTATCATGTGTCTCTTCAGATGTGCATTCCTACTGAACCCTTTCCCACAAACTGAACAGCTAAATGGTTTCTCTCCAGTATGGGTTATCATGTGTGTATTCAGATATGCCTTCGTACTGAACCCGTTCCCACAAACGGAACAACTAAATGGTTTCTCTCCAGTGTGAGTTCTCATGTGTGTCTTCAGACTTTTGTTATGCATGAACCCTTTCCCACAAACTGAACAACTAAATGCTATCACTCCAGTATGTGTTCTCATGTGTGTCTTTAGATGTTGCTTCAACCTGAACCCTTTCCCACAAACTGAACAACTAAATGCTATCACTCCAGTATGTGTTCTCATGTGTGTCTTTAGATGTTGCTTCAAACTGAACCCTTTCCCACAAACTGAACAACTAAATGGTTTCTCTCCAGTATGTGTTCTCATGTGATTGTTTAGACTTGTTTGCCGACTGAACCCTTTCTCACAAACTGAACAAATAAATGGTTTCTCTCCAGTATGAGTTATCATGTGTCTCTTTAGATGTTGCTTCAAACTGAACCCTTTCCTACAAACTGAACAACTAAATGGTTTCTCTCCAGTATGTGTTCTCATGTGATTGTTTAGACTTGTTTGCTGACTAAACCCTTTCCCACAAACTGAACAACTAAATGGTTTCTCATCATCAGTCTCAACTCCAGAACTGTCATCAGTCTCAGTTAGAGAACAGTCTGAAGAGAGAGGCTGGCTATCTCTAGTTGGTTCTAAATCACCAGCTGGATCTAAGTTACTGGCTAGTTCTGCTACTCCACAGTCCTCTCCTTCAGGTTCTGTTTTCATGTGTTCAGTTGAGGTGCTGGGTAAAGAGTATGCTTCTCTGTTTTTCTCCCTTTGGGTTTGAAGAGGCTGGAAGGACCGAGCGTTCTCTTGACCATCTTCACATTTCACTGGGTCTACTGTGATCTTGGAGAGATCAGCTTCTTCCAGCCCTTGATCTAGTTCATCTTTAATCTGCTCTGGGTCCCGGTTTTGGCTGAGTTGTGAGGACAGAGTGTTCTCACCTTCATTTTCACATTTCATAGGTTGTAAGGTCATCTTGGAGCCATCAGCCTCCTCTAGATCTTGACACAGTTCCTCCTGTTCCTCTTTGATCCGTAGGAGCTCTGTGTCCTGGGTCTGGCTGAGCTGTGAGGACTGAGGTTTCTCTTCATCATGTTCACTCTTCACAGAGACAGGAAGCTCCTCTCCCTCCTGACTGATCCAGAGTTCCTCCTGTTCCTCTTTAATCTGTAGGAGGGCCATGGAGTCTAGAAAGAAGGGCATACAATCATTTAAATGTAATTTGTTGTAACCATTGCTTTTGAAAGTAACAAAGGGACAGGTCACTATTTCACATTACACTCTTAACAGGAAAGTAACAACACGCTGAACCAATATATAGGGATGCACAGATCCTATACCCAGGGGAGGAAATTAGGCCATTTTACTCGCCAAATGCGAGTATTCTTTATGTTTGGCGAGTGATTCATGAAGAGCACTCGCCACACTGGCAAGTAGTAAGCAAAACCAAAAAAATCATTCTGCAATCTGCTGATTCGCTTACTGGCAAGCCGAACTCTAACTCCCCCCTTATGATTCCTCCCATTTGCGCCTCATAATAATCCATAACCAATGATCATCATTGCGCTCTAAGCTCCTCCAACGAACACTCGTTTTCTAGAAGATGTCGCCCATCTAGGGGAAGTGGACAGACCACTGCGTGCGGCCCTACAGACTCCTGTCACCGGCTTGACAACGTAGACAAACTTAGACAAAAACACATCAGTGGATGAAAATAATTGCATGTAGAGTTGTCGCTTGGTATGGTATGGTATTTATTTTAGACAACAAAACATATACAGATCATTACATCACATATTTGCTTTTGTCAAGGAGAGGAACGAAAAGCCAATGGCTTATTTACATCGTTGTCCTTGGAAGTCAAGGATGCTTGAAAACAACACGTACAACTCATTACAGAAAATCATTCACAATTATTACATTTGCATAGCAATAATGGCACAACCCTTAATTAATAGAAACATGTCCATTTGTTGAAACATGTTAATTTAGCTGTGAGTCTGTGTGTCTCTGAAGCACCCCGAGGGGAGGGGTTGGTGGGGTGGGAGGGAGGACGGAGAGAGGTTCCGGCTTAGACTAATTACAGTTGCCATCAGCTCGCAAGGGTTTCCCCCCCCCCGATAAGATAAACCCAATGGAAAAACATGCACAACAATAGATCGCTAACGCTGTGGCGTCCTTGACGAAGACGGACAGGAGCACTTGGATTGGTCCCCTGGCGCGGCTCATGTTGACGCCTGTCTGCTCCCGGCTGCCCTTGGGGGGGAAGGACGACGGGATGGGTTAATCGCAGATACGAATTGCATGCATGCATCGCATGTGTGCCGATTGATGACCTCTGAGCAGGTCCTAAATTATTATTATTATTATTATTAGTACCGGAGGGGGAGGTTATGACTACAGTAGGGATGCACGATAATTATCGGGCCGATATCAGCAATTATGACGTCATCCCGATAAACTC
Organism: Notolepis coatsorum; assembly: GCF_963971535.1. Taxonomy (NCBI): domain Eukaryota; kingdom Metazoa; phylum Chordata; class Actinopteri; order Aulopiformes; family Paralepididae; genus Notolepis; species Notolepis coatsorum. The sequence continues at coordinate 4,424,250 of NC_140176.1, read as the reverse complement.
GATAACGTTATTGATAGCTCCGATAACATAATAAATTTTTTGGTTAAAAGAAATCCGGTGTGGGTGGATTTGGATGAAGGGCGCTTGTTTTTATTATAGCCTCCTCCCGTTTTGCCAGTACTGTGGTAAAACTGATAGCGTGTGGTTTAGGAACAGGGAGTTTTTCACAAATCCAGCGCTCCCCTTCTTGGCTGTGACGTAGTCACGTTACATTCGGAGACAGACAGTCGATCTGCTAATTACGTCCCTCCGCTTGCACCCACCTCTTCTTCTTACCACCAATCAGAAGCTCTCGTTCGTTTATTTACCTCCGGATTGTCGGCCATTATTCTACTCGGAGCTATGAATGAATGAATGAATGACTTTATTTGACAATATAAAATAAACATGTGACAGAAGAGCACAGTCGGGATATACTGCCAAGGATGTAACACAAAAAAGCTCAGAGCTTATTTCCATTGTGGTCCTTGTAGGGGGGTGGGGGAATGTGATGCTTAATACATGCATCATACAAAACGTGACATCACAACACATCACATATACCATTTAACATTTATATACATACAGACTCATACAACATGCAAGGGTGCCTTAAGCTAAGTGTCTAGGTATAGTCCCTTTTGAGCCATGTCTTCAGGCTGGACTTGAATCTAACGGCACGGTCTATGGTTTTCAGTTCACTGGGCAGACTATTCCAATAGACAGCTGCTGAATATAAAAATGACTCCTTCCCCATACAGCTCCTGAATCTGACTGGCACAAAGTCAGTTGAGCTGCGCCTTGTTTGGTAAGCATGGGTGTCTCTGATTCGGTTGAAGTAATTGTTAAAGTACACTGGCACTACCCCATGCACTATTCTGTGAACTAGGCACATCCCTATCTGGTTTACTCTGTCTTCCACCTTAAGCCATCTCATGACCTCAAAGTGAGATGAGTCAAGGTGGGTTCGAGCAGGTAGCCTTAGTATTACCCTGATTAGCTTGTTTTGTGATGTCTGTAGTTTTATTTTCTGACTTTTGGGGGCACTGTTGTACCAGGAGCCACACGCATAGTCATAGTGACACTGTATGAGAGCTCCAGCAAGAATCTTCATCGCTGACTGATCTAAAAAATTAGAGATTCTGGCTAGGTATCTAGTCCTGTTATTTATCTTTGTAAGTGCTTGGTGAGCCATGCTTTCCCCTGATAAGCTGTTTTCCAGGACGCAACCGAGATATTTCACATATGTTTTGTCTGTGAGAACAGTATCTCCTATTCTAATGTTAAAACCTGGCGATTTTCTGAGCCTGACCTTTGACCCGAATAAAATTGACTCAGTCTTCCCCACGTGGAGGGACAGCTTGTTGTGGCCTAGCCAGTCGCTAACCTTCTCTAGTTCTGCACTCAATGTCTGCTCAACCACTTTTTTGTCTTTGTGAGACACTAGTAGGGCGGAGTCATCTGCATATAAAAAAAGGTCACATGAGCAAGCTGCTTTCAGGTCATTTATATACAGTAAAAAGAGGAGCGGACCCAAAACACTCCCTTGTGGGACCCCGCACTCTACTGTCCGAGGACTGGAGAGTACTCCGTTTATATCTACCACCTGTTGTCTCCCTGTTAGGTAGGAACCAATTAATTTCTGAGCTGCCTCATTAAAGCCTAGGGCCCTAAGCTTCATTAACAAGATGTTGTGATCCACTGAATCAAATGCCTTCTGGAGGTCTAACATTACCATTCCACAGAACTTTCCCTCGTCTACCTCTTTCCTGATGTAATCTGTGAGGAACAGCAGGCAGGTGTCTGTGGAGTGGGACCTCCTGAAACCAGATTGGTATTTGTACATGATGTTATTAGTGGAGAAATACCCGTCTATTTGCTCATATACTAGCCTCTCAATGGTTTTTGATAGAACGCCCAGGATGGAAATGGGTCTGTAGTTACCCGGTTCCAATTTGTTTCCCTTTTTGTGGAGAGGAATAACTCTTGCCGATTTCATTTCGCTTGGAAATGTTCCTGTGTCAATGGCTAGGTTGGTAATGTGAGCTACATATGGGGCAATGATTTCTGCAGCATCCTGCAAGAATTTACCAGGGATGTTGTCTAATCCAGTAGCCCTTGAGGTGTCAAGTTTTTTAAGCTTTTCCTGGACCTCCATCTCAGTCACTTTCCTAAAAGGAGAAAGCATTTGCTTTAACCCCCTGATCTAGGTAGAATTTATGGACTTCACTCTATGTTGTTGCCGGGTTTAGCTGGGATCTTTTCCGATATAGTTTTTGCAATGGATGTAAAATAGCTATTCAGACAGTCTGCCACCTCTGATTTGTCTGCTGAAATTTTGTCTCCTATTTCTAAACTGATATTGCCCGATTTAGTCTTTAATTTCTTACTGTATCCTACCTCTTTAAGTGTCCTCCAGAGTTTCCTTGAGTTGTTCCTATACTCTGTTATTTTTTCATTAAAAAAACCCTTCTTCGCCCCTTTAATCAAACTATTTACATAGTTTTTGTGTTTCTTTAAATCTAGGAAAGCCTGTTCTGTCCTGGACTTCTTAAATAGTTTAAAAAGATTGTTCCTTATTTTAATAGCTTTTAAAATGTCATCATTAATCCAGGGCTGTGTCCTCTGCTTTATCCTGACCATCTTCCTGGGTGCTAATCTGTCAACTACTTTAAGAAATGTTGTTTTGAAACCATCCCATGCTTGATCAACCTCTTTGCAGTGCATTACATGAGACCAGTCCACACCTGTTAAACCATCCAGGAGCATTTCCTTGCTGTAATTTTTTAAAGATCTGATTTTTATGTTGTTGTGATCCTCAAAATGACCCCTCTGCACCTTTCTGGTACAGAAAATTGCAAGGTGATCACTGAGTGCAAAATCAACAACGCCGCTGTTTGTTATCCTCTGTTTATGAGACCAGTATTAAGTCGATTATGGTCTGAGAAAGGGAGGTAACTCTGGTAGGTTCAGTGATGAGCTGGTGCAGGTCAAACAATTTACTATAATTCAGAAGGGACTTTAATCCAGAGCTCTTTTTAAGTAAATCAGTGTTGAAATCTCCCATGACAACAACTTCAGATTTCTCAAAATCAGTGCACTTGGAGCATATCTCCTCTAGATCAACATAAAAATTGCCCTGGTCTGGTGGCCTGTAACAGACTCCAAAAATAATTGGTTTGCTTTTGGGTAACAGAATATCAAGCCACATCGCTTCTACCGCGTCGTGTTCAAGATCTGATTTTATATTAAAACCAATGTCCGACCTAATATAAGCACACACACCTCCTCCGTTTCGGTTTCGATCTTTCCTTACAATTATATATATATAACGTTAGCTGCTCCCTGCCAGCCACATTGACAAGTACCAGCGCTTATACATTACTGGCAAATGTCTTGTTGCACTTGTGGCAACGAGCGTTGTCAGCATCGACTTTAGTAAAAATAGACCCAGACTTTTTTTGAGGAATTTAAACGTCGCAAACTAATCTTGTTGGCCGTTTTCTATCTCTCCTCCCTGGGTCTCTCTCTGCCTGCGCGAGCCGTGCTCTTACACACACTCACACACACATACACACACACACACACACACGGGTGCTGTCGAGAGCAGAGCTGTGTGTGTGTGTGAGTGAGTGAGTGTGTGTAAGACTAAGAGCACAGCCGGCTGGCTCGCGTAGGCAGAGAGAGACCCAGGGAGGAGAGATAGAAAACGGCCAACAAGATTAGTTTGCGACGTTTAAATTCCTCAAAAAAAAAACTCCATAATTTCTCGAGTACCAATAGCAGTACCGATGACGTCGGAGCTTATAAATACTAAAAAAAAAAAAAAATGTGATTAAAAAAATTATATATATACATTTAAAAAAAAAGTATAATACAATAAATATCGGTTATCGATATCGGTTATCGGCTTGAGGAGCATAAAGATATCGGTATCGGTATCGGTGTCAAAAAAATCAATATCGTGCATCCCTAGACTACAGTTGCCGTTATAGGGGCGGGAGTTTTGGCTTTGGTGATGGGTGATGAGACAGCCTTGGGTTCCTCCCCTCCAGCGCGCGCACATCGCCAGGCGTACACGCGGGAGGGGGGGTTTGGGTAGGGATTGGGGGTGGGGGGGGGGCCTGCCATCCATCTTATCTACTCCAGACAGTTTCGTTCTGTTCTTGGTACGGTGTTGGGTAGGAACGCCGCATCCCTGATCTTATCTTGACTGACTCCCCAGCGTGGCCTTGCACATAGACCTCGGGCATTCTTCATTCTTCAGCAGACCTGAGAGTGTGTGGGGGGGGCTTTCGGATATCAGTGTGGTCTGACATGGGGGCGAACAACAGCACGCGACGCGTCTCCTTCGAGTCGGATGAGAATGACAAGTCAACAAGCATTAGCCGGCTAGCTACCTAGCATGTAACAAGCTACTAGGGATGGGTACCGAATTCGGTACTTTTGAGGTACCAAACCGAAACACGTCGGTACTACCGAGTATCGAATCAAGTGAGAAACCATTTTCTTTTTTTTTTTTACTTTTTTTCTTTTCATGTCAACGTTCACACGCACAATATATGCTTACCTAGGATTTGACTTGATTCAACAACAAAGCAGTCGGAGCAATGACAAGCCGAAAACTGTCGAAATTGTAGTTATTTGAAGTTTGGATTTTTTTTTACGACTGAGGTAGGTAAATAAAATTTCTTGAGACTAAAGTACCGAAAAAAGGTACCGTTGGGTACCGGTTCAAATGTGAAAGGTACCCATCCCTACAAGCTACCATAACACACATTCAACATAGTGGACGACTATACTGAGCGGCTTTGCTTAAATGCAGCAGAGTGACATTTTATTATTACCGGGTTTCCCCCCATATCACCACTCGCCCATATGCCAGGGGTGTACAGTGCGACATATATCTCGCACGTGCTACAGCAACAGCTGTCTGTGCGATGGATGGATTTACTTCAGTAGCACTGGTGCGATAGGGATTCGGTTCATATAGATACTCTTATTTTGAAAATCCTGTAGCGGGTCTCATTTCTGCCCACGCGCAGCTCCAGCTAGGCTCCGAAAGCTAGCAACGTTCAGGTGCATATGATACTCTTATTTTGAAAAAAACTCTTGTGACAACTCGACGAGTCGTATCCGCCCTATCCGTGCTTCTGCTAGAAGAGCAGCGCGTTGGTCGGTTGGTGCACGTTAACACAGCAGTGCGCCTACACGTCCCGAAATAAGTCCGTGGTGTTTTTTCTTTCTCGCAACGGGTCAAATGCATCTACATGCTTTGCACCGTCGCCATTCCTTTATGCGCACATCGCCCGAAATTAACGTTTATGTACCATTACAATCACTACAACGTTAGCAAGCTAACAAGCTAATCCTGATCAGAGGGCGCAGAGCCAGCAGACACAGTGTGGAAAGGGAAATGGGGGGCACTCTCTCCCCTTCCCTGTGTGTGTGTGCGTGCGTGCGTTTGGAAAGACGATGAAGTCACTAGTCAGGACTCAGGACAGGAGTATATTATAGTAAACTGAGGATGGACAGATAATGATGATATTCAAATACAAGTTTCGAGAGGAGTGGAAGTTTGAAGACAGACTAGACTACAATATGATGCGGGGGTGGTGAGTTGAAACAGTGTGTGTGAATGAATGAATGATACATTTTTTACTTCGGCTTTTGTCCGCCATTGATTTTGAGTTGACGAGAAGTTTTCTAGAACAACAACACGGTGCGGCTGACGTTTAGCTTTTAGCTCCGCAGGATGACTTAAATGAGGCATAATGATTTTACTGCAACTAATGTTATAATAAAACAAAGCCTTTCTATACATGTGTCTGATTGAAAACGTTATTAACAGATTGCAGAATGGGTAAAACTCAGGGCTCTGTGAGCAACGGAAGGAACTGAGCTAGTATGAACGCTTGCTACGTTCGGGTAAATAATATGCTGATGTTATTGAACGTGTAACACTAACTATATAACGTTAATGCCACAAAACGAATGCCTTGTTAATCATAAGTAGTAACTTTGATGCAGTAGCTTGTGTGTGTGTGTGTGTGTGGGGCAGGGTTAGAAATAAAAAAAAAATTTCAAGGGCTTTTTTGCCCCCCTTAATTGCTTTTCGGGGGCTTTTTTTGTATTTCGGGGGCACAACATTTTTATAATGAAAATTAACATAAAGATTATAAAACATTGTTGACACTTTTTTTACAGTCTTCGTCCCTATGTTTGATAACGTAATGTTAATGTCTCCATATATAGGGCTCTACGCTAACCTTTTTCCCAAGGAGCACATGTGCTCCTAAATAAAATGTTAATAAATAAAATCTAAATACAAATTTAGGAGCACACAGAAATTTAGGAGCACAGTGACAATTGTTCAAGTAACACACACACGCACACGATGTGTGACATCATGGCTTGGTTTCATGTTTTGAGGTACCTTCAATTATCTGTAAATAATACATACATACTCTATCTAAATAGATTAAATATTATTGTCCCTGAGTGAGGGCAAGTTGTGTTGTTGTCTTGATATAATAACCGGTTGCCTCTGGATCAACGAATGTCTAATATTGAATAATATTATTAGATTTTATTTTTAACATCCCTAATTCCAACAGTCAAGAAGCTTGTTTCAAATTGATGAAAAACCCCACACACGCAACGTTTGTGAGTATAGGCTCTGGCCAGATCGATCAATGAAATACGTTGCGCGCTCAGCGCTGTGGAATGAAGGAAATGCGCATCGGGATCGTATTTGGATGTTATTCTTTTGGAGTTGTGTTACAAATGGAATGGTCTTTCCCCGCCGAACACAAGTTACTTAACGTTACACAGAACACAGGTCGCGCTATGCAGATGCTTAACTTGCTAACGTTAAGATAGCAGTGTAATGCTTGATGAGAGCAGAGCGCTCTCTCTGTGTTCGCAGGAATCGCAGCACCTCTCAAGTGCCTGTAACACGCAGCGGGCCCCGCCTCCCTCCTCCTTGGAACAAACATTCCACCCAAAAACTGAATTTCAGTCCAGTTTCAATCTGAACTATTAACAGCGGAGCTGTTTTGTAATCTTCACAATCACTCGTCTGTCTCGCACACTGCAAGTAAATGATTTTTCCGGTTTGCACACACACATATTATTAGGGGCAATACGAGGGAAATGCTCGCACTGTAGAGCATATATATAATTATATATATAATTAGTAAACTGTCAGGGGCTTTTTTTGCCCCCCTTAACTGATGTTCGAGGGCATTTGGTCAATTTTCGAGGGCATTTTGCCCCAAGCCCCCGTTAATTTCGAACCCTGGTGTGGGGGGGACTGGGGACGGCATTGTGCAGGTCGCGAGTGAACTTTTTTTTGTCTTGACGCTACACAAATTGATGGATATTTATCGGCTACTGCCATCGGCACATTTGAGCTTATCGGCCGATAGGCCGATTGCAGTCAACAAGGCACTTATCGGCCGATACCGATACCCGACCGATACATCGGTGCACCCCTATCCGAAACAATGCCTAAACTTAACCATAACCAACTCCGAAAGAATATTGCCATGCTCTAAGACAAACTCTAACCTTAACCAACTCCGAAACAGCGCCTAAACTTAACCCTTCTAACCTTAACCAACTCCGAAACAATGCCTAACCTTAACCAACTCCGAAACAATGCCTAAACTTAACCGGCGAAAGAATGCACGTAAAAAAAAAGCGCGGTGGCGTGGCTAGACACAATTTGGTTGCCTAAAATATTCATGCAGCCCAACCTAGACCAGCCCAACTTTCCCTGCCCAGTTCAGCCCAACCAACCCAGTCCAGCATAGTTCCCTCTTTCATGTTAATATTTGATATCCTAATATTTTGAAGAGTAGAGACGGTGTGATTAATATATGTTTTATGCTAATATTGTGAAGAGTAGAGACACTTAATGTTTTTGGTAATACATATTTTAAAGAGTAGAGACACGGTGTGATTACTACTATGATTGAACATTTAGACGAAGACATACAAAGAAGTAATTATCACAATTAGCAATTTATTTATGGCTGGTAAAAAATCAGTTTGGCTGGTAAAAAAAAATCATATACTCGCCAGTTGGCTGGTACGCCAAAAAGTTAGTTTCCTCCCCTGCCTATACCCAATACCACTACCAGGCTGATACTAGCTACATGTGATCAGTATCGACTACAGGTGGTCTGATCCATTACCACGTTGTCATAAAGCATCCTCCTCCACTAACATCCCAGCAGCAGTGCATGGTGGAGAAGAAGAAGGACAATGTTCCTGCTGATTCTGCTTGATGAGATGTTGGACAAAGGTTTGGAGTTTTTATTATATAAGGCTATAAAACAAGTGTACATGTACACCTCCAATACTTTACATGTACACACAACTACACGTACACCTCCAATACTGTACATGTACACACAACTACACGTACTCCTCCAATACTGTACATGTAGCTACAAAAAGGCAAGTGAATCTAGAAAGTAAAACGGGAGGATTTCGAGGTAAGGAGACTACTCCTAATCCACCTCTTAGTACTCATGTGGATTCTGCTTTGTTGGTCAAATCAAGAGAGAAATGAGGACCCAAGTCTCTTAACATAAGAGCAACATTGGAAATCAGGATGAAAAGTCTCCTGTAGCCAAGCATCTCACTGCTGCAGGCCATGAGGTTTGTAGGCTGAGGTTCCAGAGCATTGAGGTAGTGAATCCCTTGAAAAGAGGGAAAGAGGGAACAGGGAAAGCCTGGTTTCAAACATCGGGTTAATTGAATCTGGCTAATGGGTCTTTTGATCGACTTAGTTGAACCAGGTAATAGGGCCCAGATCACACCAGGAGACATAAACAGATCACACCAGGAGACATAAACAGATCACACCAGAAAACAGATCACACCAGGAGACCTAAACAGATCACACCAGGAGACCTAAACAGATCACATCAGGAGACCTAAACAGATCACATCAGGAGACCTAAACAGATCACATCAGGAGACCTAAACAGATCACATCAGGAGACCTAAACAGATCACACCAGGAGAGTTAAACAGATCACACCAGGGCCCTATTCCCCGTACCTGGTTCAACTAAGTCGATCAAAAGTCCCATTATCCAGATTCAATTAACCCGATGTTTGAATCCAGGCTTTCCCTGTTCCTCGAACCAGACTTGATACTCAGGATAATTGCGCACGGCCGCCTCACCTGAAAAGGCATCATATGTCGATCGCAGAAATCCTGATTTTCTAACAACATTGATTGAAAACTTTTATTAACAGATTGCAGAATGGGTACAATACAGTACGGCTCAATAGCCTCGCCGACAAGTTAAATACATAATCTATAGGCAAATTTTAAGTCCCTCATTACCCCAATCAATCAGATTATATTTCTTTAAATGTGCCTGCTGGCAGTAGGCTTAATGCAGTGGTCACCAACCTGTCGATCTTGATCGACTGGTCGATCTTTGAGACTGTCCCTGTAGATCTTTCCATGAAAATTAAAAAAAAAAAAAAACGTTTTTTTTTTTATAGATCTTACCCTGAGAGTCCACATTACAGTTCTACCTTTGTTTTGATGTGAAAAGTGATGCTGCACTTAGCACTGACTGAGAAAGTACACATTACAGTTCTACTTTTGTTTTGATGTGAAAAGTGATGCTGCAATTAGCACTGACTGAGAAAGTAAACATTACAGTTCTACTTTTGTTTTGATGTGAAAAGTGATGCTGCACTTAGCACTGACTGAGAAAGTACACATTACAGTTCTACTTTTGTTTTGATGTGAAAAGTGATGCTGCAATTAGCACTGACTGAGAAAGTAAACATTACAGTTCTACTTTATAAAATGCTAATTGTAAATATGTTTGTCAATGTTAATAATATGAGAAAGTCCACATTACAGTTCTACTTTTGTTTTGATGTGAAAAGTGATGCTGCACTTAGCACTGACTGCACTTAGCACTGACTGAGAAAGTACATAATAGTTCTACTTTGACGTTTTAATGTTGGACCAAAGCATTGCATGTAATTAGAATACAGGCAAATAAAAGTCATTTAGTTTAAAGTACAATCTTGGCTGTCTTTTTCTCTCAACGCTTCAATAGGTAGATCTTGCCTTCACAAAAAAAAAAAAAGTGATCTTGGGCTTAAAAAGGTTGGTGACCACTGGCTTAATGGAATGAATAATCTAATGAGATCTTGCTAGCGAAAATAATTAGTTAAACTCTTTCCGAATAAGTAGACAAAAACAAGCCCAAAGAATATCTAATTGAATGAATTAATAGATACTTATGAGGATATCTGTACTGTATGTGCTTAGGTATCATGTACTTGGTGTTGTCCTCGACGACCAGTTGAACTTCTCTGCTCACATCGCAGCGACGACCAGAACCTGCCGATTCCTCCTGAGCAACGTCAGAAGGATCCGCCCCTTCCTGACAAAAGAAGCCACCCAACTCCTCGTCCAATCAACAGTCATCTCCCACCTCGACTACTAGAATGCACTGCTCGCTGGCCTCCCGGCCACTGCCACTAAGCCTCTTCAACTCATTCAGAACGCAGCGGCCCGCCTGATCTCAAACCTACCGAAGTCGGCCCATGTCACCCCACTTCTTAGGGACCTGCACTGGCTCCCCATTGCTGCACGAATCCGCTTCAAGGCCCTCGACCTAGCATACCGTGCGGCAAAGGGAACCGCTCCCGCCTACCTCCGGTCAATGGTCTCTAACTACACACCCTCAAGACCCCTACGCTCTGCATCTTCTGGCCGCCTCAGACCTACTCCTATCCAAGCTCCGGGAGGGTCATCAAAGAGAAGTCGCCTATTCTCAGTCCTTGCCCCACAATGGTGGAATGAACTACCCACCCCAGTTAGGACAGCCGAATCACGTCCAATCTTTCGCCGTCGACTAAAGACGCACTTCTTCAACCATTATCTGAAAAAAATAAAATAATAAACTATAAAAAAAAAATCTAACCCTAACTAACCGTACTGTCATGCACTTATCCTAATAAACTAACCTACACTGTAGCACTCAACACTTTGATGAACATTGTTGCTCAGCTGATAGAGTTGTGCCCTTCCTGATGGCTTGTCGTACAGAACTTGTAAGTCGCTTTGGATAAAAGCGTCAGCTAAATGACTAAATGTAAATGTAAATGTACTATATAAATACATGGTTCCCAAAGTTTTCAAGGTGCGACCCCCGAAATAACGTGTCAGAGAGGCTATACAGTTTCACTATTAATCAGGTTTTAATCTGTTTCAGACATCATCCATACATGCATTGAATTGATTAACCTTTGGTTTATACCAGTGACACCAGTCATGTTAATCACCTTCTTGTTCATCATCAGATTAACACTAACAGTGCTTGAACAGATAAATGCATTTTCTCAAATGCATTCATCAAACCGTCAAAGGCTTGCAATTGCTCATTAATTTTCTCAAGTCACGTCCACGTCATCAAATCCGTCAAATAGCGCATCTCCTCAAACATTTTAATCCCAGTTACAATATCACAATAACGTGTGAGTGACACAATTCAATAATCCACATATTCAGATTTGTCATAATTCATATCCTCTCTCTCTCTCTCTCTCTCTCTCTCATCATGTTAACGTTAGCCTCAGTTAAACCTTGCGACGCCTCGTTAGATGAAGCTGTGTTCTGAGGTGTGTTCTGTGTTCTGAGCTGTGTTCTGAGCTGTGTTCTGTGCTGTGTTCTGAGATGTGTTCTGTGTTCCGAGCTGTGTTCTAAGCTGTGTTGTGCTCTGAGCTGTGTTCTGAGCTGTGTTCTGTGCTGTGTTCTGCATGTGTTCTGTGCTGTGTTCTGTGCTGTGTTCTGAGATGTGTTCTGTGTTCTGAGCTGTGTTCTAAGCTGTGTTGTGTTCTGAGCTGTGTTCTGAGCTTATATAGTGCTTTTACTAACTATATTATATTTCTCTCTCCTCTGGTCAGGGGCATTGCCGGGTCTGTGCAGCGATAACACTGTATATTGACTGTAGAACGGGAGCTCTCTCTCGCTCTCTCTCTCTTGCTATATGTTGACTGTATCATGCCCAGCCTCGGGCAGCGCTATTATTTAAGAATATGTTGACTGTATGAAAAAAAAATTAAAAAAAATCTTTATATTAATTAGTTTAAATCTCGCACAGGGCCTCGCATTTCTCCCAGGCGGCCCTGCATAAATGCATATATAGATTATCAAATGCCGTTTGTTGCCGATCCACGCTATATAAAAAATTTCAACTGTACATGGTCCTAAACGTTATGACTGATCATGCGTGGGTGAACGGAGAGGGGGGGGGGTCGTTTATAATTCCGTGATCGCCGTTAAATGCTTTATGTAGTATGGGTGATATATAGATCAGAGCAGTTTGTATGGATAATAATAAACAAACAGGCTGAAAGTAACATCAGCCTCCTCTTACCGTTGGGCGATGAGACTGGAGCAAAAAGATCCCAGTTATTTGATGGGGATCGAGTCGATACATTTCCGGTTTGTATAATACTAATACACGCCCAAATCATGTCGATTATTGAGTTATGGCAGCGATCCATATCCACAGTCAGGGAACAAACTTAACTTTTTGACTTACCAGCCATATGGCTGGTAGATTTTTAAAAGTACCAGTCGGGCAGATTTTTTACCAGCCAAAAATTATAAATAGCTTTTTAGTATATCGCCATGTGTTATTATTACATATAATACTCTCATATGCTATTTTCAATTAATATCATAAACAACATAAGGAATATTAGCATAATTTTGAGTGGACTGAAGGAATGAGTCAGCGTTAATAGTTTTAAATGCTAATAATTTATTGAATAGAATAGAAGTGGGGTCGGGACACACACACACACACACCGTGTTTCAACTCACCACCCCCGCATCATATTGTAGTCCGTCTTCTAACTTCCACTCCTCTCGAAACTTTTTTATATTTGAATATCAACATTATCTGTCCATCCTCAGTAAACTATAATATACTCCTGTCCTGAGTCCTGACTAGTGACTCCGTCGTCTTTCCAAACGCACGCACACACACACACAGGGAAGGGGAGAGTGCCCCCCCCCCCCCATTTCCCTTTCCTCAGTGCTGTTCACTATGGCTCTGCCTCGTCTGATCATCAGGATTAGCTTGTTAGTTTACATTAACGTTGTAGTGATTGGTACATAAATGTAAATTTCGGGCAATGTGGGCATAAAGGAATGGCGACGGTGCAAAGCATGTAGCTGCATTGGACTCGTTGTGAGAAGAAAAAAAACATCACAGACTTATTGAGTCTGTAGGCGCACTGCTGTGTTAACGCTGCTGTGTTTAACGCTGCTGCTCTGTTTTCAAGAAACAACACGGAGTGGGCGGATATCATATGACTCGCGGAGTTGCTAAGGGTTTTTCAAAATAAGAGTATCATATGAACCTGAACGTTGCTAGCTGCCGGAGCCCAGATATAATGACTGGAGCTGCGCTTGGGGCGGCAATGAGACCCGCACAGGATTTTCAAAATAAGAGTATCGATATGAACTACACGCCAGCTGGCGGGCAGAGCTATTATTCTTAGTCGCCAGACGGTAAATCTACACGCATTTGTCGAATGGCGTGTAGTTATTTTGTTCCCTGTCCATGGTGTGTGGCTAGAGTCCCGCGACGATATGCGAGTGGCCGGACGCATTTAGGAGACGCACCGATATCCAACCAGCCATTTCCGGTTTGGCAACTCGCCGATCATCCACCAGGGGGCAGTATTGAAGCGTTGCAGAGTTGTGCCGGCTCACACAGCATCAGACCAGGCTCCGTGAGGGAAATATGAATACCATGGCGAAAATATGAAATATGATCTCAATAACGTCGTACGCCATGGATTGGCAGAATTCGCATGAACTTGAAACACGTCATACAACATGATTGGCGGGGAAAGTGTTAATGACGTCAGATACGGTGCCCGCCAGTTGGATGTATGCAACCCAAAGTGTGGAAGTAAAGAACCTTCAGCTATATTGTCATCGTGTGGACATTCAATTCTTTCTGCTAGACACTAAAGGCCTCTACATGATACAGCAACTGCAACGCAACTGCAACACAACATCAGCACGACTTCAACACAACATGTTGCAGAGGGTGTTGTAGAGTGTGTTGTGAGGATGTTGCGTACCTCTCCCCAAAATCTAATCTGAACAACCTTGCGTTGATGTTGCGTAGCAGTGATTGGTTGGTTAGTGAATGGGGGGCGGGGCTGTCATAGAATAATATTGGTCCCGCAGGGAGGAATACATCATCGAGTTAATGTAATTTATACAAATGGAAGTATTGATTTCGCCGTAACGAATCATTAAAAAAATATACCGTTAACTGGAATATGTTGTTTCTTTACACATATGTTGGATTATGTAATTGGTTGTAAGCGGCACGGTGGTGTAGTGGTTAACACTGTCGCCTCACAGCAAGAAGGTCCAGGGTTCGATTCCCGCTTGGGGACTAGGTTTCCATGATGCCAGTTACCCAGGTGGGGTATCTCCCAGGCCTTTCTGTGTGGAGTTTGCATGTTCTCCCCGTGCTCGCAAGGGTTTCCCCCCCCGATAAGATAAACCCAATGGAAAAACATGCACAACAATAGATCGCTAACGCTGTGGCGTCCTTGACGAAGACGGACAGGAGCACTTGGATTGGTCCCCTGGCGCGGCTCACGTTGACGCCTGACTGTTCCCGGCTGCCCTTGGGGGGGAAGGACGACGGGATGGGTTAATCGCAGATACGAATTGCATGCATGCATCGCATGTGTGCCGATTGATGACCTCTGAGCAGGTCCTAAATTATTATTATTGGTTTGTCATGACGAACCAATAAAAGAAATCACGAATTAGCGATATTTCATGATTTCCGCGGATCGCTTTCTATATTCTATAGTTTAGCTATGTGGAAATGGTTGGGCTCATTTGACAAAAGACGAGTTGCTGTACAATACGCCAAAAGCCGTTTGTTTATACATGACGTCGTTCGTTCACAATTCCACGCTAAAAAAGGTAAACACAAGCCGAAATCGAAGCTGATTTCCTGGAAGCGGAGTTATGAAGGGTTTTCTGCGGGGAGCGCAAATCATATTTTCTCGTCCGAGACACACTATTCCAAGTGCATAATTTCACACACTGTACACTGTACACACACCACATATTGTTGTTTATCATTCATGAAATGCAACAGATATTATATAGGGATATTGTTATAGATTACGTTGTATGCATATATTTATTTTTACAATTACTGTATATATATCGCCTCAATGTCACAACTTACTGCATACATATCTCATCATAGCGATACTATATATAGGCATATTCAACGTAAATCAAAATATCTATATAAAAAGCAGCCATTTACCAAAATGTCCATACAACTTAAGCTTTACTGCATTTCATAAATCATAAACAATAGGTGGTTGTCGTTATTTGCTCATTTCTATATTGTATAATTGCATATATATATATAATATATATATATATATGCAATGTATACAATATAGAAATATCTATATGCAATATAGAAATTAGCAGAAACTACCTAATGTTATCGATGTATAAATGATGCTCCTTTTTCTGCTTGTTATCAATGGGTTGGTTGAGAAGGGAAGTTTCATCTATCTAGGGAACCTAGCTACATCCGGGGTACAATGTTGCATAGGCTGCGCGTCGATGTTGCAGATGCAACACTGTTGCGTTGTCGATGTTGTGTTGCAGTTGCTTCGCAGTTTCTGTAGCATGCAGAGGCCTTAAGAGTGACAGCCAGAACAGAAACACTACATGGTGTCAGAAGTGGGATCAGAATTTCGGGGCGGTCAGGTGGCGTAGCGGAGATTGCGCTCGTCACCAATGCAAGAGGCTGCGGTCTCGACTCCCGGAGTCAGCATTGCTTGCGACTTGGGCTGATCGTCATACTAACTCGTTTGGCTGGGTTAGGGGCAGGGAACAAAATAAGTACCCGCCAAGCGCCAATGGCGGACAGATTTAAGGTTTGGCAAGTAACAATGAGAGGTCTGCCCGCCACCTGGCCGGTAACAAAATAGTTCATATCGATACTCTTATTTTGAAAATCCTGTGGCGGGTCTCATTTCCGCCCCAAGCGCAGCTCCAGCTATAATATCTATGGCTCCGGCAGCTAGCAACGTTCGGTTCATATCGATACTCTTATTTTGAAAATCCCGTGGCAACTCGGCGTCATAACCGCCCAGTCCGTGCTTCTGCTGGCATTAAGCCGAGCAGGGCTACACAGCAGTGCGCCTATTTTGCGACCCGAAATAAGTCTGTGGTGTTTTTTTTTCTCACAACGGGTCAAATGCATCTAACATGATTTGCATCGTCGCCATTCCTTTATGCCCACATCACCCGAAATTAACGTTAGGTTAGCGTAAGCTAACAAGCTAATCCTGATCAGAGGCAGAGCCAGAGAACAGCAGACAGTGTGGACTGGGGAAAGGGAAATGGGGGGAGGGGGGCACTCTCCCTTTCTCTGTGTGTGCGCGTTTGGAAAGACGATGAAGTCAGGAGTATATTATAGTAAATTGAGGATTACTGAGGATGGACAGATAATGTTGATATTCAAATATAAAAAAAATTATAATAAATGAATTCATGATCATCATGCAACATAAAACAATTGTAGAAACGGTTTGGGAGAGGAAGGGGTTTATACATGCCCTGATGCCTCAGTGTATGGCAGTGTAAAAAGGTTGGTTGCCCTATAAATATATATATATGCGGTAATTAAATATATAAATGTAAATATTAGAGCCTTTAGCACAATATATAAGACAATCCCAATCCATAGAACCAATCGCAATTAAGGGCACACAACATCATATTAGTTTATATGCGGACGACGTAATATTGTTCATGCAAAACCCTAACACCTCAATGCCTCATCTTCTCAAGTTGATTGATGACTTTGGCAATCTATCGGGATTTAGGATAAATTGGCCAAAGTCGGCCTTCCTTCCACTTAATGCCCCTGCAAAGAATATACTCCTTCCAGAAAAAATACCAATGGTTAAACACTTCAGATGTTTAGGAATTGAGGTATTCCCTACTATAAGCCAAACGGTGAAGTACAATTACACAAAATTCCAAGATAAGATCAAATATGACTTTGACAGGTGGTCCAAACTTAAAAACTCAGTACAGGCACGAGTATCAATAGTTAAGATGGATGTTTTACCTAGAATCAACTTCATTAGCTCAATGTTACCGTTACCCCCTCCTGATGGTTACTGGAAAAGATTACACTCCACCGCATATACATTTATTTGGAATAACAAACCTCCACGAATAAAAAGATCCACGCACAGAGAAACAAAGCCGACGGAGGTTTGGCAGACTTTTACCACTATTTTAAAGCGTACTCTTTAAGACCACTGACAACCTGGTTTGACTCCCAATCATCTGTATCCTGGAGAAACTTAGAAGAAAATATAGTAGCACCACATAGACTGCAGGACATAGTATACACCATATTATCAATTAAGCAATGCGAATTGAAATTTGGCCCCCTTATTACACATGTGATCCGGATATGGCGTGAAACACAAAAAAAATATTCTAACCAACATAAATGGCATAGCCATACTCCCCTATTCAATAACAATGCACTCCTTATTGGAAAATGACCTATAAGATACCCCAAATGGGAAAAGCAGGGCATACACACATTGGGAGATGTTTTCAACAAACAGGGGTTTTGTAGCTATCAAGATATACATAGAAAATGTAACCTCACCAGTTCCACATATTTTTACACAGTTATTGGATTGTTTGAAGGCTCATGGAGTCCCATTAAGGATACCAATTGAGCACCACAGATATCACAAATTCTTCTATGAAAGAGAGACATCGAGAGGCTTCGTATCTGATTTTTATCATCACTTACTAACGTCTTCGTATGGAATCCTCCCCCTAGACTCAGTCTGGAGGAGGGATATACCAGACTTGGAAATAGATTTTGATTGGCAAGAAGTCTGGGCAAACGTTCGAATTGCGTCACGTAACCCGGACCATCAACAAATTAATCTTAATTATATTCATAGGACATACCTGACTCCTATAAGATTGAACAGAATGGGACTTAAACAAGACTCCCTATGTTCCTTATGTACAAATGGGGATGAGGGTACATTTATGCACATGTATTGGGATTGCCCACCGGTTAAGATATTCTGGAAAGAAGTGTCCCAGCAATTATCAGTATTCTTATTTCTGAACATACCTGTACATCCCTCTGTATTGCTGTTGAATGATGTATTTCAGTTTGCAGCCCCTATACAGCTAAAGAGACTAGTTTTATCCGGTCTCACAGCTGCTAAAAAGCTGATAGCAACACGATGGATTCAACCGGAAAAAATTTGCCGGAAGGTAAGTTCAAGTTCTTTAATAGTTGTCATACAGAAGTACAGAATACTTTCATACAAAATGCTTCTTACTGTTACGCTCCAGAGACTGTGCTAGACAAGATAGTATCAAATAACATAATAACATAATATAGCATGAATTTAGAAGAAGAAAATGAGGTCACAGTGTTCGGTATAGACATATGTACAATGTTCTGAGTTACCATATAATATACAATACACAATACTATGCAGTGTACTAATGTACAGTACTATCTAGTGCAAAGCAGAAATGGGATGAGGTACAATTTTAGGTACAATTTACAGTAAGGTGTACGAGTTGTAGTGCAATCCTTCATCCATAAATATAAAGTGTGGGGAGTGGGTGCTACAGTGTGTTTGTTTAAAGTGGGTGTGTGCTATAAGTGTGTGGAGTGGGTGCTACAGTGTGTTTGTTTAAAGTGAGTGTGTGTGTGTGGATGTGTGTGCTATGTGCGTTTGGTGGTTGTTGTTGTGTAGTGTTCATTCATTGTTCGTTTAGCAGCCTGATGGCCTGGGGATAGAAGCTTCTTCTGAGTCTCTGTGCTCGCCTTGAGACTCCTGTATCGCTTGCCTGACCGCAGCAGTTCAAAGAGGCAGTTGTTCGGGTGACTGGAGTCTTTAATGATTCTCTTAGCCTTGCCCTTGCAACGCTTGTAGTAAATGTTCTGGAGGGTGGGGAGCCCCCCTCCAATTGTGCGTTCGGCTGAACGTGTCACTCTTTGTAGTCTGCTTTGGTCTTGTGCAGTGCTATTCCCAAACCAGGAGGTGATGTTGCCGGTCAAGATGCTCTCTATTGTACATGAGTAGAAGTTCTTAAGGATCTTCTGGCTGACTTGGAACTTCCTTAGGCGCCTGAGGAAGTAGAGGCGTTGTCGTGCCTTCTTCACAACACTGTTAATGTGTGTGGTCCATGTCAAGTCCTCGGATATGTAGGCTCCGAGGTACTTAAAGCTGTTGACTCTCTCAACCGGTGCCCCGTCGATGCTGAGGGGGCTGTAGTCCTTGACCCCCGACCTCCTGAAGTCCACAATCATCTCCTTTGTTTTGCTGACGTTCAGGGAGGCTGTTTTCCTGGCACCATCCCGCCAGGACCTTGACCTCTTCCAGGTAGGCCCTCTCGTCGTTGGCAGAGATCAGGCCCACCACCACTGTGTCGTCAGCAAATTTGACGATTGTATTGCTACTCCGCTGAGCCACACAGTCGTGTGTGTACAGGGAGTAGAGGAGGGGACTCAGAACACAGCCCTGGGGGGCCCCTATGTTGAGGGTGATGGATGAGGAGGTGCAGTTGCCTGCTCTCACCACCTGGGGTCTGCCAGTCAGGAAGTCCAAGACCCACTGGCAGAGGTCATAGCCCAAGCCCAGGTCCCTGAGCTTGGCTATGAGTATGGAGGGGACTATGGTATTGAATGCCGAGCTGTAGTCGATGAATAGCATTCTCACATAGTTCCCCTGCCTCTTGTCCAGGTGTGATGCTGCTGTGTGCAGCACATGGGATATGGCGTCCTCCGTGGACCTGTTGGGGCGGTATGCAAATTGCAGGGGGTCCATGTTGATGGGGAGGGAGGAGCAGATGTAGCCCTTTACTAGCTTCTCAAAGCACTTCATGGCTATGGAGGTGAGAGCTACAGGGCGGTAGTCGTTGAGGCAAGCAGGCTTGGATTTTTTGGGTACAGGGATAATAGTGGACTTCTTCAGGCAGGTGGGGATGACAGCCTGTTCTAAGGACAGGTTAAATATGTCAGTGAATACTGGGGCCAGTTGGTCGGCACAGACTTTTAGGACGCGGCCGGGGATGCCGTCTGGACCTGCTGCCTTCCTGATATTCACTTTTTTTAAAGGTCCGCCTCACCTCATGCTCTGTTACCCTGAACACTGCGCCTCCATCAGCAGCCGACCCCCCCCCCCCCATTGCCGAGGCTTGTGAGCTGGTGTTGTTATTACCAGCATCAAACCTCGCATAGAAGGTATTGAGGTCATTTGCTAAGGAGATGTCACTGTTCAGTTTGAGGGAGGCGCCTTTGTAGTCTGTCATCGTTTTGAGCCCCTGCCACATAGCTCTAGAGTCAGCTTGTTCAAACTGGAGTTCAATTTTATCCCTGTAGCGTCGTTTGGCCTCTGACACTGTCCTCCTTACGTTGTATCGCGCCACCTTGTGGTCATTCATGTTGCCTGCCTCTAGGCCGTCGTTGTATGCTTTTGTATGGGTTTTCGATGTGATTTATCTAGAAATCACACTGTCCTCCTTACGTTGTATCGCGCCACCTTGTGGTCATTCATGTTGCCTGCCTCTAGGCCGTCGTTGTATGCTTTTGTATGGGTTTTCGATGTGATTTATCTAGAAATATCTACAGCAAGAATTTTAGGTGTCAGTGAAACCAACATTGCAATCTGGTTAGAAGTGGTGGAGAGAATAAAAGCTATCATATGAAGTGTAGTGCCTGGTTAGAAACGAATGAAAATGGATGGATTATCCAAGTGGGGGTCCGGGGGGGGTGAGCGAGCAGGCAGGAGCATATGTATGTATGGTATTAGATAGCAAGTATTAGGTATATATCTCGTAAACTACATTTATAATGATTCAAATGGTGATTTCATTGGATGTTTACTGTTAATGCTGTCTAATTTGTTATGTTTAAAAAAAAATTAAATGTAAAAAAAACCTAAATCAATCAAAAAAGAAAGAAAAACGAAAAGATTTTTTTTTTTAAATATTATTATTATTATTAAATGGGTTACAATTACAAATATGTGGAAGTGGAACCATATGGAAGGAGTAAGCCTGCCGCTAAAAAGAAAACCCACCGCGCCTTTCTCAAGACGAAAAAGAAAGTTTCGAGAGGAGTGGAAGTTTGAAGACAGACTAGATTACAATATGATGCGGGGGTGGTGAGCTGAAACAGTGTGTGTGTGTGTGTGTGTGTGTGCGTGTCCCGACCCCACTTCTATGTTTCAATAAATTATTTGCATTTAAAACTATTAACGCTGACTCATTCCTTCAGTCCACTCAAAATTATGCTAATATTCCTTATGTTGTTTATGATATTAAGGCGAGACACTACAGGTGAATAGGGTAAACAATTTAACTAATAGATATCACAATGAAACTTCAATATACAAAACACTTTTTTGTATTACAAGTTTTCTGAAATTGTATGTTTAAATATGCAAATGAGGCATTATCTACTTAAATATGCGCTAATTTGCATATAATTCCAGGACAGAAATCTGAACATTGGATAAAGCCATTTTCAAAATTATAGTTTCATTTTGTTGACATATTAGAGCCAAAGGTTATTACAGAGGGGATTTTGGATATCTCTTTTTATCACTCCATAAATCAGAAAATACTGTCAACAGTCCATTTGTATGGTAAAATTCCATATTTCGCCATGTTTTTAGGAATAAAATGTGATATAAATCAGGGTATGAATGCGATATCAACAAACCCTTCTGTAAATACCTTCAGGACATAGCAGGGTTCCCACGCTTGCCTTGAAATTTTTTTCCATACTACCTCCTGATTTTCCAGGTACCATATTAAGTGATGATCTATAGGCCCCTGAAGTTTTTCGCCCCCATCCGCGCCCCCCTCCCCTCACACACACAACCCCCTAGGACACCTGACTACTTACTTGATTTAAAAGATGTGCCAGTCAAGTCTACATTGTAAATACTTAAGAGATTATGTCTTATTGATAATATCAATGCATGAAATAATGCAACAAGCTGTAGATGAACAACAATTTATTGAACTGGAACACATGAGCACTGGTATTGATATATGTTCTCTTCCACTCCTCTCCTAACTCATCCTGTCCTCTTCTCTCCACACCTCCCCTCGTGTCCGCTCCTGTCTTCTCTTCCTACTCTTCTCAACTCCTCTCCACTGTTCTCCCTTTTCCTCTGTCATCCTCCTCTTCCATCTTCGCGGCCTCTTCTCTTCCTGGCTAACTGGCTCGTTATGAGAGCTAATGTTGGCTAGCTACTGTACCTGGCGCTGGCTAACTGGCTCGTTATGAGAGCTAACGTTGGCTAGCTACTGTACCTGGCGCTGGCTAACTGGCTCGTTATGAGAGCTAACGTTGGCTAGCTACTGTATCTGGCGCTGGCTAACTGGCTCGTTATGAGAGCTAACGTTGCCTAGCTACTGTACCTGGCGCTGGCTAACTGGCTCGTTATGAGAGCTAACATTGGCTAGCTACTGTACCTGGCGCTGGCTAACTGGCTCGTTATGAGAGCTAACGTTGGCTAGCTACTGTACCTGGCGCTGGCTAACTGGCTCGTTATGAGAGCTAACATTGGCTAGCTACTGTACCTGGCGCTGGCTAACTGGCTCGTTATGAGCTAACGTTGGCTAGCTACTGTACCTGGCGCTGGCTAACTGGCACGTTATGAGAGCTAACGTTGGTAGCTACTGTACCTGGCGCTGGCTAACTGCCTCGTTATGAGAGCTAACGTTGGTAGCTACTGTACCTGGCGCTGGCTAACTGGCTCGTTATGAGAGCTAACGTTGGCTAGCTACTGTACCTGGCGCTGGCTAACTGGCTCGCTATGAGAGCTAACATTGGCTAGCTACTGTACCTGGCGCTGGCTAACTGGCTCGTTATGAGAGCTAACGTTGGCTAGCTACTGTACCTGGCGCTGGCTAACTGGCTCGTTATGAGAGCTAACGTTGGCTAGCTACTGTACCTGGCGCTGGCTAACTGGCACGTTATGAGAGCTAACGTTGGTAGCTACTGTACCTGGCGCTGGCTAACTGCCTCGTTATGAGAGCTAACATTGGTAGCTACTGTACCTGGCGCTGGCTAACTGGCTCGTTATGAGCGCTAACGTTGGCTAGCTACTGTACCTGGCGCTGGCTAACTGGCTCGTTATGAGAGCTAACGTTGGCTAGCTACTGTACCTGGCGCTGGCTAACTGGCTCGTTATGAGAGCTAACGTTGGTAGCTACTGTACCTGGCGCTGGCTAACTGCCTCGTTATGAGAGCTAACGTTGGTAGCTACTGTACCTGGCGCTGGCTAACTGCCTCGTTATGAGAGCTAACGTTGGTAGCTACTGTACCTGGCGCTGGCTAACTGGCTCGTTATGAGAGATAACGTTGGCTAGCTACTGTACCTGGCGCTGGCTAACTGGCTCGTTATGAGAGCTAACGTTGGCTAGCTAGTTGGCTAGATTGCACTGCTTACTAACTAACGTTGATAAACCCTTTACCACACAGTTAAAACACAGCTACTTACATTTGAGGATAAACTTGCATAAGAAGTTTCACTCAAGTTTCACTGTAGATGCCAAGGCTCCCTTGGCTCACCAAGTTGCCTGCATCAAATTCCAACATCCAATATACCATATAGGATGCCAAGAGCATGCTCTACAACATGGGATCATCCATTTCTATCTACAGTAAAAGCTGTTTACATGTAAAGGGTTTTTATAAACTCATGTTAATTCTGTGCTCAATAGTTAAATTTTATTACACATCATCCAATAAAAATTTCCAGTACAACTGTTTCTATTTCCATGTAATTGGTCACTTTTGCTCAGTTTCCATGCCTTTCCATACCTGGAAAATGAAAAAATGAATCCCATGTTTTCAATGTTTTCCAGGTACCGTGGAAACCCTGCATAGATATGAATAGAACTGGAAGATTTGGTGTTTGTGAGTGCTACTGAAGTGGAGATTTCTGGCTCAGAGTATGAGGAAAAACTCATTTTGAGAAAACGGCCTTTAAAGATTTGTATGATAAAATTCCATATTCCGCCATGTTTTTAGGAATAAAATGTGATATAAATCAGGCTATGAATGAGATATCAACAAACCCTTCTGCAAATACCTTCAGAATATAGATATGCATAAAACTGTAAGGTTTGGTGTATGTGAGTCGTACTGAAGTGGAGATGTCTGGCTCAGAGTAGGAGGAAAAACGAGAAAACAGATTTATATTGTATTGATTTGTATTAAAGATTTGTATTGTAAAATTACATACATTTGTATTGGAAACCACTATTTACAGACACTATCTAATAAAAATACTTAGCAACAACAATATAATATCATCTAAAACTAATACATCAACACATCAAAATTCATAACTGAATTATAACATAAACAAATAATATAAACTATGTTCACTTTTGCTCTGCCACAAAAAAAAATTGCTATTGAGTCACCAATGTTGCCAACACTAGGTGGTGCTGTCTGACTTCCTTGTGTATATGATTACACAAGATACTCTTAGATAGATCATTATGTTTGGCTATGTGTATGTGCATGTTATTTTGCATTTCCATGTGTATGTATTTTGCACTCTTTAGGCTGTATGTCCTGTGTATCTTGTCTGGCATTTTACATGTATATATATTGTATCCGTTTGTATTTCATGTGTTTTGGATAGACTACAGATGGAAATTAGCTTCTGCTAAATCTGGTGCAAACATATTTGCATGTAACAATGATGACTGTAAATGCACATTGTCTATAAATAAATAAAAATAAATAAAAAAGGCCTTCAACTGAACAGAACCAGTCATTTCCTGGGTCCACACCAGGCAACCACAGTAACACATCACCCACACACTGCCACCAGTAACTACTACAGTAACACTGTTACTATTACTCTTGACTAGATGTCCATGCCCGCTCCATATGTAGGACCCTCACTAGTTTCCTGCTGGTGTCGTTGAATTTTTCTGGCTGTGCTCAGACTCTTGCGCCTACGTTTGGCACTGGCGGTTGTGATGGCCTCAGCTTTTGCGATTCTGAGCATAGCGGTGTCCATCATCGAATCCACGGTAACATAAGTGCTATGAAGCCACAACCTCTCCATAACACTAAGCATGGCAGAGGCACCTTCGTTGAAAAGTGGAGATGGCCATACTGGCTGCTGCCTCATGGCATTTGTGGCTCTCCGGTGTTTTCCCATTCTCCTCTGCTTTCCTATACCAGCACCATGAGAGACTGCACCTTTTGTGCATAGGGTTGTCATCAGTGGACATGGAGTGGATGAGACCTGCCCATATTGCGGTCTTCATTTGATCGATTGAACCCTGGTTATCCAAAATTGCCCCCCTATAATAATTTTGCAAGGTTTTGCATTTTTTCGCAGTCAGTTTCCCCACACCCTTCCCTCCTAACTTACCCTCTGTACTACACTTCCTTAGTGCTGTACCCATTCTTTTGTGGGCATGATTTATACACTCCAATTTACTGATTTCCTGCCCAGGGTATGGGTTCAGTGCAACTACCTCCCTAAATGCTGTACTATCCCCATCTGATAGCATCTCAATGTACCGCACCTGGTGGCGATTCACAGATCTAGCCCACATCCTTTTTGCGGACTCCTTCTCCATTGCCTTACTTGAACCGGCAAAGTTTTTAGCACAGTCTTTGTGTGTCTCTCTCCAGCTGTCAAACTCCTGCTCTGTTACTTTCTCCTGTCGCTTGGCGTTTTCCTTCAGGGCACACGCATGGCAGTAGGATGATAGGACCTCATAGTCTATCACCAGTCCTGTAAGGAGGTCAATGCACACGCCGATTCCATAATGTGAAGTGAAGCCTCTTTTTTGCCAGGTGCCATCAAAAGAAACACTTATGTTTATGACTGCATCTGGATCCTTCCTCAGCAACTCTGCCACATCTGGGTCAACATCTGCATACGCCTGCCTGACCTGCTCCCTGGTCCTGTGCAGTGACTCCAGGCCTCTCTCAATTTCTGCCACTAAAATGAAATGTAACATATCAGTTACCCCTAACAGAAATGAAAAATATTTTCAATCATTATTTTAGAGCACATTATATTTCCCCACCATATCACAATATATTGTAAAATATGCAAATAATATATTACACATCAATATAATTACCATGGGTATATTTGTAAATATATAGGGACTGTACATCTGATCAACTTTTCTTTTTACTTTAGTGGTAGGGAGAGAGAGGGAGAGAGAGAGAGAGAGAGAGACACGGAGCACCCCACACACACCGCGCGCATGGGGAAACACACACACGCGCAGTCGGGAGCATGCGCAAAACGCTCTGCATCCCTCCCTCTCCGACTTCAGTTCAGAGGGGCTGTTTCCATACCTGTCACTATTTTATTGTGTTTCTGGTATGTTTTGACGTGAAGTCCAGGGATCCCCAACACTTTGCTGATCTTTCTGAGGGCTGCATACCCCACCCCTAATTCGTGTGCTAAGAGGACCATGCGCACATTCACATCAAACGCCACATTGTTCCTGGTTGAGTCGTGGATACGTGTGGATGTATAGACACTTTTGCGGTACTGATCTGTTTGGCACAGACTGCACTCAATTATCAAACTGCTACAGAACTCCCGATTCTGCGGATCGATGATAATTTGAAGCCCTGTCCCTGCGCAATTAGGACATATCAACACGCCGATCAGTTCATTCAACCGCGCTACATGAACTATCAGCCACTGCTGTGTGACGAGGCTTGGTGTTTGTTCATCACCCCCGTTGTCCTGCTTTCCAATTGACAGCTTACGCATCGATGCGCTTTGTGAAGGCATTTCATCTTCTACTCCAGTAGAAGTTTCTTTTTGTTTACACCCTCTTGCTACCAACAATTGTTGTTGTCTTTTATGGGAACTCTTTACGCTGAGTTTCCTCACTCGCTGTTTTGGCATTTTGACAGATCAGGTCTCCCGCGGAATGAATCTACCACAGAATGAATCTCCCGCGGCTGACAACAGGATGTCAGAGCATGTGATGCACCTGAACCAATCACGCTATCAGAAATCTGCACCAGCCCAATGAGAGCTCGGTGCTTGTGACAGCCCTCAGCGCGCGAGACAACTGTACCTCATAATGCCGGTGATCTGAATTCGGAATGCTGCAAAATCAACAGGCGCAGCATGACAATGTAAATGTAAATGACAAAGTGTAGTAAAATAAACATCTAAATGTGTATTTTGAACGTTTCCTTTCCAATAGTCTGAAAAAAGACATGTTATGGAAGCAAAATAGCACAAAATCTCAAAATTGACAAAAAAAAAGGTCTTTTTCACCTGCCGTGTCTCGCG
The DNA here is from genome assembly GCF_963971535.1 of Notolepis coatsorum. Taxonomy (NCBI): domain Eukaryota; kingdom Metazoa; phylum Chordata; class Actinopteri; order Aulopiformes; family Paralepididae; genus Notolepis; species Notolepis coatsorum. The sequence goes on along the minus strand of NC_140176.1, from coordinate 4,396,807 downwards.
TTAATTGAAAATAGCATATGAGAGTATTATGTAAGGGATAATGTATAGCTACGAGGTCATTGTCGCAAAATAATTGACCGACACGGAGTTTAAAATACCGAGCCGCCTCGGCGAGGTGTTTTAAACGTCAGTGAAGGTCAATTATTTTGCGACAATGATCGAGACTGGGTCAATGCACTGGTGGTTAGTAGAAAAGCCCAAAACAGGAAAGCTTAGGATTTGTCTAGATCCCCGCCCCCTGAACAAAGCCATCCAGAGACTTGCTTGCACCTCATGGTACCAAAGCACCTCAAAGGCGCTAAAAACAAAATTACAAACATCTCAAAACAAACTGGTCAGACTACTGCTTGACCTTACTCCTAGAACCCACCTCACCCCTGCCCACTTTGACAACCTAGGATGGCTTGGGTCGCTTTCACACAGGGGCTGTTTGGTCCGGACTTTCGGACCAGAATTCGATAGTCCGGTTTTTCGGGTCTGTGTGAATGCACGTCGAACTCGGTTCGCGGACCAAACAGGCGAACTCTAGTCCGCCTGAAAACGTCGGTCTCGGTTCGGCTTCATCGAACCAAACGCGAACCAAATATAGGAAGTGATTATTATTACCACTGCTCGCAGCACTCACTGCAAAACAAGCACACTGCATCTAATCTCTCTATCTATCTATCTATCTATTAGGGGTGGGACGATACATCGATCCAGATCGATACATCGATGTAATTATCAACAATCGAATCGGATCGATGCGATGTAATAAGATCGATTCATATCGATACTCTTATTTTGAAAATCCTGTGGCGAGTCTCATATCCGCCCAAGAACAACAGCAGTAGCTCCGTGTGTGTAGATGTTACAGCATAGCATTCTCCCTTTCTGTGTGTGTGTGTGCGCGCGCGTCTTTGGAAAGACCAGATGAGGTCAGAGGAGTTTGATGTTTAAATGTTATTTAAACATAAACAATAATACATAATAAATGTAGGCCTATTCATGATCATGCAACATCAACAAATTGTTGTAGGAACGGTTTGGGAGAGGGAGGTTGTGAGTTTTGAGTCCCAAAAAATTTAGCTTAAAGTTTAAAGCTCAATATATAAAAACGTGGCACTTTACAGTGAACAGGAGGTCTATTTGTATTAAAAACAATAGATTGATTTTCCTTTAAATGTCTGGAAGAGCTCAAAAATACAAATGTCAAATGATATTTTCATTACCTTTTTTTTGTTGATCTAAATGTTACTGATTGTGTTAAATGGGCATATGATATCATCTCATATCGATCGCAGGCACCTGAATCTAATCGTATCGTGAGAGACTTTGTGATATCGGCAAATATCGTATCGTTGTCCAAAGAATCGATATCGTATCGTATCATGATGAAACTGGTGATTCCCACCCCTACTATCTATCTGTGCATCTTGGGAAGAAGGAAGAAAAAACACGGCTTATTATTATTACAGAGGCGCGCGGCTTATTATATTATTAATAAAACAGCTACTTGTGGGCACTCATAAAAACAGTGGTCTACAAGTTGTTTAGCGAGAGGATGGTGGTAATGTGCTTCAATAGAACAATGGATCAATGCCATGTCAAAACTCGGCTCCGCTGATCTGGTCCACACACAGACACACACACGCGCGCGCGCGCACACACGGGATCGCAGCCACACACACATTTCCACTGTCCAATAGACAAGCGCCCTTTTCGACCGTGTGACATTGTTCAGAAGGTCTCGGTCCGCCTGACAGATTTCTATGTGAAAGCAGGCGAACCAAATGAAGAATGCAACAATGTTGCAACTTCACCCCCAGAACCGCACCGAGTCCACCAAAACTATATGTGAAAGCGACCAAGTAGACGACAGAGTACAGCAACTTGCAATGGGCCTGGTCTACAAGATACACTACACGACCAAGGTACCCATGTACATGTCAAAATACTTCCCAAAGGTCAGTGAATACCACGATCACAACACCAGAGGGAGCTCCACAAATCATGTTAAACCCAGATTCGGCTCAAATAAGGGACTAAACACGTTTCGCAATTATGCCACATCAATGTGGAACGCCCTACCCAAAGCTGTAAAGGAATGTGGATCACTACCCACTTTCAAAACCAATCTCAAGGGACACCTACGGGAGACTGCAATTCAAAACTGGCCCCTGTAAATGTCCTAACCCAACCCCCTCCAATGTACAGTCATTTACCTAGTATGGTTGTCAATAGTCCAATGTACAATTTTGCTTGTTTGTACAGTGTCTCTCCCCCCCCCCCCCCCCCCCCCCCCAATGTACAGTTTTGCTTGTTTATACAGTGTTTCTCCCCCCCCCCCCCCCAACCGCCTCCAATGTAAATTACCCAGTATGGTTGTCAATATCCCAATGTACCCAACCCCCCCCCCCCCCCACACAACCCCACCCAACCTCCTCCAATGTACAGTTTCTACGTCAAATGTATATACTCCCTTTTCTTGACTCCTTTTGTATCACAAACAGTACTGTATTTGCAAATCTGGTATGTCATAAATGTATAGATGTAGCAGTACTAACTATCTGTATGTCATGTATGTCATATATATCCTGATGAATTGAAAATGGGGGACCCTGATGTAAACAAGACGAAAGTCTTTCTCTGGTCTGCATTCCCTTAACAATTGTGTGTATTGAGCTATACTGTATTGTACCCATTCTGCAATCTGTTAAAGTTTTCAATCAATCAATCAGACCCTACTACCCACTCCCTATTCTAGATGACATTACCCCAAAATTAGCGGGTGCACAGTATTTCAGTGTGCTAGACGCCAGGTCTGGGTACTGGACAATAAACATGTTAGTACAGTAACTAGGCTGCACTAGTCTCTCTGATCATGTTAGTACAGTAACTAGGCTGCACTAGTCTCTCTGATCATGTTAGTACAGTAACTAGGCTGCACTAGTCTCTCTGATCATGTTAGTACAGTAACTAGGCTGCACTAGTCTCTCTGATCATGTTAGTACAGTAACTAGACTGCACTAGTCTCTCTGATCATGTTAGTACAGTAACTAGGCTGCACAGCCGACAAACATAGTTGCTGCCTAAACAATATCCAGGTAAGATGGCGGACGGTTATCCCATGATTTATGGCGTAATGTCGCATCTAATGTTTTATATATGGCAGCACCGCTGGTCTAACTGTTGGGTACATTATTTAATGTTAGGCAATTGTGAAATACCGTAATCACAAACGGGACCATATACCTATTGATCAAAGAATAATGTCCAAAGGACCTTCTGATTAAACAAACCTGCTTTGTGTTTCTTCATCTCACTTTAGATTCACAACACTCTGAAGTTTACGGCCAGTCTCGACTCCTCCTTAGTTCAGATGTGTCTCCAGCAGCTGCAGTTAGTCCGTTCTTTACACGATCACTGCATCTAGATCTGTTCAGAGAGTTAACGTTAGAGATTAGCAGCGTTAGCTCGTTATAGCCACAGACAACGAGGTGAAGCCATGGAGGGTGGTGCCCCTGGTGGCTAGAACGAGACATTGCATTGCATTTCCGTATTTCCTGGTGACGTCAGGGAGGGCTGGACCAATCAGCTACGTATGCGTCACGCGCGCTGATTGGCGGAGAGGGGACGTCACTCCACATTGGTCCTAGCCCCTCCCCCTGACCAGGCTCGGTTGAGACGTGCGCGAGAATGATGAATGAATGAAAACTTTATTTAACAGATTGCAGAATGGGTACAATACAGTACAGCTCAATACATACAATTGTTAAGGGGATGCAGACCTGAGAAAGACGTTTGTCTTGTTTCCATCAGGGTCCCCCATTTTCAATTCATAGTGACATTTATGACATACACAACAAACATGACATTTATGGCATAGGGACATACATGACATACAGGTATTTAGTACTGTTACATTTGTGACATACGATATGCAAATATACAGTACTGTTACGGTTACCCATAGATCCTGACAGAGTATAAATTATACATTTGATGGGGAGGGGACTGTACATTAGGAGGGGGTGGGTGGGAGAGAAATATACATACGGTGGGGAGAGAATATATACATACGGTGGGGAGGAGACTGTACATTAGGAGGGGGTGGGTGGGAGAGAAATATACATGCGGTGAGGAGGAGACTGTCTATTAGGAGGGGGTGGGGGGGTTTGGACATTTACGGTGGCCAGTTTCGAATTGCAGCCTCCCCTAGGTGCTCTTTAAGAGTGGTTTTGAATGTGGGTAGGGATTCACATTCCTTTACAGTTTTGGGTAGGGCGTTCCACATTGATGTGGCATAATTGCTAAACGTGTTTAGTACCTTGTTTGAGCCGAATCTGGGTTTAACATGATTTGTTGAGCTTCCTCTGGTGTTGTGGTCGTGACTTGACCTTGATTTGATTGATTGTATGTCATAAATGTCCTGATGAATTGAAAATGGGGGACCCCGATGTAAACAAAACAAAAGTATTTTTCTGGTCTGCATCCTCTTAGCCATCCTGAGTGTACCCATTCTGCAATCTGTTAATATGTTTTTAATCAATCAATCAATAAGAAGGACAACCATAAGCATCCTTCCTCCAGAAATCAACCAATCCTGGGCACTCCCATACCATATGGAAAAAGGTACACAAGGCGTTTTTGTGTGCACAAAGCGCTTTTAGGTGATGGTATGGCTTTCTTTATGTAATATGCATGGAGTAAAGTATGTCCTATGTATAAAATCAAAATGGATGACTTGGTGGTTGGGAATTCTGGAGGATAGCAAAATGTTTTGCTAGATTAATAGCCCATTTAGACTGCTGCTATTGAATGGTATATCCACACTGGCACACTATATCAATGGGTAGAGGCTTTGAAGAAGTCTTTGCCAACATGGCGTAAACCGTTGAGACCAGACCCCTGGGTCTGAATGAATGAATGAAAACTTTATTTAACAGATTGCAGAATGGGTACAATACAGTACGGCTCAATACATACAATTGTTAAGGGGATGCAGACCTGAGAAAGACGTTTGTCTTGTTTCCATCAGGGTCCCCCATTTTCAATTCATATAGACATTTATGACATACACAACATACATGACATTTATGGCATAGGGACATATAGGTATTTAGTACTGATACATTTGTGACATAACGGTATTCAAATATACAGTACTATTACCCCTAGATCCTGACAGCGTATATACATATGATGGGGAGGGGACTGTACATTAGGAGGGGGTGGGTGGGTGGGAGGGAAATATACATACGGCGGGGAGGGAATATATACATGCGGTGGTGAGGAGACTGTCTATTAGGAGGTGGTGGGGGTTTTGGGCATTTACGGTGGCCAGTTTCGAATTGCAGCCTCCCGTAGGTGCTCTTTAAGAGCGGTTTTGAATGTGGGCAGGGATTCACATTCCTTTACAGCTTTGGGTAGGGCGTTCCACATTGTTGTGGCATAATTGCGAAACGTGTTTAGTCCCTTGTTTGAGCCGAATCTGGGTTTAACATGATTTGTTGAGCTTCCTCTGGTGTAGTGGTTGTGGTATTCACTGACCTTTGGGAAGTATTTTGACATGTACATGGGCACCCCGGTCGTATAGTGTATCTTGTAGACCAGGCCCATTGCAAGTTGCTGTACTCTGTCGTCTACTCTAAGCCATCCTAGGTTGGCAAAGTGGGCAGGGGTGAGGTGGGTTCTGGGGTTCAGGTCAAGTAGTAGTCTGACCAGTTTGTTTTGTGATGTTTGTAATTTTGTTTTAAGCGCCTTTGAGGTGCTTTGGTACCATGAGGTGCACGCATAGTCATAGTACCCTTAAATGAGTGCTCCTGCCAGAGTCTTCAGGGTATTCTTGTTACCAGAGAGGAGATCCGGTACAAGAATCTAGTTCGTTGGTTGACTTTTTTTATTACATTGGATGCCATTTTGTCACAGGAAAGATTTGCCTCTAGGATGGAACCCAGGTAGGTAATTTCGTCTTTCCTTGTGACAATATTGTCACCCACTGTAACTGAGAATCCGTCGGTCTTGCTGAGTTTGTTATTTGAACCGAAGAGAATGGACTCTGTTTTGCCCATGTGTAATGATAGTTTGTTATCAGCGAGCCATATGCAGATTTTGCCTAGTTCCGTGCTGAGGGTTTTTTCAACCTGCAATTTGTTCTTGTCAGAGACAGACCAGCAGGGCTGAGTCGTCCGCAAACAGGAACAAGTTGCAGTCACAGGCTGACGACATGTCATTTGCATAAATTAGGAAGAGTAGCGGTCCTAGTATGCTTCCTTGTGGAACACCACAGCTCACTGTGAGGGGGGGGGATAGAGTACCGTTTACCTCTATCATCTGTTCTCTCCCCTCCAGGTATGAATGAATGAATGAATGAAAACTTTATTAACAGATTGCAGAATGGGTACAGTGCAGTACAGCTCAATACATACAATTGTTAAGGGGATGCAGACCAGAGAAAGACTTTCGTCTTGTTTCCACCAGGGTCCCCCATTTCCAATTCATCGTAACATATATGACATACATGACATACAGATAGACAGTACTGCTACATCTATACATTTATGACATACCAGATTTGCAATTACAGTACTGTATTTGTGATACAAAAAGAGTCCAGAAAGAAAAGAGTATATACATTAGGCGTAGAAACTGTACATTGGATTGGGTAGGTGGGGGTGGGACTGTACATTGGAGGTGGTTGGGGGGGGGGGGGGGGGTAGGAGTGGGGGGGGGGGGGGGGTGTTGGCGGGGGTTGTGTTCGGACATTTACAGGGGCCAGTTTCGAGTTGCAGTCTCCCTTAGGTGTTTTTTGAGAGTGTTTTTGAAAGTGGGTAGTGATTCACATTCCTTTACAGCTTTGGGTAGGGCGTTCCACATTGATGTGGCATAATTGCGAAACGTGTTTAGTCCCTTGTTTGAGCCGAATCTGGGTTTAACATGATTTGTGGAGCTCCCTCTGGTGTTGTGATCGTGGTATTCACTGACCTTTGGGAAGTATTTAGTCATGTACATGGGTACCTTGGTCGTGTAGTGTATCTTGTAGACCAGGCCCATTGCAAGTTGTCAAAGTGGGCAGGGGTGAGGTGGGTTCTAGGAGTAAGGTCAAGCAGTAGTCTGACCAGTTTGTTTTGAGATGTTTGTAATTTTGTTTTTGGCGCCTTTGAGGTGCTTTGGTACCATGAGGTGCAAGCATAGTCGTAGTACCCTTGAATGAGTGCTCCTGCTAGAGTCTTCAGGGTATTCTTGTTTACCAGTGAGGAGATCCGGTACAAGAAACGAGTTCGTTGGTTGACTTTTTTTATTACATTGGATGCCATTTTGTCACAGGAAAGATTTGCCTCTAGGATGGAACCCAGGTAGGTAATATCTTCTTTCCTTGTGACAATATTGTCACCCACTGTAACTGAGAAGCCGTCGGTCTTGCTGAGTTTGTTATTTGAACCGAAGAGAATGGACTCTGTTTTGCCCATGTGTAATGATAGTTTGTTATCAGCGAGCCATATGCAGATTTTGCTTAGTTCTGAGCTGAGGGTTTTTTCAACCTGTAATTTGTTCTTGTCAGAGACCAGCAGGGCTGAGTCGTCCGCAAACAGGATTGCATCCAGCTCACTGATAAGCTATCAAAACCAATTGCTTTTAAATATTGTGTGAAATGGATGGGTACCTAATTGACTATCCCAAGGTACGCCATTGCTGTGCACAATAGAAGCTAGAAGAAAGTGCCAGGTGAATTAAAGTGTTTCTGAATGTCTTGGAATGAGCAGAGACCCTCTACCCCAGTGGTTCTCAAACGGTGGTATGCGTACCACTAGTGGTACTTGGTGGTACTGCTGGTGGTACTTGAAAACATTAACAAAAACAAAACAAATTATACTTTTTTTTTTTTTTGCAGTCAGGCCACTGAACTTAGAAGCAGGCCAGGCCGCGTGTAGCCTTTTTACAACGCATCCGCGTTTCCGGCACTCTGATTGGCCAGGTCATGTGACATGTGCGCCCAATAGCGTGTTTGCCCATTTCCGCGTCGAACAGCCTGCAAACTACCTGGCGTTCTATCGCCATGCTCTAAGACAAACTCTAACCTTAACCAACTTCGAAGAGTGCCTAAGCTTAACCAGTGTAGAAACTTGCTGTCCCACGATTGGCGCTCATGTCACATGACCTGGCCAATCAGAGCACAAAACGGGAACCCGGAAATGCGGATGCGTTGTAAAAAGGCTTCAAGCGGCCAGGCCAGTGTTTCTGGTTGCGGCGGCGCGATAGTTAGATAACCTAAATGGGGAACAACCAGGAGATCACTGTGACAGAGTAATGCAGTCTAAACAGTCATAAATCTTTAATTCAACTTCAGCCCTGATCATAACCATTTATTTTTTTTAGATTTTTTGTAATGTCAGATAAAAAATGAAATACTCCCACTTTTCTGAAAAGAGTTGGTGTTAAATCTGACATTACAAAAAATCCATACAAATCTGTGTTGTTGCTAATCATTGACACATGCTAGCCTGTAATAATCCCCACCAGAAAAATGTACTTTGCATTTGATATATTGAAAATATTTAACTTTTTGTGTGTTTTTTTTAACAATAATTTTGTGATGCCGTCACACAAACTGGCATTTAAAGGGTAATAATTCAAAAATGTATTGAACATGTGTTTTCTTTTCTTTTTTACAATAATTTGTCATGCCCATCACAAACACTGGCATTTAAAGGGTAAAAATTCAAAATTTCTGCACCAGAATGCAGGAAATTAAGTTTTTGTAACAAAATAATTGTGCGTGTGTGTGTGTGTGTGTATGTGTGTGAGTGTGAGAGAGAATGAAGGACAATTGCTTGCTGTGTGAGAGAGAGAGAGAGAGAGAGAGAGAGAGAGAGAGATAATTAAGTACATTTGCTGAAATACAGTTCTTAATTTTCTCACTTGCTATGTGAGAATGTTAGTTATTATGTTCTCAATGCGTTTGCTAGTTCTAGTGCAATCCCTTTGTACATTGTGGCTGTGTCTGACAAAAGTTAACAATAAATAATGGTATTAGGAATACATTTGCCTCCTGCGTGAACTGTGCATAGCTGAATAGACTGTATTTTAACGCCGGTCATATGGTGGTACTTGGAGAGCCAGCTACGTTCTCAGGTGGTACTTGGTGTAAATCTTTTTAGAACTACTGCTCTACCCCAAACAAATCAGCAAGTGTAAGAACTCCCTTATTACACCACTGGGGGGCAGTATTGGACGCCTCCCCACTGGAGACCAGTGTTATCATGGGCGATTGAAGGTACAAATTTGGTGTCATTTTCCTGAGATTCTCTGCAAGACTGCAAACTGAGATTAGCTCAATAATGATGGAGCCAAATTAGTTTTTTGATTGTTTGATAGATATATTGGAATAGATTACATATTGTAATTGTAACCTATGAGGGCCGTACAGAATTTCCCTCTATATCGGGTGCCAGGACACCAATAGTACCATTGGAAGGTTGGTAGTCCCGATCCACCTTCACCTTTTTCCCTCTGGAGGGTTGAAAGTTTGAGTCTGCCAGAGGGAGCATGGAGCTGAAAACGCTCATTTGTGGAAGAATATTAATTTTAATATATGAAAAAGAGAATGGAATTAGAGGGGATAAGTATTCCACCCTTGCCGATGTGTTTCTACCTCCATAAGCACTTTCTTATAATGACTTGATACAGTGCTTGTAACCGAGGGGTGGACTGAAACACCAAGATATTTAAGATTCTGGACCACTGGGATGTTAAATGGGGCAGCTAGCCATGCAGCAGAGGCATTCAGGGGCAATAATGCAGACTTTCCCCAGTTCATTTTATAGATCGATAGATAGATACTTTATTCATCCCCTTCGGGGAATTCAGGGATCTCACATAGCTCATACAGTCGTTCACAATTATGTCTGCATCATGAATTAAAAAGTAAGCACATGATAAAAATTCATGTACATCATATCTACCAATAATAATAAAAACGTGTTAAGATAAAAGCAGGTGTATAAGACAGGTGTATAAAAACAGTTGTATTAAAAAAAAAATAGGTGTATAAAAACATGTGTAGGGAACAGGAAACAAACAGCCACAGGTCAGCTGTTGTACAGTCTGATGCATAGGCGGCGCGTATATAAGGCTAGGGGGGGCTATGCCTACCCAGAATATTATGCTCGGAATCTTGAAATGTATATAATATATGCGCAGGCTGCTGGCTATTGTGTGTGTCTTGTGCTGCAGCCGGCTGGCCGAGGTGTCAACGACGAAGGTGTCAATCGGTGGCAGCGTTTAACATTCCAGGTACAGGCAGTAACCAATCACGCATAGGCTCAGGCTAAATAATGTAGCCAATCACATCATTCACATGATCATCCTGATCCCGCAGGCAGAGTAAAGCAAACATCTGTGTTCTGAATTTCAGCCCGCCGATCGCTTTGTAGCGAACACCAGCGCACTATTTTGAGTCAAATTTCAAAAAGCAAAATGGATATATACGGTATTTTTTCAAGGCATAAACAAAGTAATTTAGAAGCTGCACCGGGCTGGCCCTGGGCATAACTACCGATCACCTGAGGCTGTATGTTGTTTTATCTTGGCAAACAAGGGCTTGCTCTAAGAGGACATGATGAGAGTCCGAGTTCATCAAATCGTGGAAACTTTCTAGAGCTACTGTATGTACATTGTTTTCAAAGCATGATGAGATCTAAATTACGAAAAACGTTCACTTCATTGCAACTTGTGATTCAAGTTGTGAACGGTCTTTCTCACCAAGACGAAACGTCGCATTTATCTGCATTAAGGTAAGACAATGGTTAATATATTATTGGATGCCTTCATTTGAACACTTAATTTGCACTATATATAAATGAGTGGGGCTCACTGTAGTATAGCCTAGTAGTGTGTGTGTGTATATGAAATCAGAACCTGGACAGTTTGCGTGCAACCAAAAATAAAAGGTCACATTTTTCAAGCTGCGCGCGGGGACCGTTCCCTTTACAGCCTTCCCTGACCTAAAGCCCACGCGCCGCCTATGGTCTGATGGCTGTGGGGAGAAAGGACCTGATCAAACATATACAACATTTCCCCACACACATTAAAAGAGCTGAGCCTCCTAAAGAAGAACAGCCGGCTCTGTCCCTTCCTATAGAGCGCGTCCGTGTTTGCAGACCAGGCCAGCTTGTCGTCCAGGTGCACACCTACATACTTATGTGGCGGGTGGCGGTAATGAGAAAGGAGGAGGGGCCTCAATGAGCCAGGTTCCGTTATAGGGGGCCACCTGCAGGCGGAACGTGAGGTGAACTGTTTGTTCCGGCCGGTGCAGTGAGGCAGTGCACACCTCACTCCGTGATGCAGGAACGAGCATTATACACTACAGTAGGCAGTGGTAGCATCTATGGGTTATGGATAGCGGTTTTAATTGTGTGCTTTGTAATATGTGTGACATGGAGTGTTTGTTCCAGATCACTTGCCTGCATGGTTCCCAGCGGGATTGAAGGTAGTTGGTAGGATAGGACCACCGACGTATAGCACACTTTGTTTTAGCATGTAATGTTGTCTAATAATTATGGGTGTTATTGTTTTAATACAACAATCAAGGTGCCCTTCTTTTTTCATAATCTTTTACAGTTACTGGTAAATCAATGTAAATATAGTGCAATATAGCATCTAAACAACACACTGTAAGTAGGGAGATAACAGTGGAGAGATTGAAATCTATCAGAATAGTAGTAGTAGATTATTTTATTCAGCCATCACACACAAAACAATAATAGTGCACAATCATTCCAGACTGTCAACAGTCTGATTTGGGCAGTGACTAAAAAGGTACAGGCTGATGCATAATGCTTAGATATACCTGTCCTATATTCTTATGAAATTAACTAAATAAGCATTATTCACATTTGTAATCCTCAAAAATAGCTACACAAACAATTTTCTTGAAAACCAAAAGCGAATGACTTGTGTATATCAGCATTGTTCCACATGTTAACCAACCATAGAAATACATCTCCTTTGAATCCCTTTCTTAGCTTTAGTCACTCTTATACAGTATATTCTCTCATTAGACTAACTTCTAGTGAATGAAATAGTAAAGTTAAAATATTCCCCATTTTTTGTGAACCCCCTGGAAGCGCCTCAAGCATCCCGGGGCCACAGACCCGACATTATAATAATAATAATAATAATAGATCAAATTTATATAGCGCCTTTCATAGAACCCAAGGTCGCTTTACAATCAGGACAAAAAATAGGGCAAGGAAAATAGGGGGGGGGGGGAGAGAGAGGGGATGAGGGAAAGTAGGGGATAATGGACCTAATTTAATCTAAACTAACTGATGGGGAAAAGCCTTGGTGAAGAGGTGTGTTTTTAGAGCGGATTTGAAGGTGTCCAGGGTTGGAGCGTTGCGGATTTCGGGGGGGGAGAGAGTTCCAGAGGGTAGGGGACGCCACGCTGAAGGCTCTGTCCCCAAAAGTCCGTAACCTGGTGGCGTGTTGCTTTTTAACAGCGGAGGAGTGCAAGAATGTGACAATGTGACCATGTGACCGCGGCAGCGCGAGAGAGCGGCAGTGCGGAAATAGGCTGTCTATTGCCATTCTCTAAGGCCCCGTTTAGACGGAAACGCTAGCAGGTGAATCCGCAAAAATATTTTTGCGGATGTGCCTTTCGTTTATACCGAAACAGCGTTTTTACGGGGTGAAACCGCAAAAAAGTGAGACTACCTTCCAGGGTGGAATTCCTAGAAACGCAAAAGCTTTGCGATCTCGTCTAAACTATCAAAACGTATAAATCTGTTAAAACGATGACGAAAGGGTTGACACGGCTCTGGTCGCGCGTACTGCTTATGTCACAGGTAGCAGGTAAGCGCCAGTAGCCGAGACGTAAACAAAGCAAGTATGTCTGACTTATATCAACGGAGATCACCTGAAGGCTACATTGGCAGTACTTTTAACCCTTTCACTGCCACACGACAGAAGGTTACCCCTTTACTATCACACAACCGGCTGTCGTGTGGCAGGCAGTGAAAGGGTTAAATACACAAGAATCTGTCCCGCGGCGTGAGTGGAGGACCCACTGTCTGTGAGTGACTCTGCTTTGGTGCAATCACATTCCCCATCCACAGTCTGCGAATCAGAGGCAGAGTAGGGCGGGTCTTCACAGCACGTCATGTGACATATGCGCCAATCGTGTGACAGTGGGTCTCCGTCGTTACAGCGTCGTCTGCATGGAGAATTCCACTCCAAAACGCTCGTCTAAACGTAAAATTAAAAGTGAAACCGCAAGATGACTTTTGCGGTTTCTGTTCACAAAACGCTCGTCTAAACGGGGCCTAAGACAAACGCTAACCTTAACCAGCTCCTTAACAGCGCCTAAACTTAACCCTTCTAACCTTAACCAACTCCGAAACAATGCCTAACCTTAACCTTAACCATGCCTAACCTTAACCTTAACCATAGAAAGAATATTGCCATTCTCTAAGACAAACTCTAACCTTAACCAGCTCCTTAACAGCGCCTAAACTTAACCTTTCTAACCTTAACCAACTCCGAAACAATGCCTAACCTTAACCTTAACCATAACCATGCCTAACCTTAACCGGCGAAAGAATACACGTTAAAAAAGAAAAAAAAAATTGATGGGATTCGAACTTGAAACCAACAGACCGCAGGACCGCTGCGCTGCCAGGTGAGCTAAGCTTCAAATGAGAATCATGGCGGTTTACGGCTAAATAATGCCGCAAGCTCTGCCGCTCCGCTCTGCGGTTGCCGCGCCTGCCGCGGGGCGTGTCGCAGCCAATCAGGGAAAACGCGGAAGCATTCGGCGCACTCCTCCGCTGTTAATAAGCAATAGGCAACCTGGTGCGAGGGATGGAGAGGAGACCTAGATCAGAGGATCGTAGGTTCCGGGATGGAGTGTACTGGTAATAATCTTTATTTGTATCGCACCTGAAGACAGAAACATCTGCACATTAAACATTTATTCATTCTATATACATGTCACATTAAAACCCCAGATATGCCTAATATATAGGATCAAGATCAAGGTAAATAGAGTGCAATATACCATCTATTTATGGTATACTATATTTAACTGTATATTTTACTGTAATGATCATGGGTTTAAATAAACAACATACTTACAACACAATAAACATGGGTCTGGATTTTATTTAATGATAAGAGACACACATGTAGAACTTTGACCTTAAAAGTTTATTAGATATCTGAGAGCCTCATTTATCAATACAAGTATGGTCTGTGTGAAACGCTGATCAATTACTGTGCCACACTTTACTTTTTACATTTTTTAACAGAATGTATGTTGTCATAAAATGACCCAAAATGCTAGAACTGTTGTTGTTCTTGTTGTTGAGAACATTATGACTAAATCCCTTTGCTCTCTATCCCCCTGGATATCAACGTTATTTTTGACATGTGGGTTCCAAGTCATTCTTGCCTTGATACAACACTCACTGTGCCGTTCCTTTTTCATCATCTTTAACAATTACTGAAAATGTGGTGCTAATTGGCTTCCAATGTATCTTAAAATGTGTCTTAAACACATAAAAGTCACCACATTTCACTAAAATGGACACATAAATGCATATAAGTGGTGACTTCCATCAGTTTATGTGGAGTTTATTTTATGTATGGAAAAATAAGTTGTTGATGTGTTCTTTTTGTTTACTGTATGTGTGTGTTGTTTGTTCCCTTGCATTCGCCCCTCTTAATTCTCCCCAACGTTGCACTAATCAGAGACAATGCCCTTCGCCAGCCGAGCGAGAGCGAGAGAACTGTAAACACTCTCCTTCTCCCGTTCGAGGAAGTCCAACACCGCGCTGCGTGTTTACACAGTTCTTTTTTTTCTCTCTCTCTCTCTCTCTCCCACCCCCTCCTCTCTCTCTCTCTCTCTCTCTGCCGCGCGCGGACTCATCACCGAGAGGGAGAGAAAGGAAGAGAGAGGGAGAGAGAGAGGGGGCACTTGGGGGGGGGGGGGTACCTGCCGGCCGCACGTGACCGAGAGCCGAGAGGGAGAGAAAGGAAGAGAGAGGGAGGGAGGGAGAGAGGGGGCCTTGTCTTTAACGGCCTTTTTTTTCTTTTCTCTCTCTCTCTCTCTTCCCCCCCTCCCTCCCTCCCTCTACCAGTGCAGACTGTGGACTGACTGTCACTCAAAGTGCTTATGGGCGGAGCCAGGCCATAACAGCCTGAAATCCGGAGGCTGAAAAATGATGGTTTTGAGTACTTGATTAGAAATATAAACCAATGCATTTTTTTTGAAAAAAAACGTACAGATGTCTTCAATAGACTCACAGGAATTGTGTAAAGTTGCCCAAATAGTGCTAGGAATAGTAAAATAGTTCCCCAGCTTAAACGGAACAACCAAATGGTTTCTTTTCTGTATGTGTTCTAGTGTGTTTCTTCATATTTCCTTTATCACTGAACCCTTTCCCACAAACTGAACAAATAAATTGTTTCTCTCCAGTATGAGTTATCATGTGTGTCTTCAGATTTCCTTGCTGACTGAACCCTTTCCCACAAACTGAACAAATAAATGGTTTCTGTCCAGTGTGAGTTCTCATGTGTTTCTTCAGATTTGCTTGCTGACTGGACCCTTTCCCACAAACTGAACAGCTAAATGGTTTCTCTCCAGTGTGAGTTCTCATGTGTGTCTTGAGACTTGTTTGCAGACCGAAACCTTTCCCACAAACTGAACAAATAAATTGTTTCTCTCCAGTATGAGTTATCATGTGTCTATTCAGATCTCCCTTCAAACTGAACCCTTTCCCACAAACTGAACAAATAATTGGTTTATCTCCAGTATGAGTTATCATGTGTCTCTTCAGATGTGCATTCCTACTGAACCCTTTCCCACAAACTGAACAGCTAAATGGTTTCTCTCCAGTGTGAGTTCTCATGTGTGTCTTCAGATTTCCTTGCTGACTGAACCCTTTCCCACAAACTGAACAACTAAATGGTTTCTCATCAGTCTCAACTCCAGAACTGTCATCATCACCGTCATCAGTCTCAGCTCCAGAACTGTCATCACTGTCATCAGTCTCAGTTAGAGAACAGTCTGAAGAGAGAGGCTGGCTATCTCTAGTTGGTTCTAAATCACCAGCTGGATCTAAGTTACTGGCTAGTTCTGCTACTCCACAGTCCTCTCCTTCAGGTTCTGTTTTCATGTGTTCAGTTGAGGTGCTGGGTAAAGAGTATGCTTCTCTGTTTTTCTCCCTTTGGGTTTGAAGAGGCTGGAAGGACCGAGCGTTCTCTTGACCATCTTCACATTTCACTGGGTCTACTGTGATCTTGGAGAGATCAGCTTCTTCCAGCCCTTGATCTAGTTCATCTTTAATCTGCTCTGGGTCCCGGTTTTGGCTGAGTTGTGAGGACAGAGTGTTCTCCCCTTCATTCTCACATTTCATAGGTTGTAAGGTCATCTTGGAGCCATCAGCCTCCTCTAGATCTTGACACAGTTCCTCCTGTTCCTCTTTGATCCGTAGGAGCTCTGTGTCCTGGGTTTGGCTGAGCTGTGAGGACTGAGGTTTCTCTTCATCATGTTCACTCTTCACAGAGACAGGAAGCTCCTCTCCCTCCTGACTGATCCAGAGTTCCTCCTGTTCCTCTTTAATCTGTAGGCGCTCTGGCTCCTCCTGGACCAGACTGGGGCTCCTCTCCTGCTGCTCAGGGGGAACCTCCTCTTCACAGATAAACAGCTGTAAGGCCATGGAGTCTAGAAAGAAGGGCATACAATCATTTAAATGTAATTTGTTGTAACCATTGATTTTGAAAGTAACAAAGGGACAGGTCACTATTTCACACTACACTCTTAACAGGAAAGTAACAACACGCTGAACCAATATATAGGGATGCACAGATCCTATACCCAGGGGAGGAAATTAGGCCATTTTACTCGCCAAATGAGAGTATTCTTTATGTTTGGCGAGTGATTCATGAAGAGCACTCGCCACACTGGCAAGTAGTAAGCAAAACCAAAAAAATCATTCTGCAATCTGCTGATTCGCTTACTGGCAAGCCGAACTCTAACTCCCCCCTTATGATTCCTCCCATTTGCGCCTCATAATAATCCATAACCAATGAACATCATCATTGCGCTCTAAGCTCCTCCAATGAACACTCGTTTTCTAGAAGATGTCGCCCATCTAGGGGAAGTGGACAGACCACTGCGTGCAGCCCTACAGACTCCTCACCGGCTTGACAACGTAGACAAACTTAGACAAAAACACATCAGTGGATGAAAATAATTGCATGTAGAGTTGTCGCTTGGTATGGTATGGTATTTATTTTAGACAACAAAACATATACAGATCATTACATCACATATTTGCTTTTGTCAAGGAGAGGAACGAAAAGCCAATGACTTATTTACATCGTTGTCCTTGGAAGTCAAGGATGCTTGAAAACAACACGTACAACTCATTACAGAAAATCATTCACAATTATTACATTTGCATAGCAATAATGGCACAACCCTTAATTAATAGAAACATGTCCATTTGTTGAAACATGTTAATTTAGCTGTGAGTCTGTGTGTCTCTGATGCACCCCGAGGGGAGGGGTTGGTGGGGTGGGAGGGAGGACGGAGAGAGGTTCCAGCTTAGACTAATTACAGTTGCCATCAGCTAGTACCGGAGGGGGAGGTTATGACTACAGTTGCCGTCATAGGGGCGGGAGTTTTGGCTTTGGTGATGGGTGATGAGACAGCCTTGGGTTCCTCCCCTCCAGCGCGCGTACACGCGGGAGGGGGGGTTTGGGTAGGGGGTGGGGGGTGGGGGCCTGCCATCCATCTTATCTACTCCAGACAGTTTCGTTCTGTTCTTGGTACGGTGTTGGGTAGGAACGCCGCATCCCTGATCTTATCTTGACTGACTCCCCAGCATGGCCTTGCGCATAGACCTCGGGCATTCTTCATTCTTCAGCAGACCTGAGAGTGTGGGGGGGGGGGGGGGCTTTCGGATATCAGTGCGGTCTGACATGGGGGCGAACAACAGCACGCGACGCGTCTCCTTCGAGTCGGATGAGAATGACAAGTCAACAAGCATTAGCCGGCTAGCTACCTAGCATGTAACAAGCTACTAGGGATGGGTACCGAATTCGGTACTTTTGAGGTACCAAACCGAAACACGTCGGTACTACCGAGTATCGAATCAAGTGAGAAACCAATATTTTTTTTTTTTTTTTTTTACTTTTTTCTTTTCATGTCAACGTTCACACGCACAATATATGCTTACCTAGGATTTGACTTGATTCAACAACAAAGCAGTCGGAGCAATGACAAGCTGAAAACTGTCGAAATTGTAGTTATTTGAAGTTTGGATTTTTTTTTACGACTGAGGTAGGTAAATTAAATTTCTTGAGACTAAAGTACCGAAAAAAGGTACCGTTGGGTACCGGTTCAAATAGGTACCCATCCCTACAAGCTACCATAACGCACATTCAACATAGTGGACGACTATACTGAGCGGCTTTGCTTAAATGCAGCCGAGTGACATTTTATTATTACCGGGTTTCCCCCCATATCACCACTCGCCCATATGCCCTTCACAACGGTGATGTTGTCATACTTGTCATTCAGAATACACCTGCTGAACCCCTAGTGTTGACATGAGATTCGATTCCAATGTATTGTCATCATACAGCACAAGTACAGTACAACCAGAATACGTTTTGCATCCAACCAGAGTGCAAATGTAACAAGTCAAGTTCAAGTTGTTTTATTTAGCTATTACATTACAGTGAAATGCTTGGTTCTTTCACTGCCCAGCCCAACCGCGTGAATATTTTAGGCAACCAACTTGTGTTCAGCGTTTCTCTGATTGGCCACTACGCCCATGTGACCGTGGCAGTGCGGAGAGCGGCAGTGCGGAAATAGGCTGCATTCTATTGCCATTCTCTGCGACAAACTCTAACCATAACCAACTCCGAAACAGCGCCTAAACTTAACCCTTCTAACCATAACCAACTCCGAAACAATGCCTAACCTTAACCAACTCCGAAACTAGGGATGCACCGATATGAAAATTTGCCACCGATACCGATTGTTCAACTAACACAATCGGCCGATACCGATTCCGATATTTGTGGCAACATTTTTTTTTTTAATATTTTTTAAATATATATTTCTTTTGTAATATTTTTTTTTTTATGAAACTACTGTACATTTGTGTTACAAATTGTGCTCACCGATATGAACATAGGCCTCTTTACTTACTTAAAAAAAGGAAACATCAAGACATCAAGAAATAGCACTATCTTAGAGCCATATGAAATCCGTTTTATTATTTTCCAAATTCCATTTTATTTTTTCCCAAATTCCATTTTTTCCGTTTTAATATTTCAGAATTCTGTATTTTGCTTTTTATGCTCATTTTACCATCAGAAATAGTGTCTAATAAGTGGGAATGAATAAATGTCCACAATTGAATAAGATATAACAGTCCATTTAATGTTTTTAAGTGCTGCAACTCAGAAATACAGTTCAATTTTACACAATATTTTTCAATTAATATTGTGACAAAATAAAAATACATATTTCAAGTGTAAACAATAGATACAGCTAGCTACTACTGACATCACAATGACAATGTCAGTAACCTAGCTATATCTATTATATTGTGATGAAATATAGTAATGCATAATTTAGGCACCTTTAGTTTATTTCGTTTATAAAGGACAGTGTATAATGGCAATCGTTTGCATTAAACAAATGGATCGGTGCACTAGATTTAGCAAGAAGCTATCATTTCCATCTATAGTAGTATAAACTGTAACGTTTCAGAGCTATTTAAGTTTATTTAGATTATAACGGGCAGTGTATAATGACAATCGTTTGCATTAAACAAATGGATGGGTGCACCAGATTTAGCTAGAACTTCTAGAAGCTATCATTTCCATCTATAGTCCTATAACGTTACATAGCTATTTAAGTTTATTTAGATTATAACGGGCAGTGTATAATGACAATCGTTTGCATTAAACAAATGGATCGGTGCATTAGATTTAGCAAGAAGCTATCATTTCCATCTATAGTCCTATGTACTGTAACGTTTCAGAGCTATTTAAGTTTATTTAGATTATAACGGGCAGTGTATAATGACAATCGTTTGCATTAAACAAATGGATGGGTGCACTAGATTTAGCTATAAGCCATCATGTATTCATGTCCTAACGTAACGTTATAGCTATTTAATCACAATAGTGTCGCAAGTGTTTTTGCGGGTCCAGTCCACGGAACGTTGACAGAATTAGCAAAACACCTTATCACCGGAGGTAGGGCTGGGCGATATAACGATAAATATCGCGATATATTTTAATAATCGATATCGAATAGCGAAAAAAAAAAAAATCGAAAAATCGTTTTTTTTTTTTTTTTTTACCTGCAACAGGGCAGTTTGGACAGAGACAGTGGACAGACTTGTCTTTCTTGCCTGCAACTTAAAGTAATGGCTTTGCTTGTCCAAATGACAATACTGACCAAATTCAGATTTCTTTTTCTCTTGTCCATTTATTTTGTTTGCTTTCTAATTTAAAATACATTTTGAAACCGTCTGTACACAGTAGGCTATGTGTGCTAGCAGAACTAGACTCCAGTCACGAGTCACAGTGCACATGTGCGGTGGTTTGTCCACCAAAAAAGCGCCAAAAGATCGAAAATAAACTAGCAGAGCCAGAACTGTTCAACTCCTCTGGAGCCACAGCCAGCAGAGAAGCCGGTTTACTTTAGCTTTTAAACCAGCTGCAGCCTGAGAACTGGAGTGTGAGGGGATGTAACACTAAAGATGGCGGCAATGACAAAGAATTGCTGCAAAATAAACATACATCTGTTGCTAAAAAAAAAAAAAAAAATAAAAAAAAAAAAAAAATTATACTTATAACAATTCGATAATTATCGATATCGAGAAATAAAATAAAATTATCATATCGTTATCGCGATATGATTTTTTTCCATATCGCCCAGCCCTAACCGGAGGCATAAAAGTCATTAGGATACTGTTCTGCTCTGAATTGAGGGCTTATTGTGGAATTGTTTAGCTTCTTGACGATGTTAACACTGAAGCAGCCAGATGCTTGAGCACCACGGCTGTGCTGTGTGTAACACTCTGTAGAGTCCCCGCCTCCCCGGTCGCGTGTGCACCAAACGTTCCACCCAAAAACGAAATTTCAGTCCAGATTAGGCCAAATTCTGCAATATTCCACGTTTTGCAGTTGATTCCATTTTTATTGGTTAATTCCGCGATTCCGTCCGCGATTCCGTGAACGCGGATTTCATATGGCTCTACACTATCTCTCTGCACCTTTTCTTTAGGCGGCATTCGGCTGCCATGTGTGGTCGCGCACATCGGTAACAGCGCCTGTTGGACTTTATCCATTGACTCACTTCTTCTGCATTCATCTTTGTGAATAGGTCACATTGTGACAGCCAGTGTTCTTTCTCACAGTAGGGGCACGCCATCTTCCACTTCTCTTTTCTCGAGGGGGTGCTGTGGCTCTTACTGCTCGGTACTGACTCTGATTGGTGCATGACAGTCACCGATCTTCTTCCATCATTTATTCTCCTGGGTCCCTCTCTGGAGCTTGGCGTGCTCCGCCCGAACGTATCCAGCCGTAAGCTGCTGACTTCTCTCGCCAGGAAGTCGGCTAGATCAAGGAGGGATGGTTCGGGGCCGTTAGGATCCCGGTAGGCTCTCTGCCGCCTAAAACGCTCTTGTCTTGCGGGTGGCAGCTTCTCCAAAATCCTCTCGACGTTAGAGTTGGCGTATAGCTCATGCATGCCCTTTTCCCGTTGCGCTCCCAGCATCCCTACCAGGGACTGCACTTTGATTGACAGGTCGTCTAATGAGCGATTGTCTGTTGCTGGGGGTAGGCGATCAATATGCCTTATCTCTTGGATTACGTAATCCCGGCCCGGTCTCTTGCCATATTCTCTTCCGTCTGAAGGCGTCTCATCTCCAGGCGTGTGCGCTCTTCTTCGCTCCGTTGCTGTGCTTGGAGTCGATCGCGTTCGCCCTGAAGTCGGTCGCGTTCGGTAGAGGCTGTCAGGCTGACGAGGAACGCCTGTTGTAGCATCCTCTCCGCTTCGCTGGGGGAAGGCGGTTGTGGAGGTGAGCCGCTCCTGTGTGAGCCACTCCTGGGTGTACTCGTTGGGGAGTCCTGGAGCTCTATTTCCTCGGCGCTCTCCTCCTCTTCTTCCGTGCAGAGTTCTCTCTCTGTAGGGTTGTCTTCCTCCCGGGGCTGGTCGGGGACTACTTCTTCGGTATTGGCGGGGGGTAAAGGCATGTCATCTCCCTCCTGGTCCCCACCGTGAGCTTGGTCAGTTACATTAGAACCTACTAGGGCCTCTGTGGTCGGGGAAACCTGGTCGTTAAGGTCAGACATAATTTTACTTTCTACTTTTACCGCGTTTACCGTTTGTCGAAGGCTAGGTAGTTGACTGACAGCGTAATCCTCTAAGTACTGAGGTGTCTGTTGTCTGCGCCGCGGGCGTTCTACGTTAGGAGGACCGTTTCGTGGAGTGTTCATCATAGGCCATTTTAATATTAATAACACTATATTAATATTACACTAGTTACCCTCCGGCTCGAAGGACCAATTGTAACTGAGGGGTACAATTCCCTGACTGTATTGTTAAGTATGGTATTAAACCACTACCTCTTGTACTTTAACTTCTGGCCATCCAGTACATGATATAGATATGATGAACACTTTCCCACCTGATGAAACGAAGTCCACACAAATGTACAAATCGAATATTTAATATAGCAAAAGGTATATACAACGTTCACTTGTTTACACTTATGATTTGAAATGCACTTGTATGGCAAATGAGTATTCGTAGGCAAATCAACATTGAATGTCCAATCTCTGGTTACGCAGGGAGTAAATATACAACCTGGTTCTTTAGGGAACTATAGCGATGGTACTTAAATGATTATAGCTGGATACACTAAAGGGGGGGGGGGTCCCGCTGGTTGTAAGACAGTAGGAGGGGGGGGTTAGAGAAGCCGCTGGCGGTATCCCATCTGGCCGACGATTTCTTGGGAGAATTCAAAGTCTTGAACACGGTGCCCACAGAACCTCGGTCCGCAGACGAATACAGCTGGACCCTCTGGTGGACGGTAGCTGCCGGTCCACAACGGAGAGACGTGAGGCGACCTCACTGGTGTAGAGCGCCGTCTCACCTGGACTCCTCTCCGGGGGGTAGTTCCAACACTCAGCAGTGTTGGCCGTTATCCATGGAATAATCAAAGCACCCAAAGCATAATCCAAGCCGTGGAAGGCTCGCCGTCGTCCGGGTAGAGTAATCCAATGTACAGGTCCAGTCGCCCTGGCCCGGAGCTCCTCGGATGCAAGCACCACTAGTGGTCTGCCCAGCCTGGTTAAGACTCCAGATAACGTCAGGAACGATGGGGGTACTGATAACTTTATAACTCTAACCGAACGATGCACCATACATAATAGACTATTATTAGCTTAATAGAAATACGTCCAACTCGACGGTATAGTGCCAAACTATGACAATTCAACTATTAATCCACACGATATCTCAATGCCTATTCTGAGGCCAAGTAGGCCTTACTGCACCACACGTGCGTCGTGGGTGAGGCTTCGCGTCTGTTACTCGGTTGGAGGGTAAAGAACTAATGGACTAAAAAGAAAATTCTACTTTACTTGCGCCATATATATATGCGCTGTGAACAAATAGTACCATTCGTATTTCGCCAGACGTATTCCTACGCGGAACCGGGCTTGCCACGACATGTTGGTCGGCACGATTGAACTTGAACCTAGGGGTATGGCTGCTGGCGCCAGGTTCTCGTCCAATGGTAGAATGAAACTATTATGGGCTGTTTAGTAGACTAAAGGGATATTCAGTGCATATTGTACAAGGAATATACAGGGGATATCAAACGATATACAAATACTATTTAAATATATATATATAAATAAATATATATATTCGGTTTAATCTGATCCTTCACAACAATTGCTGTTGAATGATGTATTTCAGTTTGCAGCCCCTATACAGCTAAAGAGACTAGTTTTATCCGGTCTCACAGCTGCTAAAAAGCTGATAGCATCACGATGGATTCAACCGGAAAAAAATTGCCGGAAGGTATGGGTTTTCGATGTGATTTATCTAGAAATATCTACAGCAAGAATTTTAGGTGTCAGTGAAACCAACATTGCAATCTGGTTAGAAGTGGTGGAGAGAATAAAAGCTAGCATATGAAGTGTAGTGCCTGGTTAGAAACGAATGAAAATGGATGGATTATCCAAGTGGGGGTCCGGGGGGGGGTGAGCGAGCAGGAGCATATGTATGTATTGTATTAGATAGCAAGTATTAGGTATATATCTCGTAAACTACATTTATAATGATTAAAATGGTGATTTCATTGGATGTTTACTGTTAATGCTGTCTAATTTGTTGTTATGTTTAAAAAAAAATTATTTAAAATGTAAAAAAAAACTAAATCAATCAAAAAAGAAAGAAAAACGAAAAGATTTTTTTTTAAATATTATTATTATTATTAAATGGGTTACAATTACAAATATGTGGAAGTGGAACCATATGGAAGGAGTAAGCCTGCCGCTAAAAAGAAAACCCACCGCGCCTTTCTCAGACGAAAAAGAAAGTTTCGAGAGGAGTGGAAGTTTGAAGACAGACTAGATTACAATATGATGCGGGGGTGGTGAGTTGAAACAGTGTGTGTGTGTGTGTGTGTGTGTGTGTGTGCGCGTGTCCCGACCCCACTTCTATGTTTCAATAAATTATTTGCATTTAAAACTATTAACGCTGACTCATTCCTTCAGTCCACTCAAAATTATGCTAATATTCCTTATGTTGTTTATGATATTAAGGCGAGACACTACAGGTGAATAGGGTAAACAATTTAACTAATAGATATCACAATGAAACTTCCCCAGTTGATTACTTATATTAAGACAACACTTTTTTGTATTACAAGTTTTCTGAAATTGTATGTTTAAATATGCAAATGAGGCATTATCTACTTAAATATGTGCTAATTTGCATATAATTCCAGGACAGAAATCTGAACATTGGATAAAGCCATTTTCAAAATTATAGTTTCATTTTGTTGACATATTAGAGCCAAAGTTTATTACAGAGGGGATTTTGGATATCTCTTTTTATCACTCCATAAATCAGAAAATACTGTCAACACTCCATTTGTATGGTAAAATTCCATATTTCGCCATGTTTTTAGGAATAAAATGTGATATAAATCAGGGTATGAATGCGATATCAACAAACCCTTCTGTAAATACCTTCAGGACATGAATAGAACTGGAAGATTTGGTGTTTGTGAGTGCTACTGAAGTGGAGATTTCTGGCTCAGAGTATGAGGAAAAACTCATTTTGAGAAAACGGCCTTTAAAGATTTGTATGATAAAATTCCATATTCCGCCATGTTTTTAGGAATAAAATGTGATATAAATCAGGCTATGAATGAGATATCAACAAACCCTTCTGCAAATACCTTCAGAATATAGATATGCATAAAACTGGAAGGTTTGGTGTATGCGAGTCGTACTGAAGTGGAGATGTCTGGCTCAGAGTAGGAGGAAAAACTTTGAGAAAACAGATTTATATTGTATTGATTTGTATTAAAGATTTGTATTGTAAAATTACATACATTTGTATTGGAAACCACTATTTACAGACACTATCTAATAAAAATACTTAGCAACAACAATATAATATCATCTAAAACTAATACATCAACACATCAAAATTCATAACTGAATTATAACATAAACAAATAATATAAACTATGTTCACTTTTGCTCTGCCACAAAAAAAATTGCTATTGAGTCACCAATGTTGCCAACACTAGGTGGTGCTGTCTGACTTCCTTGTGTATATGATTACACAAGATACTCTTAGATAGATCATTATGTTTGGCTATGTGTATGTGCATGTTATTTTGCATTTCCATGTGTATGTATTTTGCACTCTTTAGGCTGTATGTCCTGTGTATCTTGTCTGGCATTTTACATGTATATATATTGTATCCGTTTGTATTTCATGTGTTTTGGATAGACTACAGATGGAAATTAGCTTCTGCTAAATCTGGTGCAAACATATTTGCATGTAACAATGATGAATGTAAATGCACATTGTCTATAAATAAATAAAAATAAATAAAAAAGGCCTTCAACTGAACAGAACCAGTCATTTCCTGGGTCCACACCAGGCAACCACAGTAACACATCACCCACACACTGCCACCAGTAACTACTACAGTAACACTGTTACTATTACTCTTGACTAGATGTCCATGCCCGCTCCATATGTAGGACCCTCACTAGTTTCCTGCTGGTGTCGTTGAATTTTTCTGGCTGTGCTCAGACTCTTGCGCCTACGTTTGGCACTGGCGGTTGTGATGGCCTCAGCTTTTGCGATTCTGAGCATATCGGTGTCCATCATCGAATCCACGGTAACATAAGTGCTATGAAGCCACAACCTCTCCATAACACTAAGCATGGCAGAGGCACCTTCGTTGAAAGTGGAGATGGCCATACTGGCTGCTGCCTCAACCCTGCTTTTCCCCACAAAGACTGTTTTTGGACACCGCGTCCATATAACAGAGTTGAGGCACTCATTTGCATTTTGAGTGCCTCCATGCTGCATTCGCTGCAGCAGACTGTCACTTGACATGCGGTGGTAAACTGGTATTAGTTTCCTCCCCACCTCTTTTGTTAAAACATTTCCAGCATGGCATTTGTGGCTCTCCGGTGTTTTCCCATTCTCCTCTGCTTTCCTATACCAGCACCACGAGAGACTGCACCTTTTGTGCATAGGGTTGTCATCAGTGGACATGGAGTGGAGGAGACCTGCCCATATTGCGGTCTTCATTTGATCGATTGAACCCTGGTTATCCAAAATTGCCCCCCTATAATAATTTTGCAAGGTTTTGCATTTTTTCGCAGTCAGTTTCCCCACACCCTTCCCTCCTAACTTACCCTCTGTACTACACTTCCTTAGTGCTGTACCCATTCTTTTGTGGGCATGATTTATACACTCCAATTTACTGATTTCCTGCCCAGGGTATGGGTTCAGTGCAACTACCTCCCTAAATGCTGTACTATCCCCATCTGATAGCATCTCAATGTACCGCACCTGGTGGCGATTCACAGATCTAGCCCACATCATTTTTTTTTTTTTTTTTTTTATTATTGCAAAACAAAACTTATTAAAAGTCAGTACTCAACACACAATGTATAATGAAACTTTCAGTAAAGGTGGTTAAAATATATGCAAGTACAGAAACAGGATAAAACAAAAATAGTCAATAATAACATTTTAACCGTATACAGTGTATATCCAGCGAAGTTACAATTATATAAATGTTAGTATATAATATACCCCTAATACCTATTTTCACATCCACATCCTTTTTGCGGACTCCTTCTCCATTGCCTTACTTGAACCGGCAAAGTTTTTAGCACAGTCTTTGTGTGTCTCTCTCCAGCTGTCAAACTCCTGCTCTGTTACTTTCTCCTGTCGCTTGGCATTTTCCTTCAGGGCACACGCATGGCAGTAGGATGATAGGGCCTCATAGTCTATCACCAGTCCTGTAAGGAGGTCAATGCACACGCCGATTCCATAATGTGAAGTGAAGCCTCTTTTTTGCCAGGTGCCATCAAAAGAAACACTTATGTTTATGACTGCATCTGGATCCTTCCTCAGCAACTCTGCCACATCTGGGTCAACATCTGCATACGCCTGCCTGACCTGCTCCCTGGTCCTGTGCAGTGACTCCAGGCCTCTCTCAATTTCTGCCACTAAAATGAAATGTAACATATCAGTTACCCCTAACAGAAATGAAAAATATTTTCAATCATTATTTTAGAGCACATTATATTTCCCCACCATATCACAATATATTGTAAAATATGCAAATAATATATTACACATCAATATAATTACCATGGGTATATTTGTAAATATATAGGGACTGTACATCTGATCAACTTTTCTTTTTACTTTAGTGGTAGGGAGAGAGAGAGAGAGAGAGAGGGACACGGAGCACCCCACACACACCGCCAGGCCACGTGAGCGGATCGGCGCGGCCGAGAAATCCGCTCTTCGCTCTTTAAAGCTTGGTCCGCTCCGCTAATCGCTCATGTTGACCCCGCCCCCAAGTCGCTCTCCGCTCGCTCCCCGCTCACCTTGAATCGAGCGCTCCCCACTCCCCGCGCCAGATCGCTCAGCAGTTTTTTTTTTTTTTTGGAGCATGGTGTAAATTAGCTCAAACTACAACAGTCTACACCCCCTGGGCCCCTTAACAATTGTTTGTATTGAGCCGCATTGTAATTGTAGCCATTCTGCAATGTTAAATAACGTTGTTTATCCATTCACTAGTTCTATTAAGCGATGATAGGCTAGCCGAGCCACAATGCTATGGTCGCTGCCATTAACGTTAGCATGTAAGCTAACGTCAACAACAATGGCGTCGATATACTTTTTCTAACTGGAGTGAGTGTGGGCGTCTCTACAGTGACAAAGCCTGAACAGGCTAGCCTATCACAGGTTCACCCTTCTCATTGGTTGAAAATGGCCTTCATGTTTGTACATCGCCATCTGTTGCTTTGGCATTGTACTGCATGTATATATTACATCAGTGTTAAACCACTGTGAGCGGCCTGGAGTGGATTGGAGCGGAGGAGAACTCTCGCTCCGGACGTCGCGCCGACTCATTTTAAAACCCACTCCTCGCTCACGTCAAAACCGGCCGCTCCGCGCCCCGCGCCGCTCACGCTCCGATCCGCTCACATGCACTGCACACCGCGCGCATGGGAAAACACACACGCGCGCAGTCGGGAGCGCACGCAAAACGCTCTGCATCCCTCCCTCTCCGACTTCAGTTCAGAGGGGCTGTTTCCATACCCGTCACTCTTTTATTGTGTTTCTGGTATGTTTTGACGTGAAGTCCAGGGATCCCCAACACTTTCTGAGGGCTGCATACCCCAACCCTAATTCGTGTGCTAAGAGGACCATGCGCATATTCACATCAAACGCCACATCGTTCCTGGTTGAGTCGTGGATACGTGTGGATGTATAGACACTTTTGCGGTACTGATCTGTTTGGCACAGACTGCACTCAATTATCAAACTGCTACAGAACTCCCGATTCTGCGGATCGATGATAATTTGAAGCCCTGTCCCTGCGCAATTAGGACATATCAACACGCCGATCAGTTCATTCAACCGCGCTACATGAACTATCAGCCACTGCTGTGTGACGAGGCTTGGTGTTTGTTCATCACCCCCGTTGTCCTGCTTTCCAATTGACAGCTTACGCGCCATCGATGCGCTTTGTGAAGGCATTTCATCTTCTACTCCAGTAGAAGTTTCTTTTTGTTTACACCCTCTTGCTACCAACAATTGTTGTTGTCTTTTATGGGAACTCTTTACGCTGAGTTTCCTCACTCGCTGTTTCGGCATTTTGACAGATCAGGTCTCCCGCGGAATGAATCTAAATCAAATCAAATCAAATTTATTTATAGGGCCCGACAACACAGAATCTACCACAGAATGAATCTCCCGCGGCTGACAACAGGATGTCAGAGCATGTGATGCACCTGAACCAATCACGCTATCAGAAATCTGCACCAGCCCAATGAGAGCTCGGTGCTTGTGACAGCCCTCAGCGCGCGAGACAACTGTACCTCATAATGCCGGTGATCTGAATTCGGAATGCTGCAAAATCAACAGGCGCAGCATGACAAAGTGTAGTAAAATAAACATCTAAATGTGTATTTTGAACGTTTCCTTTCCAATAGTCTGAAAAAAGACATGTTATGGAAGCAAAATAGCACAAAATCTCAAAATTGACAAAAAAAATTTTCTTTTTCACCTGCCGTGTCTTGCGTTAATTGAAAATAGCATATAATATGAGAGTCTTATGTAAGGGATAATGTATAGCTACGAGGTCATTGTCGCAAAATAATTGACCGACACAGAGTTTAAAATACCGAGCCGCCTCGGTGAGGTGTTTTAAACGTCAGTGAAGGTCAATTATTTTGCGACAATGATCGAGACTGGGTCAATGCACTGGTGGTTAGTAGAAAAGCCCAAAACAGGAAAGCTTAGGATTTGTCTAGATCCCCGCCCCCTGAACAAAGCCATCCAGAGACTTGCTTGCACCTCATGGTACCAAAGCACCTCAAAGGCGCTAAAAACAAAATTACAAACATCTCAAAACAAACTGGTCAGACTACTGCTTGACCTTACTCCTAGAACCCACCTCACCCCTGCCCACTTTGACAACCTAGGATGGCTTGGGTCGCTTTCACACAGGGGCTGTTTGGTCCGGACTTTCGGACCAGAATTCGATAGTCCGTTTTTTCGGGTCTGTGTGAATGCGCGTCGAACTCGGTTCGCGGACCAAACAGGCGAACTCTAGTCCGCCTGAAAACGTCGGTCTCGGTTCGGCTTCATCGAACCAAACGCGAACCAAATATAGGAAGTGATTATTATTACCACTGCTTAGTCGCAGCACTCACTGCAAAACAAGCACACTGCATCTAATCTCTCTATCTATCTATCTATTAGGGGTGGGACGATACATCGATCCAGATCGATCTATTATCAATAATCAAATAGGATCGATGCAACGTAATAAGATCGATTCATATTGCGATACTCTTATTTTGAAAATCCCGCAAGTCATATCCGCCGGTGCCCAGTATTGTGAAACTCCGTTTCAGAACAGCGCTACAGAGCGTCTATTTTGTGACCCGATATAAGTCTGTGCAGTTTTTCCCCCGCAACGGGTCAAATGCATCTAACATGCTTTGCATCGTCGCCATTCCTTTATGCCCACGTCGCGTTAAACATCTAAATGAACTGCTAACTAACTAAGCTAAGCAGCTAACCGTGAGAGAACAGGAGAGAGCAGAGGGGAAGGAGGAGGGGCGGGGGCAGTCTACCTTTCTGTGGGGGACTAGGGGAGGGGCATTCTGTGTGTGTTACTGAGGATGGACAGATAATGTTGATATTTAAACATGAATACATAATAAATGTATTCATGATCATCATACATAAAAATAGGGAAACAATGTCCAGGCACGCACTCCAGGTTTTTCCAAATGTATTGGCAGCCTGTAATCCATTTGGAAAAACCTGGAGTGCGTGCCTGGACATTGTTTCCCTATTTTTATGTATGATATTAGAGGTTACAGCACCCAGTGTCAAGTCTAGTGAGGTGAGTGCGTTCTACTACTTTTTTCATGATCATCATGCAACATAAAACAATTGTAGGAAGTTTGGGAGAGGAAGGGGTTTTAGCTTTACTTAAAAGTTTAAAGCTCAATATATAAAAAGTGAACAGGAGGTCTATTTGTATTAAAAACAATAGATTGTTTTTCATTTAAATGTCTGGAAGAGCTCAAAAATAAAAACATCAATTGATATTTCCGTAGCCTTTTTTTAGTTGATCTAAATGGGCACATAATATCGCCTTATATCAATCGCAGGCACCTGAATCGAATCGTATCGTATCGTGGCAGAATTTGTGATATCGGCAAATATCGTATCGTTGTCCAAAGAATCGATATCGTATCGTATCGTGATGAAACTGGTGATTCCCACCCCTACTATCTATCTGTGCATCTTGGGAAGAAGGAAGAAAAAACGCGGCTTATTATTATTACCGAGGCGCGCGGCTTATTATATTATTAATAAAACAGCTACTTGTGGGCACTCATAAAAACACAGTGGTCTACAAGTTGTTTAGCGAGAGGATGGTGGTAATGTGCTTCAATAGAACAATGGATCAATGCCATGTCAAAACTCGGCTCCGCTGGTCCACACACAGACACACACGCGCACACGGGATCGCAGCCACACACACATTTCCACTGTCCAATAGACAAGCGCCCTTTTCGACCGCGTGACATTGTTCAGAAGGTCTCGGTCCGCCTGACAGATTTCTATGTGAAAGCAGGCGAACCAAATGAAGAATGCAACAATGTTGCAACTTCACCCCCAGAACCGCACCGAATCCACCAAAACTATATGTGAAAGCGACCAAGTAGACGACAGAGTACAGCAACTTGCAATGGGCCTGGTCTACAAGATACACTACACGACCAAGGTACCCATGTACATGTCAAAATACTTCCCAAAGGTCAGTGAATACCACGATCACAACACCAGAGGGAGCTCCACAAATCATGTTAAACCCAGATTCGGCTCAAATAAGGGACTAAACACGTTTCGCAATTATGCCACATCAATGTGGAACGCCCTACCCAAAGCTGTAAAGGAATGTGGATCACTACCCACTTTCAAAACCAATCTCAAGGGACACCTACGGGAGACTGCAATTCAAAACTGTCCCCTGTAAATGTCCTAACCCAACCCCCTCCAATGTACAGTAATTTACCTAGTATGGTTGTCAATAGTCCAATGTACAATTTTGCTTGTTTGTACAGTGTCTCCCCCCCCCCCCCCCCCCAATGTACAGTTTTGCTTGTTTATACAGTGTTTCCCCCCCCCCCCCCCCCCCCAACCACCTCCAATGTAAATTACCCAGTATGGTTGTCAATATCCCAATGTACCCAACCCCCCCCCCACACAACCCCACCCAACCTCCTCCAATGTACAGTTTCTACGTCAAATGTATATACTCCCTTTTCTTGACTCCTTTTGTATCACAAACAGTAATGTATTTGCAAATCTGGTATGTCATAAATGTATAGATGTAGCAGTACTGACTATCTGTATGTCATGTATGTCATATATATCCTGATGAATTGAAAATGGGGGACCCTGATGTAAACAAGACGAAAGTCTTTCTCTGGTCTGCATCCCCTTAACAATTGTGTGTATTGAGCTGTACTGTATTGTACCCATTCTGCAATCTGTTAAAGTTTTCAATCAATCAATCAATCAGACCCTACTACCCACTCCCTATTCTAGATCAGGGGTTCCCAAACTTTTCAGGCCGGGGCCCAGAAAATAAGGCGTCAGAGAGCCGCGGCCCAATGCACATCGTCTGGCTTTTTTTTTTTTTTTTTTGCCAGGTGACCGATTTTTTAAGCCAAATATCACTTCAATCCTATTAAGTTAGTTCAAGTTAGTTATTCATTTATATGTGCTATTTATGAGAGGGCTAACTTGTTGCGAAATAATAATGATAATAATAATAGCCTCATTAAAATACTATTGTTGCTTCGGTTGTTTTCAGCGTTTTATGTGCATAATCTGTTATTTAGTTTGAAATGTTCGTTGAAATAAGTAGATTTTTCGTTTTTGTTTATTTATTAAGTTAATATAAAACCATATAGTCACATTTTAGAATACAATAGAATAGAATTTTAGAATACAACTAGAAACACTGTCCTGGCCTGCTTCTAAGTTCAGTGGCCTGACAAAAAAAAAAAAAAAAAAAAAAAAATTATTTATTTTTTAAATCATCTCGCGGCCCACCCGTGGCTGCTCGCGGCCCACCTTTGGGTCGCGACCCCGACTTTGGGAACCACTGTTCTAGATGACATTACCCCAAAATTAGCGGGTGCACAGTATTTCAGTGTGCTAGACGCCAGGTCTGGGTACTGGACAATAAAACTCAGTACAGTAACTAGGCTGCACTAGTCTCTCTGATCATGTTAGTACAGTAACTAGGATGCACTAGTCTCTCTGATCATGTTAGTACAGTAACTAGGCTGCACTAGTCTCTCTGATCATGTTAGTACAGTAACTAGGCTGCACTAGTCTCTCTGATCATGTTAGTACAGTAACTAGGCTGCACTAGTCTCTGATCATGTTAGTACAGTAACTAGGCTGCACTAGTCTCTCTGATCATGTTAGTACAGTAACTAGGCTGCACTAGTCTCTGATCATGTTAGTACAGTAACTAGGCTGCACTAGTCTCTCTGATCATGTTAGTACAGTAACTAGGCTGCACTAGTCTCTCTGATCATGTTAGTACAGTAACTAGACTGCACTAGTCTCTTTGATCATGTTAGTACAGTAACTAGGCTGCACTAGTCTCTCTGATCATGTTAGTACAGTAACTAGGCTGCACTAGTCTCTCTGATCATGTTAGTACAGTAACTAGGCTGCACAGCCGACAAACATAGTTGCTGCCTAAACAATATCCAGGTAAGATGGCGGACGGTTATCCCATGATTTATGGCGTAATGTCGCATTAATGTTTTATATATGGCAGCACCGCTGGTCTAACTGTTGGGTACATTATTTAAGGTTAGGCAATTGTGAAATACCGTAATCACAAACGGGAACATATACATATTGATCAAAGAATAATGTCCAAAGGACCTTCTGATTAAACAAACCTGCTTTGTGTTTCTTCATCTCACTTTCACAACACTCTGAAGTTTACGGCCAGTCTCGACTCCTCCTTAGTTCAAATCTGTCTCCAGCAGCTGCAGTTAGTCCGTTCTTTACACGATCACTGCATCTAGATCTGTTCAGAGAGTTAACGTTAGAGATTAGCAGCGTTAGCTCGTTATAGCAACAGACAACGAGGTGAAGCCATGGAGTGTGATGCCCCTGGTGGCTAGGACGAGACATTGCATGGCATTTCCGTATTTTCTGGTGACGTCAAGGAGGGCTGGATCAATCAGCTACGTCCGCGTTCCGCGCGCTGATTGGCGGAGAGGGGACGTCACTCCACATTGGGCCTAGCCCCTCCCCCCTGACCAGGCTCGGTTGAGACGTGCGATTGGAGAGAGTGCGAGAGAGAGGGATGATGATGAATGAATGAATGAATGAATGAATGAATGAATGGATGAATGAATGAATGAATGAATGAATGAATGAATGAATGAATGATGAATGAATGAAAACTTTATTTAACAGATTGCAGAATGGGTACAAGCTCAATACACACAATTGTTAAGGGGATGCAGACCAGAGAAAGACGTTTGTCTTGTTTACATCAGGGTCCCCCATTTTCAATTCATAGTGACATTTATGACATATACATGACATTTATGGCATAGGGACATACATGACATACAGGTATTTAGTACTGTTACATTTGTGACATACGATATGCAAATATACAGTACTGTTACGGTTACCCATAGATCCTGACAGAGTATAAATTATACATTTGATGGGGAGGGGACTGTACATTAGGAGGGGGTGGGTGGGTGGGACAGAAATATACATACGGTGGGGAGGAGACTGTACATTAGGAGGGGGTGGGGGGGTTTGGACATTTACGGTGGCCAGTTTCGAATTGCAGCCTCCCGTAGGTGCTCTTTAAGAGTGGTTTTGAATGTGGGTAGGGATTCACATTCCTTTACAGCGTTGGGTAGGGCGTTCCACATTGATGTGGCATAATTGCGAAACGTGTTTAGTACCTTGTTTGAGCCGAATCTGGGTTTAACATGATTTGTTGAGCTTCCTCTGGTGTTGTGGTCGTGACTTGACCTTGATTTGATTGATTGTATGTCATAAATGTCCTGATGAATTGAAAATGGGGGACCCCGATGTAAACAAAACAAAAGTATTTTTCTGGTCTGCATCCTCTTAGCATTGTACCCATTCTGCAATCTGTTAATATGTTTTCAATCAATCAATCAATAAGAAGGACAACCATAAGCATCCTTCCTCCAGAAATCAACCAATCCTGGGCACTCCCATACCATATGGAAAAAGGTACACAGGCGTTTTTGTGTGCACAAAGCGCTTTTAGGTGATGGTATGGCTTTCTTTATGTAATATGCATGGAGTAAAGTATGTCCTATGTATAAAATCAAAATGGATGACTTGGTGGTTGGGAATTCTGGAGGATAGCAAAATGTTTTGCTAGATTAATAGCCCATTTAGACTGCTGCTATTGAATGGTATATCCACACTGGCACACTATATCAATGGGTAGAGGCTTTGAAGAAGTCTTTGCCAACATGGCGTAAACCGTTGAGACCAGACCCCTGGGTCTGGTAAATATTGTGTGAAATGGATGGGTACCTAATTGACTATCCCAAGGTACGCCATTGCTGTGCACAATAGAAGCTAGAAGAAAGTGCCAGGTGAATTAAAGTGTTTCTGAATGTCTTGGAATGAGCAGAGACCCTCTACCCCAGTGGTTCTCAAACGGTGGTACGCGTACCACTAGTGGTACTTGGTGGTACTGCTGGTGGTACTTGAAAACATTAACAAAAATAAAAACAAATTATACTTTTTTTTTTTTTTGCAGTCAGGCCACTGAACTTAGAAGCAGGCCAGGCCGCGTGTAGCCTTTTTACAATGCATCCGTGTTTCCGGCGCTCTGATTGGCCAGGTCATGTGACATGTGCGCCCAATAGCGTGTTTGCCCATTTCCGCGTCGAACAGCCTGCAAACTACCTGGCGTTCTATCGCCATGCTCTAAGACAAACTCTAACCTTAACCAACTTCGAAGAGTGCCTAAGCTTAACCAGTGTAGAAACTTGCTGTCCCACGATTGGCGCTCATGTCACATGACCTGGCCAATCAGAGCACAAAACGGGAACCCGGAAACGCGGATGCGTTGTAAAAAGGCTTCAAGCGGCCAGGCCAGTGTTTCTGGTTGCGGCGGCGCGATAGTTAGATAACCTAAATGGGGAACAACCAGGAGATCACTGTGACAGAGTAATGCAGTCTAAACAGTCATAAATCTTTAATTCAACTTCAGTCCTGATCATAACCATTTATTTTATAAAAAATGAAATACTCCCACTTTTCTGAAAAGAGTTGGTGTTAAATCTGACATTACAAAAAATCCATAAAAATCTGTGTTGTTGCTAATCATTGACACATGCTAGCCTGTAATAATCCCCACCAGAAAAATGTACTTTGCATTTGATATATTGAAAATATTTAACTTTTTGTGTGTTTTTTTTAACAATAATTTTGTGATGCCGTCACAGAAACTGGCATTTAAAGGGTAATAATTCAAAAATGTATTGAACATGTGTTTTCTTTTCTTTTTTACAATAATTTGTGATGCCCATCACAAACACTGGCATTTAAAGGG
This sequence comes from Notolepis coatsorum, assembly GCF_963971535.1. Lineage (NCBI taxonomy): Eukaryota > Metazoa > Chordata > Actinopteri > Aulopiformes > Paralepididae > Notolepis > Notolepis coatsorum. The sequence continues at coordinate 4,359,812 of NC_140176.1, read as the reverse complement.
TAAAAATGCAAAATTTCTGCACCAGAATGCAGGAAATTAAGTTTTTGTAACAAAATAATTGTGCGTGTGTGTGTATGTGTGTGTGTGTATGTGTGTGTGAGTGTGAGAGAGAATGAAGGACAATTGCTTGCTGTGTGTGAGAGAGAGAGAGAGAGAGAGAGAGAGAGAGAGAGAGAGAGAGAGAGAGAGAGAGAGAGAGATAATTAAGTACATTTGCTGAAATACAGTTCTTAATTTTCTCACTTGCTATGTGAGAATGTTAGTTATTATGTTCTCAATGCGTTTGCTAGTTCTAGTGCAATCCCTTTGTACATTGTGGCTGTGGCTGACAAAAGTTAACAATAAATAATGGTATTAGGAATACATTTGCCTCCTGCGTGAACTGTGCATAGCTGAATAGACTGTATTTGAACGCCGGTCATATGGTGGTACTTGGAGAGCCAGCTACGTTCTCAGGTGGTACTTGGTGTAAAAATGTTTAGAACTACTGCTCTACCCCAAACAAATCAGCAAGTGTAAGAACTCCCTTATTACACCACTGGGGGGCAGTATTGGACGCCTCCCAACTGGAGACCAGTGTTATCATGGGCGATTGAAGGTACAAATTTGGTGTCATTTTCCTGAGATTTTCTGCAAGACTGCAAACTGAGATTAGCTCAATAATGATGGAGCCAAATTAGTTTTTTGATTGTTTGATAGATATATTGGAATAGATTACATATTGTAATTGTAACCTATGAGGGCCGTACAGAATGTTCCTCTATATAGGGTGCCAGGACACCAATAGTACCATTGGAAGGTTGGTAGTCCCGATCCACCTTCACCTTTTTCCCTCTGGAGGGTTGAAAGTTTGAGTCTGCCAGAGGGAGCATGGAGCTGAAAACGCTAATTTGTGGAAGAATATTAATTTTAATATATGAAAAAGAGAATGGAATTAGAGGGGATAAGTATTCCACCTTTGCCGATGTGTTTCTACCTCCATAAGCACTTTCTTATAATGACTTGATACAGTGCTTGTAACCGAGGGGTGGACTGAAACACCAAGATATTTAAGATTCTGGACCACTGGGATGTTACAGTTTTTCTCAATTGCTTTGGTGCATTTCTCTGATCAGAATTAAAGTTCTCATAACTGTTAGTTCAACCTCCACAACATTTTATCATTTGTGCACATCATAGTAGCAGTTTCTCATTCCTCCGAACAAATTGCAAATGCTTTTGGACATGCATCAATTGCTTTCATACAATTCTCTGCTGTTTTATAACATTATCATTTGCTTATGTCATGTCAGTCAAAATTAACTATACTTATGACTGCTGAATAGTCATTCCCTATAAAACTAATAGTCCTCATTTCATTGATTGAGTCATTACATACAAAAATGTTGAACTAGTTGTCAAAATCTATCAATCACGGCCTCACAATGGCTGAGGCTGGTCAAAGGGTGCAGCCAAATGTTGAGAGAACCACTGTAAATTAAATTACTGTATTCAAACATTTCGTCGGGAGAGCAGGTGTGTATACTGGACAGTAATTCAGCACTAAACAATCTGCATTGCACTACTGCCATTGTGTCATACTGTACATGAAGCTTGCAGTGGGACAAGAACTTGTCACTTTTTACATTTGACATTTAGACAGCTTTACTGCAGCACAGATTTACTGTATTGTAGTGTACAGTAGTGTTACAGTTAATATTTGCCATATTTACAGTATGGTACTGTACTGCATTATTTTACAAGTGGGAAGCACTGTTATTGTACACTACAGTAATATGGGTTACTGTAAAGCAGTATATCTCATGTTTGCTGTACATTACTGTAATTTTACTCTGCACCACATAGGATTGCAAGACAACCTCGCAGAGGTGGAAGAGGGCCCCTTTTTACTCCGCAACAAGAGGAAGCCATTTGTGCAATGGTGATTGCAAACAATGCCATAAGGTTGACAGAGATACAAAGCGCTGTTAGAGGACAATATCTTTGGGAATATTGAATCCATTTCAATGGCTACAATTGATAGAGTGCTCAGTGGAAATTAAATGTGCATGAAACAATTGTAGTACAATTGACAAATGAGTAGCCATTTGACTGGAACAGAGTGAAGGAGATCCGCCACCAGTATGCACAAGTAAAACATTTATGTGTTCTATGCATACTCTAATGTTCAGTGCTGTAAACTGGTTACTTTGTGTAGTGCCATGCAGTACACTTACATGACAGTTCATACTGTACAATATGTTGTCCAAAATGCATTATGTTACACAGGAAAAGTTTATAGTTTTTATCTCTCTCTCTTCTGGGATAAAGCGTGTACCAGGGAACCGCTGCACACATTATACGTTGATGAGGCGGGTTTCAATCTGGCAAAAGGTAGACCGCGTGGAAGAAATCCCATTGGACAGAGAGCAACCATTGATGTCCCAGACCAACAAGGAGGGAATATTACAGTGTGTACAGTGTGTACAGTAATGTGTAACTGTAGATTTCAAATGGCTGTGCAAATAGTGTATAGTGCTGTCTTGAGCATTTTCAGGTAGTGTCACCAATATCTGACTTTTTTGCATTGGAAAACACTTACAGAGTGATCTGTCATAATGAAAACATGACAAAGCCATTTGACTATCTTGTTCATAAACAATGGTGTCAGGACTTTTCATTTTGATGACAGTGACACTTTCATTGACATGAATACTTGCTTTTGAGGAATGAACTATCCATTTTGAGCAAGTGACACGCTTCTGCAGGTTATCAACTAGGTTTTGCAGTTTGTACTAATTGTTTTGAGAAATGCACTAACTGTTGTGCAAATGTAAATAGTGATGTGAGAAATGCACCAAAGCGACTGAGAAAAACTGTAAATGGGGCAGCTAGCCATGCAGCAGAGGCACTCAGTGGCAATAATGCAGACTTTCCCCAGTTCATTTTATAGATAGATAGATAGATAGATAGATAGATAGATAGATAGATAGATAGATAGATAGATAGATAGATAGATAGATAGATAGATAGATAGATAGATAGATAGATAGATAGATAGATAGATAGATAGATAGATAGATAGATAGATAGATAGATAGATAGATAGATAGATAGATAGATAGATAGATAGATAGATAGATAGATAGATAGATAGATAGATAGATAGATAGATAGATAGATAGATAGATAGATAGATAGATAGATAGATATATAGATAGATAGATAGATAGATAGATAGATAGAGATACTTTATTCATCCCCTTCAGGAAATTCAGGGATCTCACATAGCTCATACAGTCGTTCACAATTATGTCTGCATCATGAATTAAAAAGTAAGCACATGATAAAAATTCATGTACATCATATTTACCAATAATAATAAAAACGTGATAAGATAAAAGCAGGTGTATAAGACAGGTGTATAAAAACAGTTGTATTAAAAAATAAAAAAAAATAGGTGTATAGAAACAGGTGTAGGGAACAGGAAACAAACAGCCACAGGTCAAAGGTCAGCTGTTGTACAGTCTGATGGCTGTGGGGAGAAAGGACCTGATCAAACATATACAACATTTCCCCACACACATTAAAAGAGCTGAGCCTCCTAAAGAAGAACAGCCGGCTCTGTCCCTTCCTATAGAGCGCGTCCGTGTTTGCAGACCAGGCCAGCTTGTCGTCCAGGTGCACACCTACATACTTATGTGGCGGGTGGCGGTAATGAGAAAGGAGGAGGGGCCTCAATGAGCCAGGTTCCGTTATAGGGGGCCACCTGCAGGCGGAACGTGAGGTGAACTGTTTGTTCCGGCCGGTGCAGTGAGGCAGTGCACACCTCACTCCGTGATGCAGGAACGAGCATTATACACTACGGTAGGCAGTTTATAGGCATCTATGGGTTATGGATAGCGGTTTTAATTGTGTGCTTTGCAATATTACATTTACATTACATTTAGTCATTTAGCTGACGCTTTTATCCAAAGCGACTTACAAGTTCTGTACGACAAGCCATCAGGAAGGGCACAACTCTATCAGCTGAGCAACAATGTTCATCAAAGTGTTGAGTGCTACAGTGTAGGTTAGTTTATTAGGACAAGTGCATGACAGTACGGTTAGTTTTTTTTTTTTTTTTTTTTTTTTTTTTTTTTTTTTTTTTTAATTCAGATAATGGTTGAAGAAGTGCGTCTTTAGTCGACGGCGAAAGATTGGACGTGATTCGGCTGTCCTAACTGGGGTGGGTAGTTCATTCCACCATTGTGGGGCAAGGACTGAGAATAGGCGACTTCTCTTTGATGACCCTCCCGGAGCTTGGATAGGAGTAGGTCTGAGGCGGCCAGAAGATGCAGAGCGTAGGGGTCTTGAGGGTGTGTAGTTAGAGACCATTGACCGGAGGTAGGCGGGAGCGGTTCCCTTTGCCGCACGGTATGCTAGGTCGAGGGCCTTGAAGCGGATTCGTGCAGCAATGGGGAGCCAGTGCAGGTCCCTAAGAAGTGGGGTGACATGGGCCGACTTCGGTAGGTTTGAGATCAGGCGGGCCGCTGCGTTCTGAATGAGTTGAAGAGGCTTAGTGGCAGTGGCCGGGAGGCCAGCGAGCAGTGCATTGCAGTAGTCGAGGCGGGAGATGACTGTTGATTGGACGAGGAGTTGGGTGGCTTCTTTTGTCAGGAAGGGGCGTATCCTTCTGACGTTGCTCAGGAGGAATATGTGTGACATGGAGTGTTTGTTCCAGATCACTTGCCTGGTTCCCAGCGGGATTGAAGGTAGTTGGTAGGATAGGACCACCGACGTAGCACACTTTGTTTTAGCATGTAATGTTGTCTAATAATTATGTGTGTTATTGTTTTAATACAACAATCAAGGTGCCCTTCTTTTTTCATAATCTTTTACCGTTACTGGTAAATCAAGGTAAATAGAGTGCAATATAGCATCTAAACAACACACTGTAAGTGGGGAGATAAGAGTGGAGAGATTGAAATCTATCAGAATAGTATAGTAGATTATTTTATTCAGCCATCACACACAAAACAATAATAGTATGCACAATCATTCCAGACGGTCAACAGTCTGATTTGGGCAGTGACTAAAAAAGTACAGGCTGACGCATAATGCTTAGATATACCTGTCCTATATTCTTATGAAATTAACTAAATAAGGATTATTCACATTTGTAATCCTCAAAAAAAGCTACACAAACCATTTCTTCTGACTTATTCTTAAATGTATATCAGCATTGTTCCACATGTTAACCAACCATAGAAATACATCTCCTTTGAATCCCTTTCTTAGCTTTAGTCATTCTTATACAGTATATTCTCTCATTAGACTAACTTCTAGTGAATGAAATAGTAAAGTTAAAATATTCCCCATTTTTTGTGAACCCCCTGGAAGCGCCTCAAGCATCCCGGGGCCACAGACCCAACATTATAATAATAATAATAATAATAATAATAATCTTTATTTGTATCGCACCTGAAGACAGAAACATCTGCACATTAAACATTTATTCATTCTATATACATGTCACATTAAAACCCCAGATACGCCTAATATATAGGATCAAGATCAAGGTAAATAGAGTGCAATATACCATCTATTTATGGTATACTATATTTAACTGTATATTTTAAATAAACAACATACTTACAACAAAATAAACATGGGTCTGGATTTTATTTAATGATAAGAGAGACACATGTAGAACTTTGAACTCAAAAGTGTATTAGATATCTGAGAGCCTCATTTATCAATACAAGTATGGTCTGTGTGAAACGTTGATCAATTACATTTACATTTACATTTAGTCATTTAGCTGACGCTTTTATCCAAAGCGACTTACAAGTTCTGTACGACAAGCCATCAGGAAGAGCACAACTCTATCAGCTGAGTAACAATGTTCATCAAAGTGTTGAGTGCTACAGTGTAGGTTAGTTTATTAGGACAAGTGCATGACAGTATGGTTAGTTAGGGTTAGATTTTTTTTTTTTTTTTTTTTTTTTTTTTTTTTTAATTCAGATAATGGTTGAAGAAGTGAGTCTTTAGTCGACGGCGAAAGATTGGTGCCACACTTTACTTTTTACATTTTTTAACAGAATGTATGTTGACATAAAATTACCCAAAATGCTAGAACTGTTGTTGTTGTTGTCGTTGAGAACATTATGACTAAATCCCTTTGCTCTCTATCCCCCTGGATATCAACGTTATTTTTGACATGTGGGTTCCAAGTCAATCTTGCTTTGATACAACACTCACTGTGCCGTTCCTTTTTCATCATCTTTAACCATTACTGAAAATGTGGTGCTAATTGGCTTCCAATGTATCTTAAAATCATGTTACAAAAGTCACCACATTTCACTAAAATGGACACATAAATGCATCTCAGTAGTGGTGACTTTCATCAGTTTATGTGGAGTTTATTTTATGTATGGAAAAATAAGTTGTTGATGTGTTCTTTTTGTTTACTGTATGTGTGTGTTGTTTGTTCCCTTGCATTCGCCCCTCCTCTTAATTCTCCCCAACGTTGTACTAATCAGAGACAATGCCCTTCGGCTGGGCGATGAGGTCACCCCCCCCCCCCTTGACATGGAAGGAGGTGCTCCATGGTCTGGGGTTCTGTGCCACAGTCGCATGTGGTTGGGCCACTAAGATAGCCCCATCTGCTTGGGGCTTCACTGGAACGGCCAACACCTGGAAAGGAGCTAAGCAGCTATGACCCACGTGGCGTGTGGCCGGGACTACACACAATATCGGACCTTAAAAGGAAACCCAACAGCACAGCTAACATTGCTGCCTCCCTACCGGATGAGCTGAACAGCTTTTTTTTTGTATTTAATTTTTTTATTATTTTTTAAACAAACATATAAACAAACATGACAACACACGATAAGATATACAAGCATTAATTGTCAGGGCACATCCAATGAGATCACCTTTTAGTTAGTTGTTTTATATAAGATATACCCATAATACCTGTTATCTAAAAAAAAAAACCTACACACATATGCTCAGCTCGAACCCCCCCCTCCCGGACCCCACCTTGAGAAGTACCTCCACTATCCCTCGCACCTAACCAGACACTACCATTATAAGCTAGCTTTTATTCTCTCCACCACTTTTTTTTTTTTTTATTTGTCTTTTTCCCCCTCCATTTTCCGCCGATTTTTCTCCCATCCCAATGTTAGTCGTATGCCAATTCCCAGTCCCTTCCTGGTCGCTGCGCACTTACCCCCCACAGTCAGATCATCTGGGAGAGTGGAGGCTACCACGTGCTTCCTCCGACACACGTCCAGCCAATCACCGCTTCTTTTCACCTGGCAGCGCGGATTCTCATTGAGAGGGCGTAGCGTGTGGGAGGACCACACTATCCCCCTCACGTCCAATCCGCGCTTAGCAGGCGCCCCGACCGAACTGTAGGAGTCGCTGTTTACAACGACCCGGACCCACCCCGCCAGCTTCTCCCACCCTCTGATACAGCCAATTGGATCAGTGCAGACGGCCAGCCAAGCTGGTGACAACCCCGGAGCTGTGAGCTGGATTTGAACAGGCAAATCCAGCTCAGCTCCGGGGCTGGTGACGAACGCAATCTCCGCTCGGCCACCTAACCGCCTTTCTCTCCACCACTTCTAACCACATTGACATTTTGGATTCATTGAGACCCAGAATTCTTGCTGTAGATATTTCATGGTAAATTACATCGAGATATGTAAGAAACCAAACTTTACGGCACATTTTTTCCGGTTGAAACCAGCGTGATGCGATCAGCTTTTTGGCTACTGTGATACCCGATAAAACCAATCTCTTTAGCTGTGGATTCACTGCAAACTCAAAAACATCATTCAACAGCAATACCGAGGGGTGTACAGGTATATTCCAAGATACGAGTTTTGATATTTGTTGGGTCACATCTTTCCAGAATGCCTTAACTGGTGAGCAGTCCCAATACATGTGCATAAATGTCCCTTCGTCCCCATTTGTACATTGGGTGCATTTGGAATCTTGTTTGAGCCCCTTTCGGCACAGTCTTATAGGAGTCAAGTATGTCCTGTGAATATAGTTAAGATTGATTTGTTGATGATCCGGGTTCCTTGATGTAAGTCGGACATTTGCCCAGGCTCCTTGCCAATCAAAGTCATTTTCCAGGTCTGGTATATCCCTCCTCCAGACAGAGTCAAGTTGGAGGGTTTCATACGAGGACGTTAGTAATTGATGATAAAATTCTGAAACAAAACCTCTCGATGTCTCTCTTGAGTAGAAGAATTTGTGGTATCTGTGGTGTTCAATTGGTCTGTCTAATGGAACACCGTGAGACTTCAAACATAGCTCTAACTGTTTGTGAAAAAGCCATGTGGACTTGGTGAGATTACATTTTTTGCGTATTTCTTTATCACTACAAAAACCCTGTTTGTTAAAAACATCCCCTAATGAGTGTATGCCTTGCTCTTCCCATATAGGGAATCTTATAGGTCGTTTTCCAATTAAGAGAGCATTGTTATTGAATAAGGGAGTATGATTGTGCCATTCTTGTGGGTTAGGATTTTTTTTTTGTGATTCACGCCATATCCGGATCGCATGAGTAATTATGGGGCCAAATTTTCGTTCACAGTGCTTGATTGGTAGTTTAGTGTATGCTATGTCCTTCAGTCTATGTGGGGCTACTATGTTTTCTTCTATTTTTCTCCAAGATGCTAATGCTTGGGAGTCAAACCATGTTGTCAATGGACTTAATGAGTACGCCTTAAAATATAGGAAAAAATCTGGAAATGCCATTTTTGCCAAGGCATAAACAATGCCACTTTTTATACGTGGTGGTTTGTTATTCCAAATAAATTTGTATGTGGAGGAGTGTAATCTTTTCCAGTAACCCTCTGGAGGGGGTAACGGTAGCATTGAACAGAAGAAGTTGATTTTAGGTAGTACATCCATCTTAACTATTGATATCCGTGCTTGTACTGTGTTTTTAAGTTTTGCCCATCTATCAAGGTCGTCTTTGATTTTGTTTTGGATTTTTGTGTAGTTGTGCTTCACCGTTTGTCTTATGGTAGGGAATATTTCCACTCCCAAGCATCTGAAATGTTTTACCATCGGTATCTGTCCTGGGAGGGTTGTATCTTTTTTTGCAGGGGTGTTAAGTGGAAGGAAAGCCGACTTCGGCCAATTTATCTTAAATCCCGATAAATCACCAAAGTCCTCAATCAACTTGAGCAGATGAGGCAATGTGGTGTTGGGGTTTTTCATGAACAATATTACATCGTCCGCATATAAACACATTTTTTGTTGTGTGCCCTTGATTACGATAGGTTCTATGGATTGGGATTGTCTTATATATTGTGCTAAAGGCTCTAATGATAGATTGAACAGTCCGGGACTAAGAGGACAACCCTGTCTGGCAGAGCGTGATACCGGAAATATTTCAGAGATGATTGTGCCTGTTGTAATCATGGCCGATGGGTCTTTGTATAATACTTTAATCATATTGATGAATCCTTTTCCTAACCCCATCCTTTCTAGCACTGCCCACAGATACGACCATTCCAGCCTGTCAAAGGCCTTCATAGCATCCAGAGACAGCATCGCCTTAGGTATGGTGTCCTCCTTGTCGGCATCAAGTACGTGCAGTATACGTCTTATGTTCTCAGTGATCAGGCGGCCTCCTATGAAGCCAGTTTGGTCCGGGTGAACTAAAGACGTCATATGCTTTTGTAATCTGATGGCTAATACCTTAGAGTACAGTTTGATATCTGTTCCGAGGAGGCTTAAAGGTCTATAACTACCGCACTCGTTGGGGTCTTTGTCTTTTTTAAGGAGGACTGTTATGAGTGCAATATTGTCAATTTTATGGAAGTTCCCCTCCTTGACTGAGTATAAGATCATATTTAGTAATAAGGGGCCAATTATGTCCCAACAAGAAAGGTACATTTCTGATGGGAAACCGTCTCTTCCTGGAGCCTTACCACTTTTCATTGCGGTTATGGCCTTCTTGAGTTCCTCTAGTGTGATCGGTATTTCTAACTGTTTAGCGTCATCCTCTGAAAGTTTAGGGAGAATAATCTGATTAAGAAATGTGTCCATTTTGTTTTGATCGAAGGTCATTTCTGATTTATATAAGTCGGAGTAGAATACTTTGAATGTATCGTTTATTTTTACAGGATCTGTTACAAGTACTTGTTGTGCTCTAATGGTAGTTATATCTGCAAATGTTGCATTAATTCTTAATCGCATGGCTAATAGGTGGCTGGGTTTGGAACCATGGGAGTACTGCTGTTGTCTTGTGCTGCGTATTTGTATTTCCGATTGTTGTCTGTATATGGCATTGATCTCTATTTTTAGTACGTTAACTTGATTTTCTAGTCGAGTTGAGTTGTTGTATTTCAGAGAATTAAATAACGTTGAGTAAAGCGTTTCCAGCTCATCCAGTTTTGTGCTTTGATTCTTGCGCATTTTGGAGGAAAAGCTATCCGTGAAGTCTTTGATCATTCCCTTTACCGACATCCATATTATTCTGGGGTCTTGCACCGAGTTTGCATTCTCCCGTTGGAATACTATAAGAGCTTCTTTGAGTTGTGTAATGAATTCCTTGTTGTTAAGCAGCAACGAGTTAAATCGCCATCTTGGGGCTCGGGAGGATAGTATACCAAATGTACCTTTAAGGAGTAAATAACAGTGATCTGATAGTGCGTTGGGTATCATTTCCACTTCATAATTATCAAATAGTCTCTGTGATGCAAAGACATAATCTATTCTGGATAGTGTCTTATGTCTCGCAGATCGACAAGAGTACTTTCGGGTCGTGGGATTAAGTAACCGCCATAAGTCCTTTACACCTGTAATCTTTGACCAATCCTTTAATACCTTCGATGAATTCTTTTGTTCGCTGGAAAAGGCGAGGTAAGATTTGTCCATCCTTGGGTTCCAGATGGCATTAAAATCCGCTCCTATTATAAATGAGTAATCGGGAATGTCTAACATTGCATTGGTTAGTGTAGTGAAGAAATCTTCTTCGTACAAATTTGGGGCGTATACCGCTATCAACGCTATTTTCCTGTTCTTATGTTCAATCCTAGCTATAGTTATCCGACCTTCTACATCAGACCATACTCCCTTTAGTACAATATTCAACTTAACCCGATTAAACTGAACAGCTTTTACGCCCGTTTTGAACGGTACCACCAACCTTCCAGGGGAAGCCCCCACCACTCATTAACCCCTCCCACAAGTCTGTACGATGAACGGTTCATGAGATATGAAAGGGGCGGGGCTTATTGCAATGGACAATAATTTATTTATAAATATTTGTAATGCATGTATATCAATGACAATAGGTTCACTATGGCATGTCTATATATTGTTAACAGGTGCCAGAGCTCATTACCAGCAAAACTGTGTAATACCACCCTCGTGTGGTAAAAATATGTAACTTCATACTGAATATGCATTTCAATGATGGAAATTAATTAACTTAAAATACTTGTCCAAAACTGCCCTATTGTGAGGTTAGCTGCAGGGGGGAATGGTAGTCCAACAAACAGTAAAGTAGCAACAGAGAATGAGACACTTGTTTTAAATTAAACCATTATTTTTCGGCCTAGGTTATGTCTCTAAACTCTTACTGACAAAGAAATCACTTCCTGTTCCTTATATTACGGGGAGAGGGGGAGGGACTAATAGGTTAAACGCACAGAGATTTATCACAAATTAATAATATAGCCATACCATCGGTAATATGAACAAAAACTAAATCTTTATATTAAATCAAATTAGATTAGTGTAAATATTTCAATTCAATAATGTAAATGAGAATAAATAACTATAAAAACGTCCATGAACACAAAATCACTATTCTAGCTGCTACATTTCCAATCCCTAATTGTTACCGTGGAACAATTATCAATGAATGATAATATTGCTGCCATATTCTACAACATTGATACATATATAATATATACAGTAATAACATTATGGAAGTCCATTTCTGTTTTTTAAATTGAAGTCCAGGTCCAATGTGATGTGTCCGTCTTTCAACATTGAACACTGAAGTCTTCCTGGGATCAGAGCTTCAAGCACGTGACCCACCAGTTCTGTGGTGAAACAGGCTCTGAGGTTTTGTCAGATGCTCTCTGGCGCCACCAGTTATTGAAGGAATACACTGTTGTTGTCACACCTCAGTCTTCTGACTGCTACCTTGAACTACTTATGAGCGAAGCCCACTAGGGCACGACATATCTGCAGTAGAGATGTCCGCTGTCACTCCAATACAATGGAGCTAAATGGCACCGGGTTTGTGCCAAAATAATACATTTGAAAATCTCAACATTAATGTCTATAGCTTTTTATTTCATTTAGCAACTATTTTCTGTAGAGTATTCTACTTTTAACTTAAGTAAAATATCATGTCCTAATGGCTACACAGCATTTTAAATTATAACACTCATAATGAAAGAGTCAAAACAAGCATATGAAATATATTTTATTGACTGAATAAAAAAAGGAGGTACAGAATCTTTGTGTTTGATATGAATGAAGATAAACGGAAATCAATCACAAACAGGGGAGGAAATTAGGCCACTTTACTCGCCAATTGCGAGTATTTTTTACGTTTGGCGAGTAATTCATGAAGAGCACTCGCCAGTCTGGCGAGTACTAGTAATTACAAAACAAAACAAAAAAATCATTCTGCAATCTGCTGATTCGCTCACTGGCACAAGCCGAACTCTGACTCCCCCCTTGATTCCTCCCATTTGCGCCTCATAATAATCCGACCATAACCAATGAACATCATCGTTGTACAGATGCGCTCTAAGCTCCTCCAATGAACACTCATTTTCTAGAAGATGCCGCCCATCTAGGGGAAGTGGACAGATCACTGCGCGCGCCGCGCGGACCTACAGACTCCTGCCACCGGCAGCCGGCTTGACAACGTAGACAAATTTAGACAAAAACACACCAGTGGATGAAAATAATTGCATGTAGAGTCGTCGCTTTCGGATATCAGTGCGGTCTGACATGGGGGCGAACAACAGCATGCGACGCGTCTCCTTCGAGTCGGATGAGAATGACAAGTCAACAACATTAGCCGGCTAGCTACCTAGCATGTAACAAGCTACCATAACGCGCATTCAACATAGTGGACGACTATACTGAGCGGCTTTGCTTAAATGCAGCCGAGTGACATTTTATTATTACCGGGTTTCCCCCCATATCACCACTGTGACTCGCCCATATGCCCTTCACAACGGTGATGTTGTCATACTTGGCATTCAGAATACACCTGCTGAACCCCTAGCGTTGTCGATTCGGTTCCAATGTATTGTCATCTTACAGCACAAGTACAGTACAACCAGAATACATTTGGCATACAACCAGAGTGCAAATGTAACAAGTCAAGTTCAAGTTGTTTTATTTAGCTATTACATTACAGTGAAATGCTTGGTTCTTTCACTGCCCAACTCAGTCCAACCTAAACCAGCCCAACCCAGTATTGATTGATTGAAAACTTTATTAACAGATTGCAGAATGGGTACAATACAGTACAGCTCAATACACACAATTGTTAAGGGGATGCAGACCAGAGAAGGACTTTCGTCTTGTTTACATCAGGGTCCCCCATTTCAGTCCTGTTTGCTTAATGCCTTGTCCACTTCCTCCACACTCCAATGCCCTTCAACCCTGCCCCTGTCAAACCTGCTCTTTCCATTCCCTCCATCATGTCCCCCCTTTCTGATGAATATTTCCTGCACTTAAGAGTCAGACACACATTCCTAGTAGTTGAGCTGTGATGAATGAATGAATGAAAACTTTATTTAACAGATTGCAGAATGGGTACAGTACAGTACGGCTCAATGCATGCAATTGTTAAGGGGATGCAGACCAGAGAAAGACTTTCGTCTTGTTTACACCAGGGTCCCCCATTTTCAATTCATTTTCAATTCATCATTCAGTATAACCTAGACCAGCCCAACCCAGCATCTTTCACTGCCCAGTTCAGCCCAACCCAGTCCAGAATAGTTCCCTCTTTCATGTTAATATGTGATTTAATGATGTAATATTTTGAAGAGTAGAGACAGTGTGATTAATTGACTATGATTGAAAATCAATTTAGACGAAGACGTACAAAGAAGTAATTATCACAATTAGCGATTTTTTTTGTCTGGTAAAAAATCTGTTTGGCTGGTAAAAAAAATCAGATACTCGCCAGTTGGCTGGTAAGCCAAAAAGTTAGTTTCCTCCCCTGATCACAAAACAAAAATAAGTCCTAAGGATTCCTATTGGTTATACTACTTAGTATAAGTACATGGGGTTCCTATTGAGTATACTACTTAGTATAAGTACATGGGGTTCCTGTTGAGTATACTACTTAGTATAAGTACATGGGGTTCCTATTGAGTATACTACTTAGTATGGGAAAATAATTTTTGGGCAGCACGGTGGTTAGTGGTTAACACTGTCGCCTCACAGCTAGAAGGTCCTCCTGGGTTCGATTCCCGCTTGGGGACCAGGTTGCCAGGTACCCAGGTGGGGTATCTCCCGGGCCTTTCTGTGTGGAGTTTGCATGTTCTCCCCGTGATCGCAAGGGTTTCCCCTCCAGATAAGATAAACCCAAAGGAAAAACATGTAGAACAGATCGCTAACACTGTTGCGTCCCTGACGAAGATGGACAGGAGCACTTGGATTAGTCCCCGGGGGGGGAAGGACGACGGGATGGGAAAAGTGCCGAGAGACATTTCATCAGTGCATGTGTGTGAGTTTTCCTGTGTGTCGCCCATCTCGCATTTGTGTGTTCTTCTAAAAAAGTACATGGGGTTTCTATTTAATATACTGCAAACTGTGTTTGGAGACTTTGATTGATTGATTGATTGAAAAGTTTATTAACAGATTGCAGAATGGGTACAGTACAGCTCAAAACATACAATTGATAAGGGGATGCAGACCAGAGAAAGACTTTCGTCTTGTTTACATCAGGGTCCCCCATTTTCAATTCATCATAACATATATGACATACAGATAGACAGTACTGCTACATCTATACATTTATGACATATCAGATTTGCAAATACAGTACTGTTTGTGATACAAAAAGTGTCCAGAAAAAGTGTATATACATTTGACGTAGAAACTGTACATTGGAGGTTGGGTGGGTGGGTGGGGGCTGTACATTGGAGGTGGGGGGGGGGGGGGGGGGACACTGTACACTGTACATTGGAATACTGACAAAGCCATACTTGGTAATTTACTGTACAACTGGGTTAGGACATTTGTAGGGGCCAGTTTTGACCTGGACCTGTTCTCTTTATTCTTTTCAAGTCTACTCTCAGCTTAAACGGAACTACTAAATGGTTTCTTTCCTGTATGAGTTCTAGTGTGTATCTTCATATTTGATTTAACATTGAACCCTTTCCCACAAACTGAACAGCTAAATGGTTTCTCTCCAGTATGAGTTATCATGTGTGTCTTCAGACTTTGTTGCTGACTGAACCCTTTCCCACAAACTGAACAACTAAATGGTTTCTGTCCAGTGTGAGTTCTCATGTGTGTCTTCAGACTTGTTTGCTGAGTGAACCCTTTCCCACAAACTGAACAGCTAAATGGTTTCTCTCCAGTATGAGTTATCATGTGTTTCTTCACATTTGTTTCCAGACCGAAACCTTTCCCACAAACTGGACAGCCAAATAGTTTCTCTCCAGTATGAGTTATCATGTGTTTCTTCATATTTGATTTAACATTGAACCCTTTCCCACAAACTGAACAGCTAAATGGTTTCTCTCCAGTATGAGTTATCATGTGTGTCTTCAGATGCGTTTGCTGATTAAACCCTTTCTCACAAACTGAACAACTAAATGGTTTCTCTCCAGTATGTGTTCTCATGTGTGTCTTCAGATATACCTTCATACTGAACCCTTTCCCACAAACTGAACAACTAAATGGTTTCTCATCATCAGTCTCAGCTCCAGAACTGTCATCATCACCGTCATCAGTCTCAGCTCCAGAACTGTCATCACTGTCATCAGTCTCAGTTAGAGAACAGTCTGAAGAGAGAGGCTGGCTATCTCTAGTTGGTTCTAAATCACCAGCTGGATCTAAGTTACTGGCTAGTTCCGCTACTCCACAGTCCTCTCCTTCAGGTTCTGTTTTCATGTGTTCAGTTGAGGTGCTGGGTAAAGAGTATGCTTCTCTGTTTTTCTCCCTTTGGGTTTGAAGAGGCTGGAAGGACCGAGCGTTCTCTTGACCATCTTCACATTTCACTGGGTCTACTGTGATCTTGGAGAGATCAGCTTCTTCCAGCCCTTGATCTAGTTCATCTTTAATCTGCTCTGGGTCCCGGTTTTGGCTGAGTTGTGAGGACAGAGTGTTCTCACCTTCATTCTCACATTTCATAGGTTGTAAGGTCATCTTGGAGCCATCAGCCTCCTCTAGATCTTGACACAGTTCCTCCTGTTCCTCTTTGATCCGTAGGAGCTCTGTGTCCTGGGTTTGGCTGAGCTGTGAGGACTGAGGTTTCTCTTCATCATGTTCACTCTTCACAGAGACAGGAAGCTCCTCTCCCTCCTGACTGATCCAGAGTTCCTCCTGTTCCTCTTTAATCTGTAGGAGGGCCATGGAGTCTAGAAAGAAGGGCATACAATCATTTAAATGTAATTTGTTGTAACCATTGCTTTTGAAAGTACCAAAGGGTCAGGCCACTATTTCACATTACACTCTTAACAGGAAAGTAACAACACGCTGAACCAATATATAGGGATGCACAGATCCTATACCCAGGGGAGGAAATTAGGCCATTTTACTCGCCAAATGCGAGTATTCTTTATGTTTGGCGAGTGATTCATGAAGAGCACTCGCCACACTGGCAAGTAGTAAGCAAAACCAAAAAAATCATTCTGCAATCTGCTGATTCGCTTACTGGCAAGCCGAACTCTAACTCCCCCCTTATGATTCCTCCCATTTGAGCCTCATAATAATCCATAACCAATGAACATCATCATTGCGCTCTAAGCTCCTCGAATAAACACTCGTTTTCTAGAAGATGTCGCCCATCTAGGGGAAGTGGACAGACCACTGCGTGCGGCCCTACAGACTCCTGTCACCGGCTTGACAACGTAGACAAACTTAGACAAAAACACATCAGTGGATGAAAATAATTGCATGTAGAGTTGTCGCTTGGTATGGTATGGTATGGTATTTATTTTAGACAACAAAACATATACAGATCATTACATCACATATTTGCTTTTGTCAAGGAGAGGAACGAAAAGCCAATGACATATTTACATCGTTGTCCTTGGAAGTCAAGGATGCTTGAAAACAACACATACAACTCATTACAGAAAATCATTCACAATTATTACATTTGCATAGCAATAATGGCACAACCCTTAATTAATACAAACATGTCCATTTGTTGAAACATGTTAATTTAGCCGTGAGTCTGTGTGTCTCTGAAGCACCCCGAGGGGAGGGGTTGGTGGGGTGGGAGGGAGGACGGAGAGAGGTTCCGGCTTAGACTAAATACAGTTGCCATCAGCTAGTACCGGAGGGGGAGGTTATGACTACAGTTGCCATCATAGGGGCGGGAGTTTTGGCTTTGGTGATGGGTGATGAGACAGCCTTGGGTTCCTCCCCTCCAGCGTGCGCACATCGCCAGGCGTACACGCGGGAGGGGGGGTTTGGGTAGGGATCGGGGGTGGGGGGCCTGCCATCCATCTTATCTACTCCAGACAGTTTCGTTCTGTTCTTGGTACGGTGTTGGGTAGGAACGCCGCATCCCTGATCTTATCTTGACTGACTCCCCAGCGTGGCCTTGCGCATAGACCTCGGGCATTCTTCATTCTTCAGCAGACCTGAGAGTGTGGGGGGGGGGGGGTTTCGGATATCAGTGCGGTCTGACATGGGGGCGAACAACAGCACGCGACGCGTCTCCTTCGAGTCGGATGAGAATGACAAGTCAACAAGCATTAGCCGGCTAGCTACCTAGCATGTAACAAGCTACCATAACGCACATTCAACATAGTGGACGACTATACTGAGCGGCTTTGCTTAAATGCAGCCGAGTGACATTTTATTATTACCGGGTTTCCCCCCATATCACCACTCGCCCATATGCCCTTCACAACGGTGATGTTGTCATACTTGTCATTCAGAATACACCTGCTGAACCCCTAGTGTTGACATGAGATTCGATTCCAATGTATCGTCATCATACAGCACAAGTACAGTACAACCAGAATACGTTTGGCATCCAACCAGAGTGCAAATGTAACAAGTCAAGTTCAAGTTGTTTTATTTAGCTATTACATTACAGTGAAATGCTTGGTTCTTTCACTGCCCAGCCCAACCCAGTCCAACCTAGACCAGCCCAACTTTCCCTGCCCAGTTCAGCCCAACCCAGTCCAGCATAGTTCCCTCTTTCATGTTAATATTTGATATCCTAATATTTTGAAGAGTAGAGACGATGTGATTAATATGTTTTATGCTAATATTGTGAAGAGTAGAGACACTTAATCTGTTTGGCTGGTAAAAAAAATCATATACTCGCCAGTTGGCTGGTACGCCAAAAAGGTAGTTTCCTCCCCTGCCTATACCCAATACCACTACCAGGCTGATACTAGCTACATGTGATCAGTATCGACTACAGGTGGTCTGATCCATTACCACGTTGTCATAAAGCATCCTCCTCCACTAACATCCCAGCAGCAGTGCATGGTGGAGAAGAAGAAGGACAATGTTCCTGGTAATTCTGCTTGATGAGATGTTGGACAAAGGTTTGGAGTTTTTATTATATAAGGCTATAAAACAAGTGTACATGTACACCTCCAATACTGTACATGTACACACAACTACACGTACACCTCCAATACTGTACATGTACACACAACTACATGTACACCTCCAATACTGCACATGTACACACAACTACACATACACCTCCAATACTGTACATGTACACACAACTACATGTACACCTCCAATACTGTACATGTAACTACAAAAAGGCAAGGGAATCTAGAAAGTAAAACGGGAGGATTTCGAGGTAAGGAGACTACTCCTAATCCACCTCTTAGTACTCATGTGGATTCTGCTTTGTTGGTCAAATCAAGAGAGAAATGAGGACCCAAGTCTCTGAACATAAGAGCAACATTGGAAATCAGGATGAAAAGTCTCCTGTAGCCAAGCATCTCACTGCTGCAGGCCATGAGGTTTGTAGGCTGAGGTTCCAGAGCATTGAGGTAGTGAATCGCTTGAAAAGAGGGAAAGGGGGAACAGGGAAAGCCTGGTTTCAAACATCGGGTTAATTGAATCTGGCTAATGGGACTTTTGATCGACTTAGTTGAACCAGGTAATAGGGCCCAGATCACACCAGGAGACATAAACAGATCACACCAGGAGACCTAAACAGATCACACCAGGAGACCTAAACAGATCACATCAGGAGACCTAAACAGATCACACCAGGAGACCTAAACAGATCACATAAGGAGACAAACAGATCACATCAGGAGACCTAAACAGATCACATCAGGAGACTTAAACAGATCACACCAGGAGAGTTAAACAGATCACACCAGGGCCCTATTCCCCGTACCTGGTTCAACTAAGTCGATCAAAAGTCCCATTATCCAGATTCAATTAACCCGATGTTTGAATCCAGGCTTTCCCTGTTCCTCGAACGCTGATTCACTGTCGTTAATTCGAACCAGACTCGATACTCAGGATAATTGCGCGCGGCCGCCTCACCTGAAAAGGCATCATATGTCGATCGCAGAAATCCTGATTTTCTAACAGCATTGATTGAAAACTTTATTAACAGATTGCAGAATGGGTACAATACAGTACGGCTCAATAGCCTCGCTGACAAGTTAAATACATAATCTATAGGCTAATTTTAAGTCCCTCATTACCCCAATCAATCAGATTATATTTCTTTAAATGTGCCTGCTGGCAGTAGGCTTAATGGAATGAATAATCGAATGAGATCTTGCTAGCGAAAATTAGTTAAACTCTTTCCGAATAAGTAGACAAAAACAAGCCCAATGAATATCTAATTGATACAAATTAATAGATACTTATGAGGATATCTGTACTGTATGTGCTTAGGTATCATGTACTATATAAATACATGGTTCCCAAAGTTTTCAAGGTGCGACCCCCGAAATAACGTGTCAGAGAGGCTTGGAGGCTATACAGTTTCACTATCAATCAGGTTTTAATCTGTTTCGGACATCATCCATACATGCATTGAATTGATTAACTTTTGGTTTATACCAGTGACACCAGTCATGTTAATCACTTTCTTGTAACGTGCGAGTGACACAATTCAATAATCCACATATTCAGATTTGTCGTAATTCATATCCACAATCCACGCATGAAGACGCTTCAATTTATGCTTGAATGAAACACAATCGGCAGATGGACTGAAGATGAAAGTTGTTGCATGTTAGAACCTTCAGTCAGGCTATAGCTATGTCGGCTAGTAGCAATTAGCTAAAGGCAGGGACAGGTAACTAGCGTCAGCTAAATGACTAAATGTAAATGCATAGTCTGCCTTCGCTTGGGAGCCAGGTCTGCCTTTCTCGATGGCTAGGCTGTGCTCGCTGAGTCTGTACCTAGTCAAGGATCTTCTTAGTATTGGGTCAGTCACAGTGCTCAGGTATTCTGCCACTGTGTACTCTCTGTTTAGGGCCAAATTTCAAATTTCAATTCTCTCTCTCTCTCTCTCTCTCTCTCTCTCGTGTTCTGAGCTGTGTTCTGTGTTCTGAGCTGTGTTCTGAGTTCTAAGCTGTGTTGTGTTCTGAGCCGTGTTCTGAGCTTATATAGTGCTTTTACTAACTATATTATATTTCTCTCTCCTCTGGTCAGGGGCATTGCCGGGTCTGTGCAGCGATAACACTGTATATTGACTGTAGAACGGGAGCTCTCTCTCGCTCTCTTGCTATATGTTGACTGTATCAGTCAACATCTCGCACAGGGCCTCGCATTTCTCCCAGGCGGCCCTGCATAAATGCATATATAGATTATTAAATGCCATTTGTTGCCGATCCACGCTATATTAAAAATTTCAACTGTACATGGTCCTAAACGTTATGACTGATCATGCACGGGTGAATGGAGGGGGGGGGGGGGGGGGGGGGCGTTTATAATTCCGTGATCGTCGTTAAATGCTTTAAGTCAAGTCAAGTCAAGTCAAGTCAAGAGTTTTAATTGTCACGGCATACAGGTATACAATGAAATGCGGGTGGTCTTGCCCGCGACGATGTGCAATACAGTGGTACATATAATAGAATCCAATAAAAATACAGTGGTACAACATATAATAGAATCCAATAAAAACAACAGTGCAATAAACAGGTAACATGGTGTGACATCTCGGTATCTGTACATAGTATTTACAGAGCATATAGGACATGCTAGGTAGCTTTAGTAGTGCAATACACTGTTCCTGTTGTTATACTAATTTAAAGTGGCCTTTCCTCTTGGCCATAAGTGTGCGTGTGTGCGGCATGAGTGGTAAAGAGGCTGCTAGTGTGTGAGCGTGCTCAGCGTGCGTGTCGTGTGTGTGCTTGTGTGTGCTTGTGTGTGGATAGTTCAGTTTCTGTGGCTCTCAATGTTCATTGTTCAAGGCTCTGATGGCCTGGGGGAAGAAGCTGAGCCGAAGCCTCTCTGTCCTAGTAGCTGGTGTTCGCAGGCGTCTGCCTGACCTCAGCAGCTGGAACAGGCTGTTATTGGGGTGGTGGGGGTCTTTCATTATTCTGCAGGCTCTGGATTTGCACCTCTTGTTGTATAGAACCTGCAGGGTAGGTAGCGCAATACCCGTGGTCCGCTCGGCTGAGCGCACCACTCTCTGTAGGGCCTTCTTGTCCTGTGCCGTGCCGATTCCATACCAGGCAGTGATGTTTCCGGTCAGGATGCTCTCTACAGCTCCTGAGTAGAAGGACTGGAGTATCTTCCCCGATACTCTGAACTTCCTTAACTGTCTCAGGTGGTAGAGGCGCTGTTTCGCCTTCTTTACTACTGTGTCTATGTGTGTTGACCATGTCAGATCCTCTGAGATCCTCTTTATGTAGTATGGGTGATATATAGATCAGAGCAGTTTGTATGGATAATAATAAACAAACAGGCTGAAAGTAACGTCAGCCTCCTCTTACCGTTGGGCGATGAGACTGGAGCAAAAAGATCCCAGTTATTTGATGGGGATCGAGTCGATCCATTTCCGGTTTGTATAATACTAATACACGCCCAAATCATCTCGATTATTGAGTTATGGCAGCGATCCATATCCACGGTGTGTGGCTAGAGTCCCGCGACGATATGCGAGTGGCCGGACGCATTTAGGAGACGCACCGATATCCAACCGGCCATTTTCGGTTTGGCAACTCGCCGATCATCCACCAGGGGGCAGTATTGAAGCGTTGCAGAGTTGTGCCGGCTCACACAGCATCAGACCAGGCTCCGTGAGGGAAATATGAATACCATGGCGAAAATATGAAATATGATCTCAATAACGTCGTACGCCGTGGATTGGCAGAATTCGCATGAACTTGAAACACGTCGTACAACATGATTGGCGGGGAAAGTGTTAATGACGTCAGATACGGTGCCCGCCAGTTGGATGTATGCAACTCAAAGTGTGGAAGTAAAGAACCTTCATCTATATTGTCATCGTGTGGACATTCAATTCTTTCTGCTAGACACTAAAGGCCTCTACATGATACAGCAACTGCAACGCAACTGCAACATCAGCACGACTTCAACGCAACATGTTGCAGAGGGTGTTGTAGAGTGTGTTGTGAGGATGTTGCGTACCTCTCCCCAAAATCTAATCTGAACAACCTTGCGTTGATGTTGCGTAGCAGTGATTGGTTGGTTAGCGAATGGGGGACGGGGCTGTCATAGAATAATATTGGTCCCGCAGGGAGGAATACCATCCTCGAGTTAATGTAATTTATACAAATGGAAGTATTGATTTCGCCGTAACGAATCATTAAAAAAATATACCGTTAACTGGAATATGTTGTTTCTTTACACATATGTTGGATTATGTAATTGGTTTGTCATGACGAATTAGCAATATTTCATGATTTCCGCGGATCGCTTTCTATATTCTATAGTTTAGCTATGTGGAAATGGTTGGGCTCATTTGACAAAAGACGAGTTCCTGTACAATATGCCAAAAGCCGTTTGTTTATACATGCCGTCGTTCGTTCACAATTCCACGCTAAAAAAGGTAAACACAAGCCGAAATCGAAGCTGATTCCTGGAAGCGGAGTTATGAAGGGTTTTCTGCGGGGAGCGCAAATCATATTTTCTCGTCCGAGACACACTATTCCAAGTGCATAATTTCACACACTGTACACACACCACATATTGTTGTTTATCATTCATGAAATGCAACAGATATTATATAGGGATATTGTTTTTTTTTTTATCCACTTTTTCTCCCATTTTTTCTATATTTTCTCCCATCCCAATTTCGTATCATCCAATTCAACCCTCCCCTGTCACGAACGCTGTTTCTTGCCTCCCACAAGCCGGCTGCAATGTGGACTAAGTCATACATAGCACAAGTCCCCTCCGGTACTTGAGGTAACAGCAGTCGCATCTTTTCACCTGCGCAGCTCGATCTCTCAGTGTCGAGGAGTAACGCGTGGGAGGCTCACGCTGCCCCCGACACTTCCTGATTCTACTGCGCAGGCGCACCAACCGACTTGTAGGAGTCGCTTGTTCACAACGTTCGATCCCCACCCTTCAGTTTTCCCTCCCCGTAATACGGCCAATGTGTATTACTGCGGACGACCAGCTAAACTGAAAACAATGTGGAGAGCTGGATTCGAACACGCGAATCCTAGCGTCTCCACACTGGTGGCGAGTGCCTTGCCCACTACACCACCTAGCCGCCCTTATATAGGGATATTGTTATCGATTACGTTGTATGCATATATTTATTTTTACAATTACTGTATATATATCGCCTCAATGTCACAACTTACTGCATACATATCTCATCATAGCGATACTATATATAGGCATATTCAACGTAAATCAAAATATCTATATAAAAAGAAGCCATTTACCAAAATGTCCATATAACTTAAGCTTTACTGCATTTCATCTAATTTAAGCTAATCCTGATCAGAGGCAGAGCCAGAGAACAGCAGACAGTGTGGACTGGGGAAAGGGAAATGGGGGGAGGGGGGCACTCTCCCTTTCTCTGTGTGTGCGCATTTGGAAAGACGATGAAGTCAGGAGTATATTATAGTAAATTGAGGATTACTGAGGATGGACAGATAATGTTGATATTCAAATATAAAAAAAATAATAATAAATGAATTCATGATCATCATCATGCAACATAAAACAATTGTAGAAACGGTTTGGGAGAGGAAGGGGTTTATACATGCCCTGATGCCTCAGTGTATGGCAGTGTAAAAAGGTTGGTTGCCCTATAAATATATATATATGCAGTAATTAAAAAAAACATCCCTGAACCCTACCGTCATAGGCAACTACCGTCCTGTCTCTCTTCTCTCCTTCCATTCTAAAACACTTGAACGTGCTGTATCCAACCAACTTACTGCTTATCTCTTACAGAATGACCTCCTAGACCCTAATCAGTCAGGCTTCAGGACTGGTCACTCCACAGAGACAGCCCTCATTGCGGTCACAGAGGCACTTCACTTAGCAAAAGCGAAAGGCCTCTCCTCTGTCCTGATTCTCCTAGATCTATCTGCAGCCTTCGACACAGTCAACCACCAGATCCTCCTTGCGGCCCTCGCAGGAATGGGAGTGGCTGGCTCTGCGCTGACATGGCTGTCATCATACCTCAATGACCGCTCCTACCAAGTGTCATGGAGAGGGACCCTGTCGGCCACCCGCCCCCTGCGGACGGGTGTCCCCCAGGGCTCGGTTTTAGGACCCCATCTCTTCTCCCTCTACACTAAATCACTGGGTAACATTATCACGTCTCATGGCTTCTCCTACCATTGTTATGCTGATGATACTCAACTCTTCCTCTCCTTCCCTCCCTCAGATATCCACGTCTCTGAGCGGATCTCGGCCTGTCTGTCCGACATCTCCGCCTGGATGACGACCAACCACCTCAAACTGAACCTAAGCTAAACAGAATTGATCCACCTGCCGGCCAAATCCTCCCCCCTGACCGACCTTTCCATCACAGTCGAGAATGCAGCTGTGACCGCGTCCCCGACTGCCAAGAACCTTGGTGTTGTCCTCGACGACCAGTTGAACTTCTCTGCTCACATCGCACCTGCCGATTCCTCCTGAGCAACGTCAGAAGGATCCGCCCCTTCCTGACCACCCAAAGAAGCCACCCAACTCCTCGTCCAATCAACAGTCATCTCCCGCCTCGACTACTGCAACGCACTGCTCGCTGGCCTCCCGGCCACTGCCACTAAGCCTCTTCAACTCATTCAGAACGCAGCGGCCCGCCTGATCTCAAACCTACCGAAGTCGGCCCATGTCACCCCACTTCTTAGGGACCTGCACTGGCTCCCCATTGCTGCACGTATCCGCTTCAAGACCCTCGACCTAGCATACCGTGTGGCAAAGGGAACCGCTCCCGCCTACCTCCGGTCAATGGTCTCTAACTACACACCCTCAAGACCCCTACGCTCTGCATCTTCTGGCCACCTCAGACCTACTCCTATCCAAGCTCCGGGAGGGTCATCAAAGAGAAGTCGCCTATTCTCAGTCCTTGCCCCACAATGGTGGAATGAACTACCCACCCCAGTTAGGACAGCCGAAACACGTCCAATATTTCGCCGTCGACTAAAGACGCACTTCTTCAACCATTATCTGAATTTATATAAAAAAAAAATTAAAAAAAATCGAACCCTAACTAACCGTACTGTCATGCACTTGTCCTAATAAACTAACCTACACTGTAGCACTCAACACTTTGATGAACATTGTTGCTCAGCTGATAGAGTTGTGCCCTTCCTGCTGGCTTGTCATACAGAACATGTAAGTCGCTTTGGATAAAAGCGTCAGCTAAATGACTAAATGTAAATGTAATTAAATATATAAATGTAAATATTATTATTATTAAATGGGTTACAATTACAAATATGTGGAAGTGGAACCATATGGAAGGAGTAAGCCTGCCGCTAAAAAGAAAACCCACCGCGCCTTTCTCAGACGAAAAAGAAAGTTTCGAGAGGAGTGGAAGTTTGAAGACAGACTAGACTACAATATGATGCGGGGGTGGTGAGTTGAAACAGTGTGTGTGTGTGTGTGTGTCCCGACCCCACTTCTATGTTTCAATAAATTATTTGCATTTAAAACTATTAACGCTGACTCATTCCTTCAGTCCACTCATAATTATGCTAATATTCCTTATGTTGTTTATGATATTAACACTTTGATCGCCATGGTTAAATTCATAATTTACCATCCCTCACCATCTCTATTTGTCTATGGAGAAGTTCCCCTTCTTTGCAGGGCTATAACTTTTTAAATTGTATTGCTAAATTGACATTATCATGGCCCATTCAAGGTCCTATATATATTGTTCAGTGTGTAGCAACGTTATACTTTTTCATATATTCATACTAAAATACGGTCTACAGTACAAGTATGTTTTTATCGTTTTCTGCAGCTTTCTTCAGAACGTGATTTATAGCCCCAAATGCATTATATGCATGATGAAATACAGTTTGATAGCGATCTGTGCCAGATCAAAAATTTCAACTGGAGGTACTTCTAGAAGTTACTACGTATCATCTGATGATGACCGGATGGGCGGGGGGTCGTTTATAATTCCGTGGGCAGCGTTAGATGATTCATCCAGTGTGGGTCATATGATCATCATAGCAGTTTATATGGAACACGTTAGAATATAACGCTGCAACTCACCATGGCTTCGTCGCGCCGCT
This sequence comes from Notolepis coatsorum, assembly GCF_963971535.1. NCBI lineage: Eukaryota > Metazoa > Chordata > Actinopteri > Aulopiformes > Paralepididae > Notolepis > Notolepis coatsorum. The sequence continues at coordinate 4,332,963 of NC_140176.1, read as the reverse complement.
GGCAGATGAGCGTGGAACAGAATTTTTTCTATTATGGGATGGAGAAATGCCCGATCCATTTCCAGGTTGTATAATAGTATATACGTCCAAATCATGTTGTTTTTTCGAGTTATTTGCACCGATCGATGTTCACTGTGTCAAGACGGAGTCTCTCTAACGATAGCGAGTGCCCGGACGACATATGGATGAGCACTTCCGGTCTGACGAGTCGCTTCCTGTTGGCGATCTGCCGATCGGCCACCAGATGGCGCTCTTGAACCGCTAGAGAGTTGAGCTTTGCAGTACATCTCAGGTCCCCGGAGGAGAAATATTTTTGAAATATTGATATCAAAGACGAGTTACGGCGTCTTCGGCAGAATGAGCATGGCTAGGAATGACGTCTAAACACGTCATCGGCGATTAAAGAGTTAATTGAAAATAGCATATGAGAGTATTATATAGTAATAATAACACATGGCGATATACTAAAAAGCTACTTATAATTTTTGGCTGGTAAAAAATCTGCCTGGCTGGTAGTTTTTCAAATTTACCAGCCAAATGGCTGGTAAGTCAAAAAGTTAATTTTGTTCCCTGGTTAGGGGGAGGGCAAGTCGAGGGTGGTAATCTGGCGTTGTGGACAGCGACGCCTACAGGTCAGGTCTGGGCGCCTGCTCAGCGAAAGGCAGGAATTGGTGGGGGCAGCGTGACCTCCCACGCGTTACACTTCACCAATGAGAGCCCTCGCTGCCAGGTGAGAAGAGAGCCACTGGCTGTCTCCACATGTGTCGGAGGAAGCATGTGGTGGACTTCAGGGTTCCCTTGACCAGTAGGAGGAACATGCTCACAACAACCAGGTAGGAGAGGGGGGGAAATTGGCACAATGAATAAATTGGGACAGGGAGAAAAAAACAGAGAAAAATCGGAGAAAGATAGGATTAAAAACAAAAGTTTAAAGAAGTGGGATCAGAATTTTAAGCTTATTTTGGAATGTTTGGAATGGACAGTTCGGGCGTTCCAATGCCGAGAATGGACTGGGACTCCTCCAACCTACCCGATGCATGGAGAAAGTTTCGCCGTGGAGTTAATGTTTTCGGAACCTTTGTCTGCAAAAACAGAGGAGGCGAAATGCAGCTACCTACTCCTGTGGATCGGAGAGAAGGGCAGAGAGAGACGTCTACAATACGTGGACTCTGTCGGTAGACGAAAGGAAGGTACTGAAGACGTACTATGAAGGTTTTGAAGCCTATGTTATACCCAAAGCTAACCCCATTTTTGCACGTTATAAGTTCCACAAAAGGATGCAAGGCGACAGTGAGAACTTTGATCAGTTTGTAACTGAGCTTAAGCTGCTAGTGAAGGACTGTACTTACGACAAAAGTGACAAAATGGTCGTGTTTGCCACTAACTCAGCAAGAGTGAGGCAGAAGCTACTCTGCTACGGTCCAGACTTAACGCTGGAGAAGACGATTGACATCCAAGATCACATGACGTTTCACAGCAGCAACTAAAAACAATGGAGTGTGCGACTGTGAGTGGAGCTAATCTCAGTCTGTCCACGCAGTTAGCAGCAGGAGACCATTCAAACTAGGGGTGGGACGATACATAGATCCAGATCGATATATCGATCGATTATCAATAATCAAATAGGATCGATGCAACGTAAAAAGATCGATTCATATTGCGATACTCTTATTTTGAAAATCCGGCGACGTCATATCCGCCCCGCGCCCAGTGTTGTGAAACTCCGTGTAGCTCTGTTCAGCAGAGCAGCGCTAGGGAGCCTCTAATTTGTGACCCGATATAAGTCTGTGCAGTTTTCCCCCCGTAACGGGTCAAATGTATCCAACATGCTTTGCATCGTCGCCATTCTTTTATGCCCACGTCGCGTGGCCAGTAGGGATGGGTACCGAATTCTGTACTTTTGAGGCACCGAACCGAAACACGTCGGTACTACCGAGTATCGAATCAAGTGAGAAACCGAAAAAAATTAAAAATTAAAAAAATATATTTATATTTTTTCTTTTTTTACCCTTTTTTTACTTTTTTTTTCGTGTCAACGTTCACACGCACAATATATGCTTACCTAGGATTTGACTTGATTCAACAACAAAGCAGTCGGAGCAATGACAAGCCGAAAACTGTCGAATTGTAGTTATTTGAAGTTTGGATTTTTTTTACGACAGAGGTAAATTAAATTTCTTGAGACTAAAGTACCGAAAAAAGGTACCGTTGGGTACCGGTATCGATTCACAGGTACCGGTACCGGTTCAAATGTGAAAGGTACCCATCCCTAGTGGCCAGACCTAAATTAACGTTACATTAGCTGCTTATGCTAACTAAGCTAAGAGAGAGAGAAACGGAGAGAGGAGAGGGGAAGGAGGAGGAGGGGCGGGGGCATTCTGTCTGTGTGTGTGTGGGGACTGGGGGAGGGGCATTCTGTGTGTGTGTGTGTGGGGACTGGGGGAGGGGCATTCTGTGTGTGTGTGTGTGTGCGCGCGCGTGTGCGTTTGAAAATACCAGATGAAGTCAGGAGTATTATTATATTGATATTATTTACTGAGGATGGACAGATAATGTTGATATGATCATCATGCAACATAAAACAATTGTAGGAACGGTTTGGGAGAGGAAGGGGTTTTAGCTTGCGTGTTGTGAGTTCCAAAACATTTTACTTAAAGCTCAATATATAAAAACGTGGCACTTTACAGTGAACAGGAGGTCTATTTGTATTAAAAACAATAGATTGTTTTTCATTTAAATGTCTGGAAGAGCTCAAAAATAAAAACGTCAATTGATATTTCCGTAGCCTTTTTTTAGTTGATCTAAATGTGACTGATTGTGTTAAATGGCCACATAATATCGTCTCATATCAATCGCAGGCACCTGAATCTAATCGTATCGTGGCAGACTTTGTGATATCGGCAAATATCGTATCGTTGGCCAAAGAATCGATATCGTATCGTATCGTGATGAAACTGGTGATTCCCACCCCTAATTCAAACCGAACCAAGCACGTTATGGTCGCAAAACAGTAAGCAAGGCTGACGTCATGCAGGAGGACTGTGGAGCATGCGGGAGAGAGCACAGCCGTGCTGAGGAATGTCCAGCTATGTGTATAAAGTGATGCCAGCCTCCTCAGTCTCTCTGATCATGTTAGTACAGTAACTAGGCTGCACTAGTCTCTCTGATCATGTTAGTACAGTAACTAGGCTGCACTAGTCTCTCTGATCATGTTAGTACAGTAACTAGGCTGCACTAGTCTCTCTGATCATGTTAGTACAGTAACTAGGCTGCACTAGTCACTCTGATCATGTTAGTACAGTAACTAGGCTGCACTAGTCTCTCTGATCATGTTAGTACAGTAACTAGGCTGCACTAGTCTCTCTGATCATGTTAGTACAGTAACTAGGCTGCACTAGTCTCTCTGATCATGTTAGTACAGTAACTAGGCTGCACTAGTCTCTCTGATCATGTTAGTACAGTAACTAGGCTGCACTAGTCTCTCTGATCATGTTAGTACAGTAACTAGGCTGCACTAGTCTGAGTCTCTCTGATCATGTTAGTACAGTAACTAGGCTGCACTAGTCTCTCTGATCATGTTAGTACAGTAACTAGGCTGCACTCGTCTCTGATCATGTTAGTACAGTAACTAGGCTGCACTAGTCTCTCTGATCATGTTAGTACAGTAACTAGGCTGCACTAGTCTCTCTGATCATGTTAGTACAGTAACTAGACTGCACTAGTCTCTCTGAGCATGTTAGTACAGTAACTAGGCTGTACTAGTCTCTCTGATCATGTTAGTACAGTAACTAGGCTGCACAGCCGACAAACATAGTTGCTGCCTAAACAATATCCAGGTAAGATGGCGGACGATTATCCCATGATTTATGGCGTAATGTCGCATCTAATGTTTTATTTATGCCAGCACCGCTGGTCTAACTGTTGGGTACATTATTTAAGGTTAGGCAATTGTGAAATACTGTAATAAAAAAACGGGACCATATACCTATTGATCAAAGAATAATGTCCAAATAACCTTCTGATTAAACAAACCTGCTTTGTGTTTCTTCATCTCACTTTCACAACACTCTGAAGTTTACGGCCAGTCTCGACTCCTCCTTGGTTCAGATGTGTCTCCAGCAGCTGCAGTTAGTCCGTTCTTTACACGATCACTGCATCTGTATTGCACTGTATTGAGCCGTACTGTATTGTACCCATTCTGCAATCTGTTAAATAAAGTTTTCATTCATTCATTCATTCATCTAGATCTGTTCAGAGAGTTAACGTTAGAGATTAGCAGCGTTAGCTCTATGGTTATAGCCACAGACAACGAGGTGAAGCCATGGAGGGTGGTGCCCCTGGTGGCTAGAACGAGACATTGCATGACATTTCCGTATTTCCTGGTGACGTCAGGGAGGGCTGGACCAATCAGCTACGTACGCGTCACGCGCGCTGATTGGCGGAGAGGGGACGTCACTCCACATTGGGCCTAGCCCCTCCCCCCTGACCAGGCTCGGTTGAGACGTGCCATTGGAGAGAGTGCGAGAGAGAGATGAATGAATGAATGAATGAATGAATGAATGAATGAATGAATGAATGAATGAATGAATGAATGAATGAATGAATGAATGAATGAATGAATGAATGAATGAATGAATGATGACTGAATGATTGATGACTGAATGAAAACTTTATTTAACAGATTGCAGAATGGGTACAATACAGTACGGCTCAATACACACAATTGTTAAGGGGATGCAGACCAGAGAAAGACGTTTGTCTTGTTTACATCAGGGTCCCCCATTTTCAATTCATAGTGACATTTATGACATACACAACATACATGACATTTATGGCATAGGGACATACATGACATACAGGTATTTAGTAGTGTTACATTTGTGACATACGATATGTAAATATACAGTACTGTTACCCATAGATCCTGACAGAGTATATACATATGATGGGGAGGGGACTGTACATTAGGAGGGGGTGGGTGGGTGGGAGAGAAATATACATACGGTGGGGAGAGAATATATACATATGGTGGGGAGGAGACTGTACATTAGGAGGGGGTGGGTGGGTGGGAGAGAAATATACATGCGGTGGGGAGGAGACTGTCTATTAGGAGGGGGTGGGGGGGTTTGGACATTTACGGTGGCCAGTTTCGAATTGCAGCCTCCCGTAGGTGCTCTTTAAGAGTGGTTTTGAATGTGGGTAGGGATTCACATTCCTTTACAGCGTTGGGTAGGGCGTTCCACATTGATGTGGCATAATTGCTAAACGTGTTTAATACCTTGTTTGAGCCGAATCTGGGTTTAACATGATTTGTTGAGCTTCCTCTGGTGTTGTGGTCGTGACTTGACCTTGATTTGATTGATTGTATGTCATAAATGTCCTGATGAATTGAAAATGGGGGACCCCGATGTAAACAAAACAAAAGTATTTTTCTGGTCTGCATCCTCTTAGCATTGTACCCATTCTGCAATCTGTTAATACGTTTTCAATCAATCAATCAATCAATCAATCAATAAGAAGGACAACCATAAGCATCCTTCCTCCAGAAATCAACCAATCCTGGGCACTCCCATACCATATGGAAAAAGGTACACAAGGCGTTTTTGTGTGCACAAAGCGCTTTTAGGTGAAGGTATGGCTTTCTTTATGTAATATGCATGGAGTAAAGTATGTCCTATGTATAAAATCAAAATGGATGACTTGGTGGTTGGGAATTCTGGAGGATAGCAAAATGTTTTGCTAGATTAATAGCCCATTTAGACTGCTGCTATTGAATGGTATATCCACACTGGCACACTCTATCAATGGGTAGAGGCTTTGAAGAAGTCTTTGCCAACATGGCATAAACCGTTGAGACCAGACCCCTGGGTCTGGTAAATATTGTGTGAAATGGATGGGTACCTAATTGACTATCCCAAGGTACACCATTGCTGTGCACAATAGAAGCTAGAAGAAAGTGCCAGGTGAATTAAAGTGTTTCTGAATGTCTTGGAATGAGCAGAGACCCTCTACCCCAGTGGTTCTCAAACTGTGGTACGCGTACCACTAGTGGTACTTGGTGGTACTGCTGGTGGTACTTGAAAACATAAAAAAAAAAAGATTATATATATATTTTTTTGCAGTCAGGCCACTGAACTTAGAAGCAGGCCAGGCCGCGTGTAGCCTTTTTACAACGCATCCGCGTTTCCGGCGCTCAGATTGGCCAGGTCATGTGACATGTGCGCCCAATAGCGTGTTTGCCCATTTCCGCGTCGAACAGCCTGCAAACTACCTGGCGTTCTATCGCCATGCTCTAAGACAAACTCTAACCTTAACCAACTTCGAAGAGTGCCTAAGCTTAACCAGTGTAGAAACTTGCCGTCCCACGATTGGCGCTCATGTCACATGACCTGGCCAATCAGAGCGCAAAACGGGAACCCGGAAACGCGGATGCGTTGTAAAAAGGCTTCAAGCGGCCAGGCCAGTGTTTCTGGTTGCGGCGGCGCGATAGTTAGATAACCTAAATGGGGAACAACCAGGAGATCACTGTGACAGAGTAATGCAGTGTAAACAGTCATAAATCTTTAATTCAACTTCAGCCCTGATCATAACCATTTATCTTTTTAGATTTTTTGTAATGTCAGATAAAAAATGAAATACTCCCACTTTTCTGAAAAGAGTTGGTGTTAAATCTGACATTACAAAAAATCCATCAAAATCTGTGTTGTTGCTAATCATTGACACATGCCTAGCCTGTAATAATCCCCACCAGAAAAATGTACTTTGCATTTGATATATTGAAAATATTTAACTTTTTGTGTGTTTTTTAACAATAATTTGTGATGCCGTCACACAAACACTGGCATTTAAAGGGTAAAAATTCAAAAATTCCTGCACCAGAATGCAGGAAATTAAGTTTTTGTAACAAAATAATTGTGTGTGTGTGTGTGTGTGTGTGTGTGTGTGTGTGTGTGTGTGTGTGTGTGTGTGAGAGAGAGAGGGAATGAAGGACATTGCTTGCTGTGTGTGTGTGTGAGAGAGAGAGAGAGAGAGAGAGAGAGAGAGAGAGAGAGAGAGAGAGAGAGAGATAATTAAGTACATCTGCTGAAATACAGTTCTTAATTTTCTCACTTGCTATGTGAGAATGTTAGTTATTATGTTCTCAATGCTCCTTGCATTGTATGAGTTGTGTGTAAGCGTTTGCTAGTTCTAGTGCAATCCCTTTGTACATTGTGGCTGTGTCTGACAAAAGTTAACAATAAATAATGGTATTAGGAATACATTTGCCTCCTGCGTGAACTGTGCATAGCTGAATAGACTGTATTTTAACGCCGGTCATATGGTGGTACTTGGAGAGCCAGCTACGTTCTCAGGTGGTACTTGGTGTAAAAAAATTTAGAACTACTGCTCTACCCCAAACAAATCAGCAAGTGTAAGAACTCCCTTATTACACCACTGGGGGGCAGTATTGGACGCCTCCCAACTGGAGACCAGTGTTATCATGGGCGATTGAAGGTACAAATTTGGTGTCATTTTCCTGAGATTTTCTGCAAGACTGCAAACTGAGATTAGCTCAATAATGATGGAGCCAAATTAGTTTTTTGATTGTTTGATAGATATATTGGAATAGATTACATATTGTAATTGTAACCTATGAGGGCGGTACAGAATTTTCCTCTATATAGGGTGCCAGGACACCAATAGTACCATTGGAAGGTTGGTAGTCCCGATCCACCTTCACCTTTTTCCCTCTGGAGGGTTGAAAGTTTGAGTCTGCCAGAGGGAGCATGGAGCTGAAAACGCTCATTTGTGGAAGAATATTAATTTTAATATATGGGGATAAGTATTCCACCCTTGCCGATGTGTTTCTACCTCCATAAGCACTTTCTTATAATTACTTGATACAGTGCTTGTAACCGAGGGGTGGACTGAAACACCAAGATATTTAAGATCCTGGACCACTGGGATTTTAAATGGGGCAGCGAGCCATGCAGCAGAGGCACTCAGTGGCAATAATGCAGACTTTCCCCAGTTAATTTTATAGATAGATAGATAGATAGATAGATAGATAGATAGATAGATAGATAGATAGATAGATAGATAGATAGATAGATAGATAGATAGATAGATAGATACTTTATTCATCCCCTTCGGGGAATTCAGGGATCTCACATAGCTCATACAGTCGTTCACAATTATGTCTGCATCATGAATTAAAAAGTAAGCACATGATAAAAATTCATGTACATCATATCTACCAATAATAATAAAAACGTGATAAGATAAAAGCAGGTGTATAAGACAGGTGTATAAAAACAGTTGTATTAAAAAAAAATAGGTGTATAGAAACAGGTGTAGGGAACAGGAAACAAACAGCCACAGGTCAAAGGTCAGCTGTTGTACAGTCTGATGGCTGTGGGGAGAAAGGACCTGATCAAACATATACAACATTTCCCCACACACATTAAAAGAGCTGAGCCTCCTAAAGAAGAACAGCCGGCTCTGTCCCTTCCTATAGAGCGCGTCCGTGTTTGCAGACCAGGCCAGCTTGTCGTCCAGGTGCACACCGACATACTTATGTGGCGGGTGGCGGTAATGAGAAAGGAGGAGGGGCCTCAATGAGCCAGGTTCCGTTATAGGGGGCCACCTGCAGGCGGAACGTGAGGTGAACTGTTTGTTCCGGCCGGTGCAGTGAGGCAGTGCACACCTCACTCCGTGATGCAGGAACGAGCATTATACACTACGGTAGGCAGTGGTAGCATCTATGGGTTATGGATAGCGGTTTTAATTGTGTGCTTTGCAATATGTGTGACATGGAGTGTTTGTTCCAGATCACTTGCCTGGTTCCCAGCGGGATTGAAGGTAGTTGGTAGGATAGGACCACCAACGTAGCACACTTTGTTTTAGCATGTAATGTTGTCTAATAATTATGTGTGTTATTGTTTTAATACAACAATCAACCCAACATTATAATAATAATAATAATAATAATAATAATAATAAATCAAATTTATATAGCGCCTTTCATAGAACCCAAGGTCGCTTTACAATCAGGACAAAAAATAGGGCAAGGAAAATAGGGGGGGGGGGGGAGAGGGGATGAGGGAAAGTAGGGGATAATGGACCTAAATTTAATCTAAACTAACTGATGGGGAAAGCCTTGGTGAAGAGGTGTGTTTTTAGAGCGGATTTGAAGGTGTCCAGGGTTGGGGCGTTGCGGATTTCGGGGGGGAGAGAGTTCCAGAGGGTAGGGGACGCCACGCTGAAGGCTCTGTCCCCAAAAGTCTGTAACCTGGTGCGAGGGATGGAGAGGAGACCTAGATCAGAGGATCGTAGGTTCCGGGATGGAGTGTACTGGTAATAATCTTTATTTGTATCGCACCTGAAGACAGAAACATCTGCACATTAAACATTTATTCATTCTATATACATGTCACATTAAAACCCCAGATATGCCTAACATATAGGATCAAGATCAAGGTAAATAGAGTGCAATATACCATCTATTTATGGTATACTATATTTAACTGTATATTTTACTGTAATGATCATGAGTTTAAATAAACAACATACTTACAACACAATAAACATGGGTCTGAATTTTATTTAATGATAAGAGAGACGCATGTAGAACTTTGAACTTAAAAGTTTATTAGATATCCGAGAGCCACATTTATCAATACAAGTATGGTATGTGGGAAACGTTGATCAATTACTGTGCCACACTTAACTTTTTACATTTTTTAACAGAATGTATGTTGACATAAAATTACCCAAAATGCTAGAACTGTTGTTGTTCTTGTTGTTGAGAACATTATGACTAAATCCCTTTGCTCTCTATCCCCCTGGATATCAACGTTATTTTTGACATGTGGGTTCCAAGTCATTCTTGCCTTGATACAACACTCACTGTGCCGTTCCTTTTTCATCATCTTTAACCATTACTGAAAATGTGGTGCTAATTGGCTTCCAATGTATCTTAAAATGTGTCTTAAACACATAAACCCATAAAAGTCACCACATTTCACTAAAATGGACAAATAAATGCATCTCAGTAGTGGTGACTTTCATCAGTTTATGTGGAGTTTATTTTATGTATGAGAAAAATAAGTTGTTGATGTGTTCTTTTTGTTTACTGTATGTGTGTGTTGTTTGTTCCCTTGCATTCGCCCCTCCTCTTAATTCTCCCCAACGTTGTACTAATCAGAGACAATGCCCTTCGGGGGGGGGGGGGGGGGGGGGGGGGGGGGGGGGGAATGGTAGTCCAACAAACAGTAAAGTAGCAACAGAGAATGAGACACTTGTTTTAAATTAAACCATTATTTTTCTGCCTAGGTTATGTCTCTAAACTCTTACTGACAAAGAAATCACTTCCTGTTCCTTATATTACGGGGAGAGGGGGAGGGACTAATAGGTTAAACCCACAGAGATTTATCACAAATTAATAATATAGACATACCATCGGTAATATGAACAAAAACTAAATCTTTATATTAAATCAAATTAGATTAGTGTAAATATTTCAATTCAATAATGTAAATGAGAATAAATAAATATAAAAACGTCCATGAACACAAAATCGGCCCACGCCTGCTCCCAGCTGCCCTTGGGGGGAAGGACGACGGGATGGGAAAAGTGCAGAGAGACATTTCATCAGTGCATGCGTGTGTGAGTGTTCCTGTGTTTCGCCCATCTCGCATGTGTGTGTGTTCTTCTTCTAAAAAAGTACATGGGGTTTCTATTTAATATACTGCAAACTGTGTTTGGGGACCTGTTCTCTTTATTCTTTTCAAGTCTACTCTCAGCTTAAACGGAACAACTAAATGGTTTCTTTCCTGTATGAGTTCTAGTGTGTATCTTCATATTTGATTTAACATTGAACCCTTTCCCACAAACTGAACAGCTAAATGGTTTCTCTCCAGTATGAGTTATCATGTGTGTCTTCAGACTTCCTTGCTGACTGAACCCTTTCCCACAAACTGAACAAATAAATGGTTTCTGTCCAGTGTGAGTTCTCATGTGTTTCTTCAGACTTCCTTGCTGACTGAACCCTTTCCCACAAACTGAACAAATAAATGGTTTCTCTCCAGTATGAGTCATCATGTGTTTCTTCAGATGTGTTTGCAGACCGAAACCTTTCCCACAAACTGAACAGCTAAATTGTTTCTCTCCAGTATGAGTTATCATGTGTGTCTTCAGACCCGTTTGCTGACTGAACCCTTTCCCACAAACTGAACAGCTAAATGGTTTCTCTCCAGTATGAGTCATCATGTGTTTCTTCATATTTGTTTGCAGACCGAAACCTTTCCCACAAACTGAACAGATTGAAACATCGTTACATCGTTTCTCTCCAGTATGAGTTATCATGTGTGTCTTCATATTTGATTTAACATTGAACCCTTTCCCACAAACTGAACAGCTAAATGGTTTCTCTCCAGTGTGAGTTATCATGTGCTGCTTCAGATGTGTTTGCAGACTGAACCCTTTCCCACAAACTGAACAACTAAATGGTTTCTCTCCAGTATGAGTTATCATGTGTCTCTTCACATTTCCTTTATCATTGAACCCTTTCCCACAAACTAAACAGCTAAATGGTTTCTCTCCAGTATGTGTTCTCATGTGTTTCTTCAGAACTGCCTTCATACTGAACCCTTTCTCACAAACTGAACAACTAAATGGTTTCTCAACATTAGTCTCAGCTCCAGAACTGTCATCACTGTCATCAGTCTCAGTTAGATTTGGTTCTAAATCACCAGCTGGATCTAAGTTACTGGCTAGTTCCGCTACTCCACAGTCCTCTCCTTCAGGTTCTGTTTTCATGTGTTCAGTTGAGGTGCTGGGTAAAGAGTATGCTTCTCTGTTTTTCTCCCTTTGGGTTTGAAGAGGCTGGAAGGACAGAGCGTTCTCTTGACCATCTTCACATTTCACTGAGTCTACTGTGATCTTGGAGAGATCAGCTTCTTCCAGCCCTTGATCTAGTTCATCTTTAATCTGCTCTGGGTCCCGGTTTTGGCTGAGTTGTGAGGACAGAGTGTTCTCACCTTCATTTTCACATTTCATAGGTTGTAAGGTCATCTTGGAGCCATCAGCCTCCTCTAGATCTTGACACAGTTCCTCCTGTTCCTCTTTGATCTGTAGGAGCTCTGTGTCCTGGGTCTGGCTGAGCTGTGAGGACTGAGGTTTCTCTTCATCATGTTCACTCTTCACAGAGACAGGAAGCTCCTCTCCCTCCTGACTGATCCAGAGTTCCTCCTGTTCCTCTTTAATCTGTAGGCGCTCTGGCTCCTCCTGGACCAGACTGGGGCTCCTCTCCTGCTGCTCAGGGGGAACCTCCTCTTCACAGATACACAGCTGTAAGGCCATGGAGTCTAGAAAGAAGGGCAAACAATCATTTAAATGTAATTTGTTGTAACCATTGCTTTTGAAAGTAACAAAGGGACAGGTCACTATTTCACACTACACTCTTAACAGGAAAGTAACAACACGCTGAACCAATATATAGGGATGCACAGATCCTATACCCAGGGGAGGAAATTAGGCCATTTTACTCGCCAAATGAGAGTATTCTTTATGTTTGGCGAGTGATTCATGAAGAGCACTCGCCACACTGGCGAGTAGTAAGCAAAACCAAAAAAATCATTCTGCAATCTGCTGATTCGCTTACTGGCACAAGCCGAACTCTAACTCCCCCCTCATGATTCCTCCCATTTGCGCCTCATAATAATCCATAACCAAACATCATCATTGCGCTCTAAGCTCCTCCAATGAACACTCGTTTTCTAGAAGATGTCGCCCATCTAGGGGAAGTGGACAGACCACTGCGTGCGGCCCTACAGACTCCTGTCACCGGCTTGACAACGTAGACAAACTTAGACAAAAACACATCAGTGGATGAAAATAATTGCATGTAGAGTTGTCGCTTTCGGATATCAGTGCGGTCTGACATGGGGGCGAACAACAGCACGCGACGTGTCTCCTTTGAGTCGGATGAGAATGACAAGTCAACCAGCATTAGCCGGCTAGCTACCTAGCATGTAACAAGGTACCATAACGCGCATTCAACATAGTGGACGACTATACTGAGCGGCTTTGCTTAAATGCAGCAGAGTGACATTTTATTATTACCGAATTATTACCGGTGTTACGAAGGATCAGATTAAACCGAATATATATATTTATTACTTGATATATATTGTATAGTATTTGAATATCGTCTGATATCCTTTGTATATTCTTTGTACATATACACGGAATATCCCTTTTACCTAGTACAGACCATAATATTTCGTTCTCCTATTGGACAGCGTTCCACTAGGCGCCACGGCCATACCCCCAATGTCTAGTTCAAAGTCACCGCCAAAGACATGCCTGGACATGACCGGCTCTGCGCAAGAATACGAGACAGAAATAAGGCTGGTACTAGTTTGTTCACCTAACGTATAAATACGGCGCAGGTGAATACAGAAGTATGTTAAGCAATAAGTTGAAGCCTCACACCACGATACAACGTGCTGTGAAGTGGGCCCGTTTTGCCCCAAAATAGAGCCTTGAGACCGCGTGCGAATTGATAGCTGAAGTGTCGGAGTTTAACGCTGTATCGTCGAGTTCGACCTATTCTATTATTCAGTAATAGTCTATTTATGTATAGTGTATCGTGCGGCTACCGTTCTACAGTGACCAGCATTACCAACGCTTCCTCGTACCGAGCTAGTGTGCTTATCCAGGCTGGGCGGCTTAACCTGGTGCCGTCATCCGAGGAGCCCTAGACGAGAACCGTGTGGATATGTACACTGGATAACCTACACCGGCGACTACAGAGCCCTTTTCGGCTGGATTATTGCTTTGGTCCTGTGGCTGTTGGAGCGGAGGAGAATCGTCTACACCCACTACTGTGTGGGATTTACCCGTGAGGAACATCACTCGAGCCCGTCTCTAGGAGAGGCTGGCTGGCTTTCACCTATGCTGCACGCATACTTGGATTATAGCTGCTGCTTTCGTCTGCCGATCAAGGGAGTAATGTACCGCCTCCCGTAGCTGGAGCTTATTGATTCCCCGTTGATCCAGAGTTTGCATTCGAACATTCCTCCCCCCTGCTGGCCTACAACCGGAGGGACCCTACTAGTATCTCCCGCTGCCCTACTAGTGTACCATAGATATAATTCCTATGATACAGGTGGTATTCATTATCTCCTGCGTAATATTCTAATGGACTTACGCTCTTGACCTATTCATGCACATTCTTCGCCTTACAAGCGCGACTCTAAGTAAAGTAATGTAATATAATATTATTGCTGCTAATAAATATTCTTCTAAACGAGTACTTGTGTGAAACCGTGTTATTGTGGATGTGTTCATCTCATATACCTGTGTACTGTATGGCCAGTAGTAATGTACATAAGACAGTAGTGGTTTAATGATACCATACTTATTAATACAGTCAGGGAATTGTACCCCTCAGTTACAACCGGGTTTCCCCCCATATCACCACTCGCCCATATGCCCTTCACAACGGTGATGTTGTCATACTTGTCATTCAGAATACACCTGCTGAACCCCTAGTGTTGACATGAGATTCGATTCCAATGTATTGTCATCATACAGCACAAGTACAGTACAACCAGAATACGTTTGGCATCCAACCAGAGTGCAAATGTAACAAGTCAAGTTCAAGTTGTTTTATTTAGCTATTACATTACAGTGAAATGCTTGGTTCTTTCACTGCCCAGCCCAGTCCAACCTAGACCAGCCCAACTTTCCCTGCCCAGTTCAGCCCAACCCAGTCCAGCATAGTTCCCTCTTTCATGTTAATATTTGATATCCTAATATTTTGAAGAGTAGAGACGCTGTGATTAATATATGTTTTATGCTAATATTGTGAAGAGTAGAGACACTTAATGTTTTATGGTAATAAATATTTTAACGAGTAGAGACACGGTGTGATTACTACTATGATTGAAAATCAATTTAGACGAAGACATACAAAGAAGTAATTATCACGATTAGCGATTTATTTATGGCTGGTAAAAAATCTGTTTGGCTGGTAAAAAAAAATCACATACTCGCCAGTTGGCTGGTAAGCCAAAAAGTTAGTTTCCTCCCCTGCCGCTATACCCAATACCACTACCAGGCTGATACTAGCTACATGTGATCAGTATCGACTACAGGTAGTCTGATCCATTACCACGTTGTCATAAAGCATCCTCCTCCACTAACATCCCAGCAGCAGTGCATGGTGGAGAGGAGGAAGGACAATGTTCCTGCTGATTCTGCTTGATGAGATGTTGGACAAAGGTTTGGAGTTTTTATTATATAAGGCTATAAAACAAGTGTACATGTACACCTCCAATACTGTACATGTACACACAACTACACGTACACCTCCAATACTGCACATGTACACACAACTACATGTACACCTCCAATACTGTACATGTAGCTACAAAAAGGCAAGGGAATCTAGAAAGTAAAACGGGAGGATTTCGAGGTAAGGGGACTACTCCTAATCCACCTCTTAGTACTCATGTGGATTCTGCTTTGTTGGTCAAATCAAGAGAGAAATGAGGACCCAAGTCTCTGAACATAAGAGCAACATTGGAAATCAGGATGAAAAGTCTCCTGTAGCCAAGCATCTCACTGCTGCAGGCCATGAGGTTTGTAGGCTGAGGTTCCAGAGCATTGAAGTAGTGAATCCCTTGAAAAGAGGGAAAGAGGGAACAGGGAAAGCCTGGTTTCAAACATCGGGTTAATTGAATCTGGCTAATGGGACTTTTGATCGACTTAGTTGAACCAGGTAATAGGGCCCAGATCACACCAGGAGACATAAACAGATCACACCAGGAGACATAAACAGATCACACCAGGAGACATAAACAGATCACACCAGGAGACCTAAACAGATCACACCAGGAGACCTAAACAGATCACACCAGGAGACATAAACAGATCACACCAGGAGACATAAACAGATCACACCAGGAGACCTAAACAGATCACACCAGGAGACCTAAACAGATCACACCAGGAGACCTAAACAGATCACACCAGGAGACCTAAACAGATCACATAAGGAGACAAACAGATCACATCAGGAGACCTAAACAGATGACATCAGGAGACCTAAACAGATCACATCAGGAGACCTAAACAGATCACACCAGGAGAGTTAAACAGATCACACCAGGGCCCTATTCCCCGTACCTGGTTCAACTAAGTCGATCAAAAGTCCCATTATCCAGATTCAATTAACCCGATGTTTGAATCCAGGTTTTCCCTGTTCCTCGAACGCTGATTCACTGTCGTTAATTCGAACCAGACTTGATACTCAGGATAATTGCGCGCGGCCGCCTCACCTGAAAAGGCATCATATGTCGATCGCAGAAATCCTGATTTTCTAACGGCATTGATTGAAAACTTTATTAACAGATTGCAGAATGGGTACAATACAGTACGGCTCAATAGCCTTGCCGACAAGTTAAATGCATAATCTATAGGCTAATTTTAAGTCCCTCATTACCCCAATCAATCAGATTATATTTCGCGAGCGCCGTACATGACGTGCATTATTTAGAACAAAGTAAATCCATAGACTGAATATGATTTATTATCAGCATTTTAGGTATATTATTTTACATTTCAAAAGCCCCCTCTAGAAAAACGAAGCACAAAAACATAATTCAGAATGGTATAATGCAGGGTTCAAAATTAAGGGGGGCTTGGGGCAAAATGCCCTAAAAAATTTACCAAATGCCCTCGAAAACCAGTTAAGGGGGGCAAGAAAAGCACCCGACAGTTTACTAATTATATAGATAATTATATATATGCTCTAAAGAATCGATAGTATATGTGTACTTATGCACGCTAGAGAAGCAGGCTGAAAAATCGATTATCCATGCCGTGGTCAGCGCTAACGTTATGCACACACACACACGCTGTGATGGCGGAGAAAAAAACATCTGATTAACCCAAGACTGGTCAAATAGAGTCCTTACCTACATCAGATGTTCTGCAAAAAGATTAATACAATTCCTGATCGCCATTCCAAATATTGATTGTGTTTATTGATCCAACGTTATAGCACCAAAACACATAATCCACGCTGCTCTGAGTGTCCTCGGTCCATCTGTTATAACGATACTGCATGCCCGAGATGGGAACCCCGGGACCGGAATTTTTTTCTGATGCAGTCCCACCCAATCCAATCCAATGATGTGCAATACCATCCGGGAGACGATAGGCGGCAGTATTTGCCCTTTTCGAGCTCAGACCCATTCCCAATGATAACGTCAGGCTGGATGGATGAAAAATTTATGGATATTGCTAATAAAAGAAATAACGATTAAAACCCGAGTTTTCTCGGGTCTTGGCACTCAACGCATGGCGAGTTAACCCAACTAATCTCGTGGTTGGCACTAAATGGGTTAATGACAATCACCTGCTATTTGATTACAATCACTTCGTGACCAAAATGTCTGCGATTGAATACAATGAATAGGGTAGGGCTGGATGTAAGGCTGTCCCTGAAGCCTGTTTTTGGGATTCGAACTTCGTCAGGGTTTTTAGTTTTTAACCCATTCTCTGCCACCACTTTGATTCATCCAAAACCATCCTCTGCCAGCTCTATTTGTCTATGGAGATGTTCACCTTCTTTGCAGGGCTATAACTTTTTTAATTGTATTGCTAAATTGACATTACTATGGCCCATTCAACATCAATTATCCATCGTTCAGGATGTAGGAACGTTTCACTTTTTCATTCACACATTCATACTAAAATACCATCCAGAGTATAAATATGTTTTTATCGTTTTCTGCTGTATTTCATAGAACGTGAGATATAGGCCTAAATGCATATTAGATTATCAAATGCCGTTTGACACCGATCAACGTTATATAAAAAATTTCAATTGTACAAGGTCCTAAACGTCATGACTCATCACCTGCTGGTGACCGGAGGGGGGGGGGGGGGGGGGTCGTTTATAATGCAATGACCGACGTTAAATGATTCATGTAGTATGGGTGATATATAGATCAGAACAGTTTGTATGGATAATAATAATAAAAAACGCTATAACTCACGGCAGCTTCCTCATAGCGATGGGGGATGATACTGGAGCAAAAAGATCGCTATTATGGGATGTTGATCTATGCGATCCATTTCCAGGTTGTATAATACTATATACGTCCAAATAATGTTGTTTATTGAGTTATGGCAACGGATCGATATCCAGTGTGTCAAGATGGAGTCCTGCGAGCGATAGCGAGTGGCCGGACGGAATAGGGGACACACCAAGCACTTCCGGCCACTTCCGGTTTTGGCAACTCGCCGATCGGCCACCTGGTGGCGGTATTGAAGCGCTGGAGAATTGAGCGGAGATCTACAGCACCAGTCAAGAAAAAAAAAATATTGATCTCAATGACGTGGTAATCAGTCATTGGCAGACAACGCATGGCGGAGAATGACATGGTAATCAGTAATTGGCGGGAGATGGGTTCTGTTTAAACCAATGGGTTTTTTCTTCACAGTTGCAGATAAAGATTAGTGTTGTGAAGGGCCAGATTAAACCGAATATATATATTTATTTATATATATATATTTAATTGTATTTGTATATTCTCTAATATTCCCTGATATCCCTTGTATATTCCTTGTACAATATGCATTGAATATCCATTCTAGCCTACTGAACATCCCATAATAGTCTCCATTCTACTATTGGTCGAGACCTTGGTGCCAGGCTGCCATACCCCTCAGACCCAGTTCAAACGTACCGCTCGACATGTACGAACAAGTCCTAGTTCCGCGTAGGAATCTGGCTACCGCACCACTAATGGGACTATTTGTTCATAGTGCGTATATATACTGCGCTACTAAAGTAGGACTTTCTTTTCAGTCCAGTTTCTTACCATCCAATAGAGTCACAGACGTAAAGCCTCCCCGCGATGCCACGTGTGGGAGTAAGGCCAAGTTCGCCTACCATCGGTATTGAGACATCGTGTATATTAATATTTGAATAGTCA
The DNA here is from genome assembly GCF_963971535.1 of Notolepis coatsorum. Classification (NCBI taxonomy): domain Eukaryota; kingdom Metazoa; phylum Chordata; class Actinopteri; order Aulopiformes; family Paralepididae; genus Notolepis; species Notolepis coatsorum. Next base: position 4,313,968 of record NC_140176.1, on the reverse strand, counting down.
TATTTGGCACTATATCGTCGAGTTGGACGTAGTCTATTAAGCTAATAATAGTCTGTTAATATATAGTGCTTCGTGCGGTGAGAATACTACCGTAGTCAGTACCCCATCGTTTCGGGCAGAGAACTGGCTGCTTACCCAGGGTGGTTGACCCTATGTGAAGCTGCACCCGAGGAGCCCCAGAGCCGACGAGCGAGTGGACCTGTATACCGGATTATTCTACCGACGACAGCCCGCCTTCCCAGGCACGGATTATGCTTTGGATACTTTGATTATTCTATGGATAAAGACCCCCGACACTACCGTGTGTTGGAACCCCCCCCCCTGGAGAGGAAGCAAGGTGAGGAGACGCTCTGCAAGACGAGGTCTCTCCACATCTCTCCCCCGTGGACCGGAGAGAGCCGGCCCACAAAGAGTCCACCTGCTTTCATCTGTGGTCCAAGGATCGCCGGCGCATTGAACGGCACTAAAGTGGGTTCTCCTGGGATACCCTTGGCCGGACGAGGCAGCTGGATTCTACCCCCCCCCCTCCTACTCCTGTCGGCTTACAAGCGACCGGATTAACCCCCTCTAGTGTATCCAGCCTATAATCATTAAAGTATCATTGCTGTTATTCCTTAGCTATTCCAGGTCGTATATTTACCACCTGCGCCTTCAGAGATTGGACATTATCTATTGATATACCGACGAATACTCCTTGCCATAAAAGTGCATACTATTTCAATTCATAAATGTAATTAAGTGATTAAGTGTTTAGTCTACACACCATCGCTGTGTAGGCAATAAAGACTTGTTTCTAATTCGTACATTTGTGTTGGATCCGTTTCATCTACGTGAGAGTGTTCATGATAATATATTTATGCCGTGTACTGGGTGGCCGAATATTAAGTACAAAGGTAGTGGTAGTAAGTATCATATCTAGTAATACAGTCAGGGAATTGTACCCCTCAGTTACAATTGGTCCTTCGAGCCGGAGGGTAATCAGTGTAATATTAATATAGTGTTATTAATATTGAAATGGCCTATGATGAACACTCCACGAAACGATCCTCCTAACCAACGCCCGCAGCGCGGACGACGGCTCCCTCAGTACTTAGAGGCTTACGCTGTCAGTCAACAACCTAGTCTTCTACTAACAGTAAACGCGGTAAAACTAGAAAGTAAAAGTATGTCTAACCCCAACGCCCAGACTACCCCGACCATAGAGGCCCCTACGGGCTCTAATGTAACTGACCAAGTTCACGGTGGGGACCAGTGGGAACCAGACATGACTTCACACCCCGCCAGTACTGAAGAAGTAGTCCCCGATGAATCCCGGGAGGAATACAACGCTACCGAGAGAGAACTCGGCACGGAAGAAGACGGGGAGAGCACCGTGGAGATAGAGCTCCAAGGCTCCGCAAGGAGTACCCCGAGGGAAGGCTCCCCTATACAACCGCCTTCTCCCAGCGAGGCAGAGAGGACCCTACAGCAGGCATTCCTCGTCAGCCTGAACGCCTCTACTGAACGCGATAGACTCCAGGGTGAATGCGATAGACTCCAGGGTGAACGCGATAGACTCCAGGGTGAACGCGATCGATTGCAGCTACAGCAACGGAGCGAAGAAGAGCACATACGCCTGGAAATAAGACGCATTCAGATGGAAGAGAATGTGGCCCGAGACCGAGCAGACAGCCAGCGAGCAGCTGCTGGTGCTCTACGGGACGCAGAGCGCGACAGACAGCAAGCGCAACTAATAGAACAGCTGATCAGACGGACAACACCCTCTCCCTCCGCCAGAGGCTCCAGGAACTCGTCTAGACACACCTCCAGGGCGGCATCCCCTAGCCGAGTAAACAACCCTGAACTTGACCAACAGACGAGGTATATACCCCCCACAGACCACCTCCCCCCACCGGTCCAAGCGAGACCTAGCAACCGGGAAGGAGCAGCATATCCTGTGGAGAGGCTAAACCAGAGACTACAAGCACTGGATGACCTAACTGAAGACGAAGAGGAAGAGGAGGAGAACCGCGCCCGAAGACAGCACAGTACTCTACCGGACCAGGAGGTCCGGTACAGCCCAGGCTATACTCCCGCGGAGCTGCGCTACAGACCCCCGACTCTATACACGGGTGAGCACGACGCACGACCCGCACCGAGGAACAGCACCTGGACAAGCGGGCCATGGTACACTGCCGGTACCAGCCCATACCAAGGAGCGGGAGGAGATTCGCCTAGGAGGCCTCTCCCCCAACGCTCGCCGATGTATCCACAGTCAGCGTCATACATTGGCACGCCTATGGTACCCGACTTCACCCAAGAGAACCGGGCCCAGTATACAGAACTCCGCATGTGTCTGGAGACCATGTTGGTGGATGTATTGGATGAACGCCACAAATACGCCATCCTACTGCAGCACTTAAAGGTGCCCCGCGCACATAATATAGCGCTCGCCTACGCGACTTCCACCACCCCATACACAGCAGCGCTGGTAGCATTGGACCAGAGGTATGGGCGCATATGGGATTACGTGATCCAGGAGATCCGACACATCGACCGCTTACCCCCAGCAATAGACAATCGAGCACTGGACGACCTGTCCATCAGAGTGCAGTCCCTGGTAGGGATGTTGGGAGCGCAAAGAGAGAAGGCGAAGCATGAACTTTACGCCAACTCAAATGTGGAAAGGATCCTGGAGAAGCTGCCGCCCGCTCGTCAGGAGCGCTTTAGGCGGCAGAGGGACCACAGAGACCCGAATGGCCCCGAACCGAACCTCCTCGATCTAGCAGACTTCCTGGCGAGAGAAGTCAGCAGCCTACGGCTAGATACATTCGGACGGAGCACCCCTGGCTCCAGAGAAGGAACCAGACGACTAAATGATGGAAGAAGATCGGTGACTGTGATGCACCAATCGGAGTCAGTACCGAGCAGCAGGAGCCACAGTACCCCCTCCAGAACGGAGAAGTGGAAGATAGTGTGCCCCTACTGTGAGAAAGAACACTGGCTAGCGCAATGTGACTCCTTCCCCAAGCTGAACGCGGAGGAAGCAGGTCAATGGATAAAGTCCAACAAGCGCTGTTTTCGCTGTGCGCGCTCACACATGGCAGCCGAATGCCGCTTAAAGAAAAGGTGCACCAAGTGCGATGGAGCCCATCTGGACATACTTCACGACAGTAACAGACGGCGCCCTTCACCTGCACCATCCAGCCGCAAAGCGAGCGTCATGTACATCGATCCCGCCAGCAGCAGTGGAGCCCGAGTACTCCTAAAAGTAGTGCGTGTGACACTAAGCTACCAGAATAAAGTCCTGGACACTTACGCCGTCCTCGATGACGGGTCAGAGAAGACCCTGCTGCTCGCCTCCGCTGCGGCCCAGCTAGGGCTGCGGGGAAGCGAAACCCAAATGACAATTCGGACAATAAGACGAGATTTGAAGACGATAAAGGGCGAGAATGTCTCATTCTCTATCGCAGCAAGCGGCCAGCCTGAGCGACGGTACCAGATTGCAGACGCTTTCACCAGCCAAGAAATAGGACTGTCGCGGTACACATACCCCGTCGCCAAGCTGATGGAGAAATATGCACATCTGCGCAAGTTACCGATCCCGCTCATAGACAATGCTATGCCGACCCTGTTGATAGGCTCCGACCATGCAGACCTCATTGTCCCGATAGACCGGGTTCATACCGGACCCCGAGGCTGTCCTGCAGCAGTCGATACCCGTTTGGGATGGACTCTCCAAGGCCCGCTCGCCAAATCTCTCAACCGAAGTACAGCCACTAGATGTCTCCACTCCCGAGTCACAGAGGGAGAAACCGCACTCCTGCAACACGTAGAGCGGCTATGGAGCTTGGAACAAATGCCCTTTAAGAATGGAAAGAAAGACATTCGCTCTAAAGATGACATTTACGCCATTCACCTCCTCGAGACAGGGACCAAGAGAGTCCCGGTCAACGGCGTGTTGAGATACGCCACGCCACTCCTGCGGCGAGAAGGAATGCCTACTTTCCACGCCAAGACAGACGCCATAGAACGGTACCTGCTGAACACGGAGCGGCGCTTAGCCAAGAACCCCGCCCAAGAGAGTGTATACCGCGCTGAGATTGAGAAGCTCATCACAGCGGGACACGTCACAAAGATGGACATTAAAGAGGCTGACCAGACCACTGAATCGTGGTACGTGCCCCACCACAAGGTCCATCACAACGGTAAAGACCGCATAGTATTTAACTGCAGCTACCAGATCGGATCCCAAAATCTGAATAAAGAGTTACTGCCCGGTCCCACACTCGGCCCCTCCCTACTCGGCGTTCTACTCCGCTTCCGCCAGGAAAAGGTGGCCATCAGCGGGGACATTAAAGGAATGTTCCTGCAGGTGAGATTAGTAGAGGCGGACAAGCCCCTGTTACGGTTCCTATGGAGAGAGAAGCCAGGAGATGAGCACCCAGCCATCTACCAATGGGAAGTCCTCCCCTTCGGAACGACGTGCAGCCCCTGCTGTGCGACATTTGCACTACAGAAACATGTAGCAGAGGACCCAGCAGCGGACGAAGAGGTCCGACACAGCGTAAAGAACAGCTTCTACGTAGACAACTGTCTACAAAGCCTTTCAACCCAGGAAGAAGCCGAGGCTCTCCTGATTAAACTCCGCGCCTCATTGATCAAAGGCGGCTTTGATCTCAGGCAGTGGGCCAGCAGCGATCCGCAAGTACTGCGCAGCCTCTCCTCCGAGGACAAGGCAGCCAGCAGCGAGACCTGGATGGCTACAATCCCGGGAGAAGCCCAGGAGATGACCCTGGGATTGGTGTGGCGATTCAAAACAGATTCGCTTCACTACAGACACAAGCCCCTGACTACGGAGCAGGGAAGGCCGGCGGCGGCGCCGACCACCAGACGGAGTGTGTACACAACACTCGCCCGACAATATGACCCGCTAGGATGTATTCTACCGTACACCACCAGGGCAAAAATGATTGTACGAGCATTGTGGGACAAGGACCAGGGCTGGGACGACCCCATTCCCGCACACCTTGCATCCACCTGGAGAGAGTGGGAGATGGAGCTCCACTCACTCCCAGGCGTTAATATGCGTCGAAGCTACTTCCCACCCACGGTGAGGCCAGAGACATGTAAAATGGACTTGCACGTCTTCAGTGACGCCTCAGAGGTCGCATACGGATCAGTAGCCTACTTGCGGGCCCAAGACCAAGGGGGAGAGATCTACACAGCATTTGTCCTCGCCCGCTCGAGAGTAGCCCCACGCAAGCAACAATCTATCCCACGTCTAGAGCTCTGCGCAGCCCTAGCCGGAGCGCACCTAGCCACGCTCATCCAACGTGAGCTCACCATACCGGTGTCTAGAACAATCCTGTGGTCAGATTCCACGACGGTACTCGCCTGGATCAAATCGGACTCATGCAAGTACAAAGTCTTCGTGGGAGTCAGAGTCACCGAGATTCAAGACTTAACCGAAGAGTTAACCGGAGAAACAGAGTGGCGCTACGTTGATACAAAACAGAACCCAGCTGACGTCATCACCCGGGGGATGCCCCTGGATGACCTCACCCGTCGCAATGTCTACAGTGACGGCCCCGCATTCCTAAGACTCCCGGAAGGACAGTGGCCCATGCCTATCCCGAGGGCAGCAAGTCCAGAGGAGGTGGAAATTAAGAAGTCTGTGTTCTGTGGATTGAGCACCGTAGCCTCCACCGACCCTAACATAAACGATTGCACGTCCATAGAGAGTGCACAACAAAGAACATTCCTGCGGTACCACCCGGAGTGCAAGTCCCCCGCTGATATGTCAGCGGCTAACTACGAGGAAGCAGAATTGCTTCTACTGCAGCGAGCCCAGAGAGACTCGTTCCCCGATGAATTGGCCTGTCTACAGGGAGGAAAGCCCGTCCCATCCGACAGCAGATTAATTCACCTGGCCCCCGAGAGCGACGCTCACACCCTCATCAGAGTGGGTGGTCGCCTACGCAGAGCCCCCAATCTACCGGATGACATTAAATACCCGATCGTATTGAACAGCCGACACAAGGTCACAGAGCTGATTATAAAGAAATACGATGAGGATGTACATCACGCAGGAGCAGAAAGAGTCTTCGCGGAAATCAGACGTCGTTACTGGATCCTACAAGGAAGAGAGGCGGTACGACGCTTCCAACGAACATGTCTAGACTGCCGCAAGTGGCGCGCGCAGCCCAGCATACCAAGGATGGCTGACCTTCCTCCATGTCGCCTCCGAATCGGTGACAAGCCATTCCACTCAACGGGTATGGACTGCTTTGGCCCGCTGCACATAAAGAAAGGAAGAGGAACCGAGAAGCGGTGGGGTATTGTATTCAAATGCATGACCACCAGAGCGATACACATCGAGCTTCTCCCGACCATGAGCACAGACTCATTCCTTATGGCCTTCCGTAGATTCACATCACGGAAAGGAAGACCGTCTACCCTATTGTCCGATCATGGGACAAACTTCAAAGGCGGCGAAAGAGAGCTGAGAGAGAGCTTCCAAGCTATGGGCCCAGAACTTAAGACCCACCTCGCTCCAGCACAGGTTGATTTCCAATTCAACCCCCCAAACGCACCCCACTTCGGTGGCACTTGGGAACGAGAAGTGCGCTCCATAAAGACAGCCCTGTACGCAGTACTTGGGGCCCAGACTGTGGCGGAAGAAGTCCTAATGACAGTCCTCACGGAGATTGAGGGAGTACTTAACTCGAAGCCCCTCGGATATGTCTCCAGTGATGTGGCGGATATCGACCCAGTTACCCCCAACACACTCCTGATGGGGCGGCTAGATCCCACATTACCCCAGACAATGTACCGGCCTGAAGAAGCGAACGGCCGACGAATGTGGAGGTACAGCCAAGTATTAGCCGACAAGTTTTGGAACAGTTTCCTACTGCACTACCTACCGTCTCTACAGACCCGCCAGAAGTGGGTAAAGGAGAGAGACAATTTGACAGAAGGAACAGTCGTCATGATTGTTGATCAATCACTGCCCAGAGCTATGTGGCCGGCCGGCCGCGTAAGCAAAGTGATCACCGGTGCCGACGGCAAGGTCCGAGCAGCTGAAGTGCTCGTCCAGGGTCGCACTTACACCCGTCCCGTGGCAAGGCTCATAGAACTGCCTCGACTCCCAGACACAATCGATGATGACCATGACCCTACAACCCTATGACTTTGTGAAGTTGACTGACCCCTACAGCAAACCCTTATGTGTAAATAGACAACGCGATTAATCTGTCTCCGTTTAACTGATTAGGTCTGGGACCTATTCAGGGGGTGGCTGTTGTGAAGGGCCAGATTAAACCGAATATATATATTTATTTATATATATATATTTAATTGTATTTGTATATTCTCTAATATTCCCTGATATCCCTTGTATATTCCTTGTACAATATGCATTGAATATCCATTCTAGCCTACTGAACATCCCATAATAGTCTCCATTCTACTATTGGTCGAGACCTTGGTGCCAGGCTGCCATACCCCTCAGACCCAGTTCAAACGTACCGCTCGACATGTACGAACAAGTCCTAGTTCCGCGTAGGAATCTGGCTACCGCACCACTAATGGGACTATTTGTTCATAGTGCGTATATATACTGCGCTACTAAAGTAGGACTTTCTTTTCAGTCCAGTTTCTTACCATCCAATAGAGTCACAGACGTAAAGCCTCCCCGCGATGCCACGTGTGGGAGTAAGGCCAAGTTCGCCTACCATCGGTATTGAGACATCGTGTATATTAATATTTGAATAGTCATATTTGGCACTATATCGTCGAGTTGGACGTAGTCTATTAAGCTAATAATAGTCTGTTAATATATAGTGCTTCGTGCGGTGAGAATACTACCGTAGTCAGTACCCCATCGTTTCGGGCAGAGAACTGGCTGCTTACCCAGGGTGGTTGACCCTATGTGAAGCTGCACCCGAGGAGCCCCAGAGCCGACGAGCGAGTGGACCTGTATACCGGATTATTCTACCGACGACAGCCCGCCTTCCCAGGCACGGATTATGCTTTGGATACTTTGATTATTCTATGGATAAAGACCCCCGACACTACCGTGTGTTGGAACCCCCCCCCCTGGAGAGGAAGCAAGGTGAGGAGACGCTCTGCAAGACGAGGTCTCTCCACATCTCTCCCCCGTGGACCGGAGAGAGCCGGCCCACAAAGAGTCCACCTGCTTTCATCTGTGGTCCAAGGATCGCCGGCGCATTGAACGGCACTAAAGTGGGTTCTCCTGGGATACCCTTGGCCGGACGAGGCAGCTGGATTCTACCCCCCCCCCCCTCCTACTCCTGTCGGCTTACAAGCGACCGGATTAACCCCCTCTAGTGTATCCAGCCTATAATCATTAAAGTATCATTGCTGTTATTCCTTAGCTATTCCAGGTCGTATATTTACCACCTGCGCCTTCAGAGATTGGACATTATCTATTGATATACCGACGAATACTCCTTGCCATAAAAGTGCATACTATTTCAATTCATAAATGTAATTAAGTGATTAAGTGTTTAGTCTACACACCATCGCTGTGTAGGCAATAAAGACTTGTTTCTAATTCGTACATTTGTGTTGGATCCGTTTCATCTACGTGAGAGTGTTCATGATAATATATTTATGCCGTGTACTGGGTGGCCGAATATTAAGTACAAAGGTAGTGGTAGTAAGTATCATATCTAGTAATACAGTCAGGGAATTGTACCCCTCAGTTACAATTAGGCTACACTAATATTATAGTATTAAAAGAAACTGATGCGTTATATTCATTAACACATTGAGTGCCAACGACGAGATTAGTCGTGCTAACTCGCCATGCGTTGAGTGCCAATGATGAGTTTTCTCGTCGTTTAATCGTTATTTCTTTTATTAGCGATATCCATTCATTTTTCATCCATCCAGCCTGACGTTATCATTGTGAATGGGTCTGAGCTCGAAAAGGGCAAATACTGCCGCCTATCGTCTCCCGGATGGTAATGCACATCATTGGATTGGATTGGGTGGGCATGTGCATCAGGAAAAAAGTCCGGTCCGGGGTTTTCCCATCTCTGGCAAGCAGTATCGTGTTATCACATTCACTGGCGAGGCTTGGAGCAGCGTCGATTGTGTTTTGGTGCTATAACGTTGGATCAATAAACGCGATCAATATTTGGAATGGCGATCAGGAATTGGATTAATCTTTTTGCAGAACATCTGATGTGAGGTAAGGACTCTATTTTACCAGTATTGGGTTAATCAGATGTTTTTTTTCTCAGCCATCACAGCGTGTCTGTTAGGGGTGGGGGGGAAATCGATACGTAGTAGTATCGCGATACTTTGCGTGGCGATACTGTATCGATACAGGGACGCCAAGTATCGATATTTAATTATTCATAAATATTTTTTGTTTTTATTAAAAAAGAATTGTATAAGGAAGTTGCATTGTTAATTTCAATACCTGTAATAGTACAGTAGTCCACACACACACATGTGCATTCAGTTAAGTTGGAATATGACTGTAATACAAACAGTTCAGTTTGTCAGGTACATGCAACACAGATTACAGTGTTTACATCTGTCTGCTTGAGAAAATACCATGTTCTGCAATACAAATGATTGAAGTGAGATGAACAGACTGAACTTTATTTTATTAGATAAAACATGTTGACAGTTTTACTTTGCAGTTGAAAAAAGGTAATAGATCGCAATATATCGCAATATTAATATCGCAATACTCAGCATATCGCAATATATTTAGTATCGCAATACTATCGTATTGTGACTCAAGTATCGTGATAGTATCGTATCGTGCAGCCTCTGATGATTCCCACCACTAGTGTCTGTGTGTGTGTGTGTATGACGTTAGCGCTGACCAGGTCATGGATAATAGATTTTTCAGCCCGCTTCTCTAGCGTGCATAAGTACACATATACTATCGATAATCTAGCGTTTATTTGAAAACTATTCATAAATCAGCCGGAAAATGACAACGTGTTTTGTGTATTCCACTAAAGAGCTATTATCGCCGAATTTCTCTGGAATTACTAGAACTCTCAAACTATACTCATATTCAAAACGGTATGAAACGGAAATGTACCAGTGAAAAAACAATCCGTTTCATACATGTTGACTGCAAGCAAGTCATTGATAAGCGAGGGGTATTTTAGACCCATAGCCATAATTTTAAGATATAGTTTAAGCCTTCGCAAATTTCCCCGACCTCCCATTGACTTCAGTGCTAGCACTCTAGCCCATATATGGTCAAAGGGGCGTGGCACTCAATGTGTTAAAGAAAGTTGATTTAATTGATTTAGTTGGGCTGGGGCTTCTCCCTGGGCTGGGTCTGGGGCTGGAAAGTTGATGTAATAAAAAAATATATACTAATTTAATCACTTTATTCAAATTGAGGATTTAGTTTGAGGATATAAAAATCAAATAATTTTAAAAAATATTTGAATTTTTTTAATTATTTTTTAAATTAACACTTTGATCGCCGGGGTTAAATTCATAATTTACCATCCCTCGCCAGCTCTATTTGTCTATGGAGAAGTTCCCCTTCTTTGCAGGGCTATAACTTTTTAAATTGTATTCCTAAATTGACATTATTATGGCTATTGTTCAGGGTGTAGCAACGTTATACTTTTTCATTCACATATTCATACTAAAATACGGTCTAAAGTATAAGTATGTTTTATCGTTTTCTGCAGCTTTCTCCAGAACTTGATTTATAGCCCTAAATGCATTATATTGATGATCAAATACAGTTTGGTAGGAATCTGTGCGAGATAAAAAAAACTTCAACTGGATGTGCTTCTAGGAGTTACTACGTATGATCTGATGTTGACCGGATGGGCGGGGGGTCGTTTATAATTCCGTGGGCAACGTTATATCATTCATCTAGTGTGGGTGATATGATCATCAGAGCAGTTTATATGAAACACGTTAAAAAAAAACGTTGAATCTTACCGTAGCTTCCTCATAGCGTTGGGCGATGAGCGTGGAGCAAAGATATTCCTATTATGGGATGTAGAAATACCCAATCCATTTCCAGGTTGTATAATAGTATATACGTCCAAATCATGTTGTTTATCGAGTTATTTGCAACCGATCGCTGTCCCGTGTTATCAAGATGGAGTCCCTCTAACGATAGCGAGTGCCCGGACGAAATATGGGTGAGCACCACTTCATCCACATGACTTCCTGTTGGGCGATCTGCCGATCGGCCACCAGATGGCGCTCTTGAACCGTTAGAGAGTTGAGTGAGGCTCAGTATATCTCAGGTCTCCGGGGGAGAAATATGATTTCGATCACAGATTTTTGAAATATTGATATCAAAGACGTGTTACGGCGTCTTCGGCAGAATGAGCATGGCGGGGAATGACGAGTTTCGGCGTCTCCGGCGATTAAAGTGTTAATATAATTTTAATTTTTTTATTACAAATTCGAATGTTGATTTAGAATTCGAATGCCAGGTTCGAATGTTTGGGCTCAGCCCTAGCTGGATGATAAGGTAAAAATATCATATCACAATATATTTCTTAGTTTTCATCAGCTCCTAGTAGTGTGTGAGTAACTTTATGAGTGCATGGCAGCGCAATGCTGAAAAAGCGCAAACATGCCCAGAGATTTCCACTAGGGCTGACCTTCGAATTTTTTTTTGAATTCGAAGCTTCTGGGCCGAGATTCGATTTTAATTCGAAGCTTCGAGATTTTTTTTTTTTTTTTTTTTTTTTTTTATGTTATGGTACTTATACAGCACTTTGTTCAACTTTGTCAGTGCTGTAAAGTTTAAACCTTTTTAAATCTTTAAACAAACGAAACACTTTGCTTTCATGGAATATTTTAAGCAGTCATTTGAGGCTTTATAAAAGCAGCACAATGAACACAAATCTGTCAGTGCCGAGTCCGACCTCATCTTAAATAACAAACAGCATTGCTTGTTGTAGTTAACAAAGAGAGGCAGAGTTGATTTTGCAACTAAAAATTTTAAATAAAAATTTATAAAAATTGTCTTTTAATATATTCTAATTTTATTTTCATATTCAAATCCCATGCCCATCGAACGAAGGTTCGAAGCTTCGAAGTATTTAAGACAGCCCTAATTTCCACTATAATAAAGTTTACATGAAAATTAAATACGGGCCACCCATTTTGAGATGTACAACATGTATGCAAACCCCAGTACTCACTCTTCTCATTCAGCCTTTGAGGGCTCTCCTCTTCTTCCATTGACACCCGAGGGCTGAGAGGGCACACAAGGTCAGGAGGAAGTCCACTGCTGGGGTCTAGATCCTGGGGTGGAGAGACCGCTGGCTTGGGTGTTGGAGTTATTGGCTGCGGTGGAGGGGCTGGAAACAGAGAGGTGACCACCTGCTGCCGGGGCTGTTTCACCTCAGTTTTACGAAATATGAGGACAATACTCTTCCTCGCCTGTGTCGTGGCGGACAGTGAGGCGTGACACTTTTTCACCATAGTCTTTAGAGGAAGAAGGGTCAAGCTTTCACTGACCAACTTCAAAGCAAGAGAGGAAACAGTCAAAGCAGGTAAAACTGGAGTCTTCACAACAGTCTTACTACCTGTGCCCGAAGCCGGTAAGGCTGAAGTCTTGACAGCCGCGGATGCGTGGGTCTTGGTAGAAGTGTCTGATGCTTTTCCCGCCAGACTCTTGGTGATCAGAGGGGCAGGAGCAGGGGTTTTGTAAGCCGTGACTGACGATGCTTCAGCTGGACTCTCGTGATCGGTACCAGGCAGAGGACAGGAGGCTGGTTTCATCTGGACGGTGGCCACGTGTAACGAAGTGATGCCCACGTAAGTCTGAGGACCCGAACAGGGGGTCAATCTCAGCGGTTGTGGGTTCAATTGTCTGCCGGTCCGACTCATAATGGTGAATGTGCTCTGGCTGGCGGGACCGTAAGATGCAGAGGCGAGTGGCTGGTGATCGATGGCACTGCCATCAGTCAAAAATGGAGGAACAAGTGAAGCATTTTTTACGTCCTTCATGGCTTGATGAAGTGGGCAGCTATCTCCAGTTGTAACTGACTGAATGTGGAGGCTGGAGGTCTGGACCAGTCAGGTTAATTTGTACTGTGATCACTGACTTTCCGTCTGTGGGGAGCAGTCCTGGACAGCAGGTGTCTGGCTTGGTCGGGTTGCACTAGCAGGGTTCTCTCCTCTCGGTGGTCATGGGTACAAGGAGTCCTGTGGGACTGACAGAATCAGGCTGTGCTGTGGTGGGTGACTTTGTGGATAATAGGCTTAGATATGAAGGTGTTTGGCTCATCCCACTGATATCCTCCTTCCCAAGTCCTCAGACCCTATGAAAAGCAAAGAGGTGATATATTTTGAATATTATCTTTGTAGCATTTCTGCTTGTTACTGTACAAAGTTTTAAGTGGAGTGGTGGGAAAATGAGAGGGAGAGAGAGATAGAGAATGAATGAAAGTGAACAGTGTTAGTCCCATGCTCTACTCATTGAGCTACACAGAGGGAATAGAACCCCTAACCCTGGCAGTGTTAGTCCCATGCTCCATCCATTGAGCAACACAGGGAATAGAACCCCAACAAATGGGAAACATAAATAATCAATTAGCCTAAAAATAATCATTCAGCCATTATCTTTAGATTGTACTTATGGATTCTGAACCCTAGACTAGTTAACATTGCATCAGAAAGTCTCTTTCCATACTCTTTCACACTGTAGTGCCTCCTAGTAAACCATCTGGGACCCTCCACCCCTGGCGGTAATTTATGTTATCTTGTAAAAATGAGCGATACGGTAAATGTCAGAAAGTTGCCATCCAGCATATCAACTGTGAAGTGTGCACCGCCACCAGCTAATGATGTCATGTTAGATAGCTAGTACTGTTAGCCGGTGGGTAATAATAATAGCTGTCTCTGCATGATGGCTGCACACCGTTACCCGGCGCATTAGATAGCTACCACCTTGATACTTACCAAGGTATATAGATGAATGGACGCACGTATGCACGAACTAGGTTATTCTACATTTAACACTAACTGACTAACATTAGCACCACGCTGACTGCTTCCGGAGCCCAAGTGTCCGCCCACTTCTGCAACCTCAGGCCCTCGGTCTCACCACTGACTAGACTTTTTATTTCAAGTTTCTTTATTAGTTGTCATATAGAAATACAGGATACTTTTATATGAAATGCTTCTTTCCGTATTGCTCCACTGTGCTATATAAAAGGATAAGTATAAAAAGTATAATATAAGTAAAGAATAGAAAGTCAAGTACGTAAACAAGTGTAAACTAAACAAAAATGTTCAATATATATATACAACAACATACAATATACAGTGCAGAGTAGAGAAGGTAGCCGAGTTCCCATACAGTACAATGTGATGAGGTACAACTTAACTTAGCTTGTGGTGCCACCTTGTGGTGGTGAGGTGCAATGAGGTAAAATATACAGATATACCAGTACCAATAAATATAGTGTGTTAAGTGTCTAAAGTGGGTCAAGTGGGTGCTACAGTGAGTTGGAGTGTGTACGTGTGGAAGTGTGTGCTGTGAGTGTTTGATGATTTGTTACATAGTGTTATTTTCATTGATTGTCATTGAGCATTCTGATGGCCTGGGGATAGAAGCTCCTTCTGAGTCTCTGTGCTTGCCATGAGACTCCGGTATCGCTTGCCTGACCGCAGCAGTTCAAAGAAGCAGTTGTTTGGGTGACTGGAGTCTTTGATTATTCTCTTAGCCTTACCCATGCAACGCTTGTTGTAAATGTCTTGGAGAGTGGGAAGCCCACCTCAAATTGTGCGTTCGGCTGAGCGGGCCACTCTCTGTAGTCTGCTGCGGTCTTGTGCGGTGCTATTCCCAAACCAGGAGGTGATATTGCCAGTCAGGATGCTCTCTATTGTGCATGAGTAGAAGTTCTTAAGGATCTTCTGACTCACGTTGAACCTCCTCGTTGATACGTTTTTGTGCTTTGATTTTCAGCTATGCGTCATGCTTCTCCTTTAAAAGAAGGGGGATGTGGTATCCTGGAATAATGGTTTCACCCATATGTTGGTTTAGCCCAGACTCATGTTAATCTCAGATTAACTCTCAGATTCTGTGGCTGAGACCCTGATCCACTCATTCATCACCTCCCGGTTGGACTACTGTAACGGAGTCCTGTTCGGGGTACCCAGCAAAGCCCTGGACAGGCTCCAGTATGTTCAGAACTCAGCTGCCAGGGTTCTCACTCACACCAAGCCCTGGCAGCACATCACCCCCACCCTCATCCACCTCCACTGGCTCCCAGTCAAGTTCCGCATCACTTTCAAACTCCTGCTCCTCACCTACAAGTCCCTCCATGCCCTCGCCCCCCGATACCTGTCTGATCTCCTCCACCAGCACACTCCATCCCAGAACCTACGATCCTCTGATCTAGATCTCCTCTCCATCCCTCGCACCAGGTTACGGACTTTCGAGGACAGAGCCTTCAGCGTGGCGTCCCCTACCCTCTGGAACTCTCTCCCCCCCCAAATTCGCAACGCCCCAACCCTGGACACCTTCAAAACTGCTCTTAAAACACACCTCTTCACCAAGGCTTTTCCCCATCAGTTAGTTTAGATTAGATTAGGTCCATTATCCCTTACCTGCCCTCATGCCCCTCCCCCCCTACTTCCCTAGCCCTATTTTTGTCCCGATTGTGAAGCGACCTTGGGTTCTATGAAAGGCGCTATAGAAATTTGATCTATTATTATTATTATTATTAATGACGTCAGATACGGTGCCCGCCAGTTGGATGTATACAAGTTAACCCAAAGTGTGGAAGTAAAGAACCTTCAGCTATATTGTCATCGTGTGGACATTCAATTCTTTCTGCTAGACACTAAGAGTGACAGCCAGAACAGAAACATTAGCTACTTCGCCATATAGTCCATTCTCAGTATACATGTGCAATGGAGGCTTCAAGTAGCCTACATGTCTTTTTCATGTTTATAATTATTATTATACATTTGTCATAGCAAAGGGCCTATTTAGTTTGAGATACAATAACCTAGAAAACATTTTGATGAGTGACTGATTATATATAGCCTATCATAATCTAGAACTAGGTTGTAACTGAGGGGTACAATTCCCTGACTGTATTACTAGATATGATACTTACTACCACTACCTTTGTACTTAATATTCGGCCACCCAGTACACGGCATAAATATATTATCATGAACACTCTCACGTAGATGAAACGGATCCAACACAAATGTACGAATTAGAAACAGGTCTTTATTTCCTACACAGCGATGGTGTGTAGAATAAGCACTTAATCACTTAATTACATTTATGAATGGAAATAGTATGCACTTTTATGGCAAGGAGTATTCGTCGATATATCAATAGATAATGTCCAATCTCTGAAGGCGCAGGTGGTAAATATACGACCTGGAATAGTTAAGGAATAACAGCAATGATACTTTAATGATTATAGGCTGGATACACTAGAGGGGTTTAATCCGGTCGCTTGTAAGCCGACAGGAGTAGGAGGGGGGGGGTAGAATCCAGCTGCCTCGTCCGGCCAAGGGTATCCCAGGTGAACCCACTGTAGTGCCGTTCAATGCGCCGGCGATCCTTGGACCACAGATGAAAGCAGGTGGACTCTTTGTGGGCCGGCTCTCTCCGGTCCACGGGGGAGAGATGTGGAGAGACCTCGTCTTGCAGAGCGTCTCCTCACCTTGCGTCCTCTCCAGGGGGGGGGTTCCAACACACGGTAGTGTCGGGGGTCTTTATCCATAGAATAATCAAAGTATCCAAAGCATAATCCGTGCCTGGGAAGGCGGGCTGTCGTCGGTAGAATAATCCGGTATACAGGTCCACTCGCTCGTCGGCTCTGGGGCTCCTCGGGTGCAGCTTCACATAGGGTCAACCACCCTGGTAAGCAGCCAGTTCTCTGCCCGAAACGATGGGGTACTGACTACGGTAGTATTCTCACTGCACGAAGCACTATATATTAACAGACTATTATTAGCTTAATAGACTACGTCCAACTCGACGATATAGTGCCAAATATGACTATTCAAATATTAATATACACGATGTCTCAATACCGATGGTAGGCCGAACTTGGCCTTACTCCCACACGTGGCATCGTGGGGAGGCTTTACGTCTGTGACTCTATTGGAGGGTAAGAAACTGGACTGAAAAGAAAGTCCCACTCCAGTAGCGCAGCATATATACGCACTATGAACAAATAGCCCCATTAGTGGTGCGGTAGCCAAACTCCTACGCGGAACCAGGACCTGCCCGTACATGTCGAGCGGCACGTTTGAACTGGGTCCGAGGGGCATGGCAGCCTGGCACCAAGGTCTCGACCAACAGTAGAATGGAGACTACTATGGGATGTTCAGTAGGCTAGAATGGACATTCAATGCATATTGTACAAGGAACATACAAGGGATATCAGGGAATATTAGAGAATATACAAATACAATTAAACATATATATACAAATAAATATATATATTCGGTTTAATCTGGCCCTTCACAACAGCCACCCCCTGAATAGGTCCCAGACCTAATCAGTTAAACAGAGACAGATTAATCGCGTTGTCTATTTACACATAAGGGTTTGCTGTAGGGGTCAGTCAACTTCACAAAGTCATAGGGTTGTAGGGTCATGGTCATCATCGATTGTGTCTGGGAGTCGAGGCAGTTCTATGAGCCTTGCCACGGGACGGGTGTAAGTGCGACCCTGGACGAGCACTTCAGCTGCTCGGACCTTGCCGTCGGCACCGGTGATCACTTTGCTTACGCGGCCGGCCGGGCAGTGATTGATCAATAATCATGACGACTGTTCCTTCTGTCAAATTGTCTCTCTCCTTTACCCACTTCTGGCGGGTCTGTAGAGACGGTAGGTAGTGCAGTAGGAAACTGTTCCAAAACTTGTCGGCTAATACTTGGCTGTACCTCCACATTCGTCGGCCGTTCGCTTCTTCAGGCCGGTACATTGTCTGGGGTAATGTGGGATCTAGCCGCCCCATCAGGAGTGTGTTGGGGGTAACTGGGTCGATATCCGCCACATCACTGGAGACATATCCGAGGGGCTTCGAGTTAAGTACTCCCTCAATCTCCGTGAGGACTGTCATTAGGACTTCTTCCGCCACAGTCTGGGCCCCAAGTACTGCGTACAGGGCTGTCTTTATGGAGCGTACTTCTCGTTCCCAAGTGCCACCGAAGTGGGGTGCGTTTGGGGGGTTGAATTGGAAATCAACCTGTGCTGGAGCGAGGTGGGTCTTAAGTTCTGGGCCCATAGCTTGGAAGCTCTCTCTCAGCTCTCTTTCGCCGCCTTTAAAGTTTGTCCCATGATCGGACAATAGGGTAGACGGTCTTCCTTTCCGTGATATGAATCTACGGAAGGCCATAAGGAATGAGTCTGTGCTCATGGTCGGGAGAAGCTCGATGTGTATCGCTCTGGTGGTCATGCATTTGAATACAATACCCCACCGCTTCTCGGTTCCTCTTCCTTTCTTTATGTGCAGCGGGCCAAAGCAGTCCATACCCGTTGAGTGGAATGGCTTGTCACCGATTCGGAGGCGACATGGAGGAAGGTCAGCCATCCTTGGTATGCTGGGCTGCGCGCGCCACTTGCGGCAGTCTAGACATGTTCGTTGGAAGCGTCGTACCGCCTCTCTTCCTTGTAGGATCCAGTAACGACGTCTGATTTCCGCGAAGACTCTTTCTGCTCCTGCGTGATGTACATCCTCATCGTATTTCTTTATAATCAGCTCTGTGACCTTGTGTCGGCTGTTCAATACGATCGGGTATTTAATGTCATCCGGTAGATTGGGGGCTCTGCGTAGGCGACCACCCACTCTGATGAGGGTGTGAGCGTCGCTCTCGGGGGCCAGGTGAATTAATCTGCTGTCGGATGGGACGGGCTTTCCTCCCTGTAGACAGGCCAATTCATCGGGGAACGAGTCTCTCTGGGCTCGCTGCAGTAGAAGCAATTCTGCTTCCTCGTAGTTAGCTGCTGACATATCAGCGGGGGACTTGCACTCCGGGTGGTACCGCAGGAATGTTCTTTGTTGTGCACTCTCTATGGACGTGCAATCGTTTATGTTAGGGTCGGTGGAGGCTACGGTGCTCAATCCACAGAACACAGACTTCTTAATTTCCACCTCCTCTGGACTTGCTTCCCTCGGGATAGGCATGGGCCACTGTCCTTCCGGGAGTCTTAGGAATGCGGGGCCGTCACTGTAGACATTGCGACGGGTGAGGTCATCCAGGGGCATCCCCCGGGTGATGACGTCAGCTGGGTTCTGTTTTGTATCAACGTAGCGCCACTCTGTTTCTCCGGTTAACTCTTCGGTTAAGTCTTGAATCTCGGTGACTCTGACTCCCACGAAGACTTTGTACTTGCATGAGTCCGATTTGATCCAGGCGAGTACCGTCGTGGAATCTGACCACAGGATTGTTCTAGACACCGGTATGGTGAGCTCACGTTGGATGAGCGTGGCTAGGTGCGCTCCGGCTAGGGCTGCGCAGAGCTCTAGACGTGGGATAGATTGTTGCTTGCGTGGGGCTATTCTCGAGCGGGCGAGGACAAATGCTGTGTAGATCTCTCCGTCCGCTGCTGGGTCCTCTGCTACATGTTTCTGTAGTGCAAATGTCGCACAGCAGGGGCTGCACGTCGTTCCGAAGGGGAGGACTTCCCATTGGTAGATGGCTGGGTGCTCATCTCCTGGCTTCTCTCTCCATAGGAACCGTAACAGGGGCTTGTCCGCCTCTACTAATCTCACCTGCAGGAACATTCCTTTAATGTCCCCGCTGATGGCCACCTTTTCCTGGCGGAAGCGGAGTAGAACGCCGAGTAGGGAGGGGCCGAGTGTGGGACCGGGCAGTAACTCTTTATTCAGATTTTGAGATCCGATCTGGTAGCTGCAGTTAAATACTATGCGGTCTTTACCGTTGTGATGGACCTTGTGGTGGGGCACGTACCACGATTCAGTGGTCTGGTCAGCCTCTTTAATGTCCATCTTTGTGACGTGTCCCGCTGTGATGAGCTTCTCAATCTCAGCGCGGTATACACTCTCTTGGGCGGGGTTCTTGGCTAAGCGCCGCTCCGTGTTCAGCAGGTACCGTTCTATGGCGTCTGTCTTGGCGTGGAAAGTAGGCATTCCTTCTCGCCGCAGGAGTGGCGTGGCGTATCTCAACACGCCGTTGACCGGGACTCTCTTGGTCCCTGTCTCGAGGAGGTGAATGGCGTAAATGTCATCTTTAGAGCGAATGTCTTTCTTTCCATTCTTAAAGGGCATTTGTTCCAAGCTCCATAGCCGCTCTACGTGTTGCAGGAGTGCGGTTTCTCCCTCTGTGACTCGGGAGTGGAGACATCTAGTGGCTGTACTTCGGTTGAGAGATTTGGCGAGCGGGCCTTGGAGAGTCCATCCCAAACGGGTCTCGACTGCTGCAGGACAGCCTCGGGGTCCGGTATGAACCCGGTCTATCGGGACAATGAGGTCTGCATGGTCGGAGCCTATCAACAGGGTCGGCATAGCATTGTCTATGAGCGGGATCGGTAACTTGCGCAGATGTGCATATTTCTCCATCAGCTTGGCGACGGGGTATGTGTACCGCGACAGTCCTATTTCTTGGCTGGTGAAAGCGTCTGCAATCTGGTACCGGCGCTCAGGCTGGCCGCTTGCTGCGATAGAGAATGAGACATTCTCGCCCTTTATCGTCTTCAAATCTCGTCTTATTGTCCGAATTGTCATTTGGGTTTCGCTTCCCCGCAGCCCTAGCTGGGCCGCAGCGGAGGCGAGCAGCAGGGTCTTCTCTGACCCGTCATCGAGGACGGCGTAAGTGTCCAGGACTTTATTCTTGTAGCTTAGTGTCACACGCACTACTTTTAGGAGTACTCGGGCTCCACTGCTGCTGGCGGGATCGATGTACATGACGCTCGCTTTGCGGCTGGATGGTGCAGGTGAAGGGCGCCGTCTGTTACTGTCGTGAAGTATGTCCAGATGGGCTCCATCGCACTTGGTGCACCTTTTCTTTAAGCGGCATTCGGCTGCCATGTGTGAGCGCGCACAGCGAAAACAGCGCTTGTTGGACTTTATCCATTGACCTGCTTCCTCCGCGTTCAGCTTGGGGAAGGAGTCACATTGCGCTAGCCAGTGTTCTTTCTCACAGTAGGGGCACACTATCTTCCACTTCTCCGTTCTGGAGGGGGTACTGTGGCTCCTGCTGCTCGGTACTGACTCCGATTGGTGCATCACAGTCACCGATCTTCTTCCATCATTTAGTCGTCTGGTTCCTTCTCTGGAGCCAGGGGTGCTCCGTCCGAATGTATCTAGCCGTAGGCTGCTGACTTCTCTCGCCAGGAAGTCTGCTAGATCGAGGAGGTTCGGTTCGGGGCCATTCGGGTCTCTGTGGTCCCTCTGCCGCCTAAAGCGCTCCTGACGAGCGGGCGGCAGCTTCTCCAGGATCCTTTCCACATTTGAGTTGGCGTAAAGTTCATACTTCCCCTTCTCTCTTTGCGCTCCCAACATCCCTACCAGGGACTGCACTCTGATGGACAGGTCGTCCAGTGCTCGATTGTCTATTGCTGGGGGTAAGCGGTCGATGTGTCGGATCTCCTGGATCACGTAATCCCATATGCGCCCATACCTCTGGTCCAATGCTACCAGCGCTGCTGTGTATGGGGTGGTGGAAGTCGCGTAGGCGAGCGCTATATTATGTGCGCGGGGCACCTTTAAGTGCTGCAGTAGGATGGCGTATTTGTGGCGTTCATCCAATACATCCACCAACATGGTCTCCAGACACATGCGGAGTTCTGTATACTGGGCCCGGTTCTCTTGGGTGAAGTCGGGTACCATAGGCGTGCCAATGTATGACGCTGACTGTGGATACATCGGCGAGCGTTGGGGGAGAGGCCTCCTAGGCGAGTCTCCTCCCGCTCCTTGGTATGGGCTGGTACCGGCAGTGTACCATGGCCCGCTTGTCCAGGTGCTGTTCCTCGGTGCGGGTCGTGCGTCGTGCTCACCCGTGTATAGAGTCGGGGGTCTGTAGCGCAGCTCCGCGGGAGTATAGCCTGGGCTGTACCGGACCTCCTGGTCCGGTAGAGTACTGTGCTGTCTTCGGGCGCGGTTCTCCTCCTCTTCCTCTTCGTCTTCAGTTAGGTCATCCAGTGCTTGTAGTCTCTGGTTTAGCCTCTCCACAGGATATGCTGCTCCTTCCCGGTTGCTAGGTCTCGCTTGGACCGGTGGGGGGAGGTGGTCTGTGGGGGGTATAGACCTCGTCTGTTGGTCAAGTTCAGGGTTGTTTACTCGGCTAGGGGATGCCGCCCTGGAGGTGTGTCTAGACGAGTTCCTGGAGCCTCTGGCGGAGGGAGAGGGTGTTGTCCGTCTGATCAGCTGTTCTATTAGTTGCGCTTGCTGTCTGTCGCGCTCTGCGTCCCGTAGAGCACCAGCAGCTGCTCGCTGGCTGTCTGCTCGGTCTCGGGCCACATTCTCTTCCATCTGAATGCGTCTTATTTCCAGGCGTATGTGCTCTTCTTCGCTCCGTTGCTGTATCTGCAATCGATCGCGTTCACCCTGGAGTCTATCGCGTTCAGTAGAGGCTTTCAGGCTGACGAGGAATGCCTGCTGTAGGGTCCTCTCTGCCTCGCTGGGAGAAGGCGGTTGTATAGGGGAGCCTTCCCTCGGGGTACTCCTTGCGGAGCCTTGGAGCTCTATCTCCACGGTGCTCTCCCCGTCTTCTTCCGTGCCGAGTTCTCTCTCGGTAGCGTTGTATTCCTCCCGGGACTCATCGGGGACTACTTCTTCAGTACTGGCGGGGTGTGAAGTCATGTCTGGTTCCCACTGGTCCCCACCGTGAACTTGGTCAGTTACATTAGAGCCCGTAGGGGCCTCTATGGTCGGGGTAGTCTGGGCGTTGGGGTTAGACATACTTTTACTTTCTAGTTTTACCGCGTTTACTGTTAGTAGAAGACTAGGTTGTTGACTGACAGCGTAAGCCTCTAAGTACTGAGGGAGCCGTCGTTCGCGCTGCGGGCGTTGGTTAGGAGGATCGTTTCGTGGAGTGTTCATCATAGGCCATTTCAATATTAATAACACTATATTAATATTACACTAATTACCATCCGGCTCGAAGGACCAATTGTAACTGAGGGGTACAATTCCCTGACTGTATTACTAGATATGATACTTACTACCACTACCTTTGTACTTAATATTCGGCCACCCAGTACACGGCATAAATATATTATCATGAACACTCTCACGTAGATGAAACGGATCCAACACAAATGTACGAATTAGAAACAGGTCTTTATTTCCTACACAGCGATGGTGTGTAGAATAAGCACTTAATCACTTAATTACATTTATGAATGGAAATAGTATGCACTTTTATGGCAAGGAGTATTCGTCGGTATATCAATAGATAATGTCCAATCTCTGAAGGCGCAGGTGGTAAATATACGACCTGGAATAGTTAAGGAATAACAGCAATGATACTTTAATGATTATAGGCTGGATACACTAGAGGGGTTTAATCCGGTCGCTTGTAAGCCGACAGGAGTAGGAGGGGGGGGGTAGAATCCAGCTGCCTCGTCCGGCCAAGGGTATCCCAGGTGAACGCACTGTAGTGCCGTTCAATGCGCCGGCGATCCTTGGACCACAGATGAAAGCAGGTGGACTCTTTGTGGGCCGGCTCTCTCCGGTCCACGGGGGAGAGATGTGGAGAGACCTCGTCTTGCAGAGCGTCTCCTCACCTTGCGTCCTCTCCAGGGGGGGGGGTTCCAACACACGGTAGTGTCGGGGGTCTTTATCCATAGAATAATCAAAGTATCCAAAGCATAATCCGTGCCTGGGAAGGCGGGCTGTCGTCGGTAGAATAATCCGGTATACAGGTCCACTCGCTCGTCGGCTCTGGGGCTCCTCGGGTGCAGCTTCACATAGGGTCAACCACCCTGGGTAAGCAGCCAGTTCTCTGCCCGAAACGATGGGGTACTGACTACGGTAGTATTCTCACCGCACTAAGCACTATATATTAACAGACTATTATTAGCTTAATAGACTACGTCCAACTCGACGATATAGTGCCAAATATGACTATTCAAATATTAATATACACAATGTCTCAATACCGATGGTAGGCCGAACTTGGCCTTACTCCCACACGTGGCATCGCGGGGAGGCTTTACGTCTGTGACTCTATTGGAGGGTAAGAAACTGGACTGAAAAGAAAGTCCCACTCCAGTAGCGCAGCATATATACGCACTATGAACAAATAGCCCCATTAGTGGTGCGGTAGCCAAACTCCTACGCGGAACCAGGACCTGCCCGTACATGTCGAGCGGCACGTTTGAACTGGGTCCGAGGGGCATGGCAGCCTGGCACCAAGGTCTCGACCAACAGTAGAATGGAGACTACTATGGGATGTTCAGTAGGCTAGAATGGACATTCAATGCATATTGTACAAGGAACATACAAGGGATATCAGGGAATATTAGAGAATATACAAATACAATTAAACATATATATACAAATAAATATATATATTCGGTTTAATCTGGCCCTTCACAACAAGGTTATGTCATATTGTAGGCCGTTTAACAAAAATAAAATAGATTTCCGTTCTCTTTATACAGTATGTATGAACCATTAAATGGGCAATTGTCAAATGTCTCTGTATAAATCACATTTGTGACTAAGCTATAGAGATGCAGTGTGCATCAATTCATTTCTGTTGTGGGTAGGCAACAGGGGATGCTGTGTTTACTAGCTTTCAGCACGGCAGTTTAGTATGTATAGCTTATTATTAGGCTTTTCAATTTATTTTCTATTCTTGCGAATAGCATTGTGGACATTTTCTAATGCTTGTATAAGGAACTTAGCCCCTTTCGTGACTATGATGCAACCCTTGGTTGAATACGCATTCACGTATTCAACCAAGGGTTGCATCACAGTCACGAAAGGGGCTAATAAGGAAGAGAGCTAGCATAGCGCATCCAACGAATGTTGGCATCAATGGCATGACTACAGTACTGATGGGAGCTACTGTAGCATTAACGTAACATTAGTTATCATACCATACCATCGCAGTGAGGATCTTTATTAACGTTAGCTAGCTAGCACATTTTGCATAGAATAAACTCGGCTAATGTTAGCTTATATAGCTAGCAAACTATAATTCTAGTTAAAGCTAGCTAGCTAACGTTAATCAATAAAGATCCTGACTGCGATTGTCCATGGTTATGATAACTAACGTTATGTTAATGCTAGCTCTCGTGACTACAGCATTAGAAAATGTCCACAATGCTATTCGCAAGAATAGAAATCTCAATCTCTCTCCATCAGAGCTCTCTCTTCCGGTAAACTAGCGCAACGTCACCACTGACAGCAGCGCTGTGCTCCAATAGGAAGGCATTCACATGCATAAATGAATAAATTAAGGGGAAAAAAATAGTTTTTTTTTCAAACGCAGTATAGTATCATTTCAAACACTCTAGTACCGTGGTACTATACTAATACCGGTATACCGTGCAACCCTACACTACACCACAAAGGTACCCATGTACATGTCAAAATACTTCCCAAAGGTCAGTGAATACCAAGACCACAACACCAGAGGGAGCTCCACAAATCATGTTAAACCCAGATTCGGCTCAAACAAGGGACTAAACACGTTTCGCAATTATGCCACATCAATGTGGAACGCCCTACCCACAGCTGTAAAGGAATGTGAATCACTACCCACTTTTAAAACCACTCTCAAGGAGCACCTACGGGAGACTGCAATTCGAAACTGGCCCCTGTAAATGTCCTAACTCAACCCCCTCCAATGTAAATGTCCTAACCCAATAATACACGAGACCCTCTTCTTGGGACCAAGTAAGGTTTCGTCGATAATCCAATGTACAGTTACCCCCCCCACCCACCCCATATGTACAGTCCCCCCCACCCCCACCCCACCCCGCCACAGTCTAATTAGTCCTGCCACAGTTGTATAATGAACCAACAAAAAATAAACATTTCTTTTTTTTTACTCTTTTTTTTTTAAATAGAAAGTTTGCCAATAGGAATGTATCAGTACTCAGTAGTATTGGCAGTGGTAGTAGTCGTAATAGTAATCCACTAAATTTGTTTATTAAAATAAACCAGTTCAACACAGGTAACCACTTTTGCTTCATTTGTTTGATGGCTCAAATGTATGCTCTAGTAATGCTTCCCAATCCTCTCCTCGAAGCACCCCAGCCGTTCCATGTATTTGTTAAATTCCACCACCAGCACACCTTGATTCAACTAATAAAGGGCTAGTTAAGTTGAATCAGGTGTGCTGGTGGTGGAATTTAACAAATACATTGAACGGCTGGGGTGCTTCGAGGAGAGGATTGGGAAGCACTAGTCTAGTCGATTTTGTGTTTTGAACACAAAGTTCATCATAGAATCTAGCCTCTTTATTTTGCTCTCAAAGTGCACCAGATTGATGCATTTAACTTTAAAATGTACAAAAAAAAATCTGAAAAGTCTCTGAAAATCCTGTGGGAAACACTGTCATGTTATGATGAATTGAAAATGGGGGACCCTGATGTAAACAAGACGAAAGTCTTTCTCTGGTCTGCATCCCCTTAACAATTGTGTGTATTGAGCTGTACTGTATTGTACCCATTCTGCAATCTGTTAATACAATTTTCAATCAATCAATCAGTCTAGCAGTTAGGCTAAACGTTACTAAATGTTACCTTTGAGATCAAAGTTAGCTTAGCTAACATTAACATTTGCAGGTTATTAAGCCTCTGTTCAGCTAACAGATCAATGCTCTTGAGAGCTATTGTGGAATAATTTGACGAGATTATTCACAGAGGCAGACAACAGTCTTTGATTAAGGATAGAATGACAGAATGACATGTTGCAATAAAAGAGAGACCTAGCTTACAGCAATGGACCTATAGCCCAGATATCTGTAGAATGGCGAGCTAACAAAGTATTTCTACAGGAGTAGACTAAACTAAGTGGAACATTGACATACATATGAATTATAGATATGATGTACAGAGATAATGACGTAGAGATAGATACGATAGGGAATTACGTAGAGATATGAGTGAAGGTTGTTCGTGTGTGTGTGTGTGTGTGTGTGCGTGCGTGTGTGTGTGTCAGAAAGGGAGAGCAGATATATGAGAAGGCTGTATTTTTGCAAGGGGGGTGGGGTAGTGTGTGTATAGATATGTCTGGGAGTGAAGGCTATGTGTATGCAATTGTGCATTGTGTGTGCATGTGGGATAGTATTGATTGATTGACATTTTTAATTAACAGATTGCAGAATGGGTACAATACAGTACGGCTCAATACACACAATTGTTAAGGGGATGCAGACCAGAGAAAGACTTTCGTCTTGTTTACATCAGGGTCCCCCATTTTCAAATCATAATGTAAGAGTAAGTAGAGATACAGGGAGAGATAGTGTGTTAGAAAGAGAGTAGTTGAGCCTTGTGTGATCTAATCTCCTCCAAAGTGATGCCAGCCTCCTCAGTCTCTCTGATCATGTTAGTACAGTAACTAGGCTGCACTAGTCTCTCTGATCATGTTAGTACAGTAACTAGGCTGCACTAGTCTCTCTGATCATGTTAGTACAGTAACTAGGCTGCACTAGTCTCTCTGATCATGTTAGTACAGTAACTAGGCTGCACTAGTCTCTCTGATCATGTTAGTACAGTAACTAGGCTGCACTAGTCTCTCTGATCATGTTAGTACAGTAACTAGGCTGCACAGCCGACAAACATAGTTGCTGCCTAAACAATATCCAGGTAAGATGGCGGACGGTTATCCCATGATTTGTGGCGTAATGTCGCATCTAATGTTTTATATGTGGCAGCACCGCTGGTCTAACTGTTGGGTACATTATTTAAGGTTAGGCAATTGTGAAATACCGTAATCACAAACGGGAACATATACCTATTGATCAAAGAATAATGTCCAAAGGAGCTTCTGATTAAACGAACCTGCTTTGTGTTTCTTCATCTCACTTTCACAACACTCTGAAGTTTACGGCCAATCTCGACTCCTCCTTAGTTCAGATGTGTCTCCAGCAGCTGCAGTTAGTCCGTTCTTTACACGATCACTGCATCTAGATCTGTTCAGAGAGTTAACGTTAGAGATTAGCAGCGTTAGCTCGTTATAGCCACAGACAACGAGGTGAAGCATGGAGTGTGGTGCCCCTGGTGGCCAGGACGAGATACTGCATGGCATTTCCGTATTTCCTGGTGACGTCAGGGAGGGCCGGACCAATCAGCTACGGCTGCGTCACGCGGCACCCCACGCCCCGCCCCTTTGGAAATAAACAGCAGCAGATATTTAAATAGAAATCTCTTTAAATGTTTTACCTCTGTTGTTATTTATGGTAGACAGAAGGCAGATAGTTCCATAAGTTTGCCGCTTTAACGGAGAAGGCAGACTGTCCAAATTAATAATGTACCTGTTTATCAAGTTTTAGATTCAATATGATTCCTATGTACTTGACCTCATTCACTTTGGCAATTATTTCATTTTTCATTTGCACCTCAAACAAACCATTTACAGCCATCACACACAAAACAATAATAGTATGCACAATCATTCCAGACGGTCAACAGTCTGATTTGGGCAGTGACTAAAAAGGTATACGGCTGACGCATAATGCTTAGATATACCTGTCGTATGGGCGGCTACGTGGCGTAGTGGGCAAGGCGCTCGCCACGAATGCGAAGACGCTGGGCTCGCCTGTTCGAGCCCAGCGCTCCACATTGCTTTCAGTTTAGGTCGTTCATACTAATACACATTGGCTATATTAGGGGGTGGGAAACTGATGGGTGGGGATCGGGCGTTGTGGACAGCGACTCCTACAGGTCGGTTGGTGCGCCTGCGCAGTAGAATCAGGAAGTGTCGGGGGCAGCGTGAGCCTCCCACGTGTTACTCCTCGCCACTGAGAGATCGAGCTGCGCAGGTGAAAAGATGCGACTGCCGTTACCTCAAGTACCGGAGGGGACTTGTGCTATGTATGACTTAGTCCACATTGCAGCCGGCTTGTGGGAGGCAAGAAACAGCGTTCGTGACAGGGGAGGGTTGAATTGGATGATACGAAATTGGGATGGGAGAAAATATAGAAAATGGGAGAAAAAGTGGATAAAAAAAAAATATATACCTTGGCAAACAAGGGCTTGCTCTAAGAGGACATGATGAGAGTCCGAGTTCATCAAATCGTGGAATCTTTTTAGAGCTACTGTATGTACATTGTTTTCAAAGCATGATGAGATCTAAATTACGAAAAACTTTCACTTCATTGCAACTTGTGATTCAAGTTGTGAACGGTCTTTCTCACCAAGACGAAACGTCGCATTTATCTGCATTAAAGGTAAGACAATGGTTAATATATTATTGGATGCCTTCATTTGAACACTTAATTTGCACTATATATAAATGAGTGGGGCTCACTGTAGTATAGCCTAGTAGTGTGTGTGTGTATATGAAATCAGAACCTGGACAGTTTGCGTGCAACCAAAAATAAAAGGTCAAATTTTTCACGCTGCGCGCGGGGACCGTTCCCTTTACAGCCTTCCCTGACCTAAAGCCCACGCGCCGCCTATGGTCTGATGGCTGTGGGGAGAAAGGACCTGATCAAACATATACAACATTTCCCCACACACATTAAAAGAGCTGAGCCTCCTAAAGAAGAACAGCCGGCTCTGTCCCTTCCTATAGAGCGCGTCCGTGTTTGCAGACCAGGCCAGCTTGTCGTCCAGGTGCACACCTACATACTTATGTGGCGGGTGGCGGTAATGAGAAAGGAGGAGGGGCCTCAATGAGCCAGGTTCCGTTATAGGGGGCCACCTGCAGGCGGAACGTGAGGTGAAGTGTTTGTTCCGGCCGGTGCAGTGAGGCAGTGCACACCTCACTCCGTGATGCAGGAACGAGCGTTATACACTACGGTAGAAAGTGGTAGCATCTATGGGTTATGGATAGCGGTTTTAATCGTGTGCTTTGCAATATGTGTGACATGGAGTGTTTGTTCCAGATCACTTGCCTGCATGGTTCCCAGCGGGATTGAAGGTAGTTGGTAGGATAGGACCACCGACGTAGCACACTTTGTTTTAGCATGTAATGTTGTCTAATAATTATGTGTGTTAACTTATTGTTTTAATACAACAATCAAGGTGCCCTTCTTTTTTCATAATCTTTTACCGTTACTGGTAAATCAAGGTAAATAGAGTGCAATATAGCATCTAAACAACACACTGTAAGTGGGGAGATAACAGTGGAGAGATTGAAATCTATCAGAATAGTAGTAGTAGATTATTTTATTCAGCCATCACACACAAAACAATAATAGTATGCACAATCATTCCAGACGGTCAACAGTCTGATTTGGGCAGTGACTAAAAAGGTACAGGCTGATGCATAATGCTTATATATACCTGTCCTATATTCTTATGAAATTAACTAAATAAGGATTATTCACATTTGTAATCCTCAAAAATAGCTACACAAACCATTTTCTTGAAAACCAAACACGAATGACTTATTCTTAAAAGTATATCAGCATTGTTCCACATGTTAACCTCAACCATAGAAATACATCTCCTTTGAATCCCTTTCTTAGCTTTAGTCATTCTTATACAGTATATTCTCTCATTAGACTAACTTCTAGTGAATGAAATAGTGAAGTTAAAATATTCCCCATTTTTTGTGAACCCCCTGGAACCTCCTCAAGCATCCCGGGGCCACGACCCAACATTATAATAATAATAATAATAATAATAATAATAATAATAATAATAATAATAATAATAATAATAATAATAATAATAATAATAATAATAATAATAATAATAACAATAATAATAATAATAATTAATAATTAATAATAATAATAATAATAATAATAATAATAATAATAATAATAATAATAATAATAATAATAATAATAATAAGACAGAAACATCTGCACATTAAACATTTATTAATTCTATATACATGTCATTAAAACCCCAAATATGACTAATAGGATCGAGATCAAGGTAAATAGAGTGCAATATACCATCTATATACTGTAATGATCATGGGTTTAAATAAACAACATACTTACAACAAAATAAACATGGGTCTGGATTTTATTTAATGATAATTTATTGATAAGAGAGACACATGTAGAACTTTGAACTCAAAAGTGTATTAGATATCTGAGAGCCTCATTTATCAATAAAAGTATGGTCTGTGTGAAACGTTGATCAATTACTGTGCCACACTTTACTTTACAGAATGTATGTTGACATAAAATTACCCAAAATGCTAGAACTGTTGTTGATCTTGTTGTTGAGAACATTATGACTAAATCCCTTTGCTCTCTATCCCCCTGGATATCAACGTTATTTTTGACATGTGGGTTCCAAGTCATTCTTGCCTTGATACAACACTCACTGTGCCGTTCCTTTTTCATCATCTTTAACCATTACTGAAAATGTGGTGCTAATTGGCTTCCAATGTATCTTAAAATGTGTCTTAAACACATAAACCCATAAAAGTCACCACATTTCACTAAAATGGACACATAAATGCATCTCAGTAGTGGTGACTTCCATCAGTTTATGTGGAGTTTATTTTATGTATGGAAAAATAAGTTGTTGATGTGTTCTTTTTGTTTACTGTATGTGTGTGTTGCTTGTTCCCTTGCATTCGCCCCTCCTCTTAATTCTCCCCAACGTTGTACTAATCAGAGACAATGCCCTTCGGCTGGGCGATGAGGTCACCCCCCCCCCCCTTGACATGGAAGGAGGTGCTCCATGGTCTGGGGTTCTGTGCCACAGTCGCATGTGGTTGGGCCACTAAGATAGCCCCATCTGCTTGGGGCTTCACTGGAACGGCCAACACCTGGAAAGGAGCTAAGCAGCTATGACCCACGTGGCGTGTGGCCAGGACTACACACAATATCGGACCTTAAAAGGAAACCCAACAGCACAGCTAACATTGGTGCCTCCCTACCGGATGAGCTGAACAGCTTTTACGCCCGTTTTGAACGGTACCACCAACCTTCCAGGGGAAGCCCCCACCACTCATTAACCCCTCCCACAAGTCTGTACGATGAACGGTTCATGAGATATGAAAGGGGCGGGGCTTATTGCAATGGACAATTAATTCATAAATATTTGTAATGCATGTATATCAATGACAATAGGTTCACTATGGCATGTCTATATATTGTTAACAGGTGCCAAAGAGCTGATTACCAGCGAACCTGTATAATATCACCCTCTTGTGGTGAAAAGCTGTAACTTCATACTGAATATGCATTTCAATGATGGGAATTAATTAACTTAAAATACTTGTCCAAAACTGCCCTATTGTGAGGTTAGCTGCAGGGGGGAATGGTAGTCCAACAAACAGTAAAGTAGCAACAGAGAATGAGACACTTGTTTTAAATTAAACCATTCTTTTTCTGCCTAGGTTATGTCTCTAAACTCTTACTGACAAAGAAATCACTTCCTGTTCCTTATATTACGGGGAGAGGGGGATGGACTAATAGGTTAAACCCACAGAGATTTATCACAAATTAATAATATAGCCATACCATCGGTAATATGAACAAAAACTAAATCTTTATATTAAATCAAATTAGATTAGTGTAAATATTTCAATTCAATAATGTAAATGAGAATAAATAAATATAAAAACGTCCATGAACACAAAATCACTATTCTGGCTGCTACATTTCCAATCCCTAATTGTTACCGTGGAACAATTATCAATGAATGATAATATTGCTGCCATATTCTACAACATTGATACATTTAATATATATACAGTAATAACATTATGGAAGTCCATTTCTGTTTTTTAAATTGAAGTCCAGGTCCAATGTGATGTGTCCGTCTTTCAACATTGAAGTCTTCCTGGGATCAGAGCTTCAAGCACGTGACCCACCAGTTCTGTGGTGAAACATGCTCTGAGGTTGTCAGATGCTCTCTGGCGCCACCAGTTATTGAAGGAATACACTGTTGCTGTCACACCTCAGTCTTCTGACTGCTACCTTGAACTACTTATGAGCGAAGCCCACTAGGGCACGACATATCTGCAGTAGAGATGTCTGCTGTCACTCCAATACAATGGAGCTAAGTGGCACCGGGTTTGTGCCAAAATAATACATTTGAAAATCTCAACATTAATGTCTATAGCTTTGTATTTCATTTAGCAACTATTTTCTGTAGAGTATTCTACTTTTAACTTAAGTAAAATATCATGTCCTAATGGCTACACAGCATTTTAAATTATAACACTCATAATGAATGAGTCAAAACAAGCATATGAGATATATTTTATTGACCGAATCAAAAAAGGAGGTACAGAATCTGTGTTTGATATGAATGAAGATAAACGGAAATCAATCACAAAACAAAAATAAGTCCTAAGGATTCCTATTGGGTATACTACTTAGTATAAGTACATGGGGTTCCTGTTGAGTATACTACTTAGTATAAGTACATGGGGTTCCTATTGAGTATACTGCTTAGTATAAGTACATGGGGTTCCTGTTGAGTATACTACTTAGTATAAGTACATGGGGTTCCTGTTGAGTATACTACTTAGTATAAGTACATGGGGTTCCTATTGGGTATACTACTTAGTATAAGTACATGGGTTTCCTGTTGAGTATACTACTTAGAGTTTGCATGTTCTCCCCGTGCTCGCAAGGGATCCCCCTCCAGATAAGATAAACCCAAAGGAAAAACATGCAGAACAGATCGCTAACGCTGTCGCGTCCCTGACGAAGATGGACAGGAGCACTTGGATTGGTCCCCGGGCGCAGCCCACGCCACAGCCCATGTCTGCTCCCGGCTGCCCTTGGGGGGAAGGACGACGGGATGGGAAAAGTGCAGAGAGACATTTCATCAGTGCATGTGTGTGTGAGTGTTCCTGTGTGTCACCCATCTCGCATGTGTGTGTTCTTCTTCTAAAAAAGTACATGGGGTTTCTATTTAATATACTGAAAACTGTGTTTGGGGACCTGTTCTCTTTATTCTTTTCAAGTGAGCTGTGGTGTTCCACAAGGAAGCATACTAGGACCGCTACTATTCATAATTTATGCAAATTACATGTCGTCAGCTTGTGACTGCAACTTGTTCCTGTTTGCGGACGACTCAGCCCTGCTGGTCTCTGACAGGAACAAGTTACAGGTTGAAAAAGCCCTCAGCTCAGAACTAGGCAAAATCTGCATATGGCTCGCCGACAACAAACTATCATTACACATGGGCAAAACAGAGTCCATTCTCTTCGGTTCAAATAACAAACTCAGCAAGACCGACGGCTTCTCGGTTACAGTGGGTGACAATATTGTCACAAGGAAAGATGAAATTACCTACCTGGGTTCCATCCTAGAGGCTATTCTTTCCTGTGACAAAATGGCATCCAATGTAATAATTACAAACATCTCAAAACAAGCTAGTCAGACTACTGCTTGACCTGACTCCTAGAACCCACCTCACCCCTGCCCACTTTGACAACCTAGGATGGCTTAGAGTAGACGACAGAGTACAGCAACTTGCAATGGGCCTGGTCTACAAGATACACTACACGACCAAGGTACCCATGTACATGTCAAAATACTTCCCAAAGGTCAGTGAATACCACGATCACAACACCAGAGGGAGCTCCACAAATCATGTTAAACCCAGATTCGGCTCAAACAAGGGACTAAACACGTTTCGCAATTATGCCACATCAATGTGGAACGCCCTACCCAAAGCTGTAAAGGAATGTTAATCACTACCCACTTCCAAAAACACTCAAAAAACACCTACGGGAGACTGAAATTCGAAACTGGCCCCTACAAATGTCCTAACCCAGTTGCACAGTAAATGACCAAGTATGGCTTTGTCAGTATTCCAATGTACAGTGTCCCCCCCCCCTACCCAACCCCCCCTGTACTGTACCCATTCTGCAATCTGTTAATAAACTTGTCAATCAATCAATCACGTCTACTCTCAGCTTAAACGGAACAACTAAATGGTTTCTTTCCTGTATGAGTTCCAGTGTGTTTCTTCATATTTGATTTAACATTGAACCCTTTCCCACAAACTGAACAGCTAAATGGTTTCTCTCCAGTATGAGTTATCATGTGTTTATTCAGATATCTTTGCTGACTGAACCCTTTCCCACAAACTGAACAACTAAATGGTTTCTCTCCAGTATGAGTTATCATGTGTGTCTTCAGATTTGTTTGCTGACTGAACCCTTTCCCACAAACTGAACAGCTAAATGGTTTCTCTCCAGTATGAGTTATCATGTGTTTCTTCAGAATGTCTTTAAGCCCGAACCCTTTCCCACAAACTGAACAGCTAAATGGTTTCTCTCCAGTATGAGTTATCATGTGTTTCTTCATATTTGATTTAACAATGAACCCTTTCCCACAAACTGAACAGCTAAATGGTTTCTCTCCAGTATGAACTTTCATGTGTGGCTTCAGACTTGTTTGCTGACTGAACCCTTTCTCACAAACTGAACAACTAAATGGTTTATCTCCAGTA
The DNA here is from genome assembly GCF_963971535.1 of Notolepis coatsorum. Classification (NCBI taxonomy): domain Eukaryota; kingdom Metazoa; phylum Chordata; class Actinopteri; order Aulopiformes; family Paralepididae; genus Notolepis; species Notolepis coatsorum. Next base: position 4,278,486 of record NC_140176.1, on the reverse strand, counting down.
TGTGTTCTCATGTGTTTCTTCAGACCTTCTTTAAGCCTGAACCCTTTCCCACAAACTGAACAGCTAAATGGTTTCTCTCCAGTATGAGTTCTCATGTGTTTCTTCATATTTGATTTAACATTGAACCCTTTCCCACAAGCTGAACAGCTAAATGGTTTCTCTCCAGTATGTGTTCTCATGTGTGTCTTCAGATCTCCCTTCAAACTGAACCCTTTCCCACAAACTGAACAACTAAATGGTTTATCTCCAGTATGTGTTCTCATGTGTGTCTTCAGACTTGTTTGCTGACTGAACCCTTTCTCACAAACTGAACAACTAAATGGTTTCTCTCCAGTATGTGTTCTCATGTGTGTCTTCAGATGTTGCTTCCTACTAAATCCTTTCCCACAAACTAAACAACTAAATGGTTTCTCATCATCAGTCTCAACTCCAGAACTGTCATCATCACCGTCATCAGTCTCAGCTCCAGAACTGTCATCATCACCGTCATCAGTCTCAGTTAGAGAACAGTCTGAAGAGAGAGGCTGGCTATCTCTAGTTGGTTCTAAATCACCAGCTGGATCTAAGTTACTGGCTTGTTCTGCTACTCCATAGTCCTTTCCTTCAGGTTCTGTTTTCATGTGTCCAGTTGAGGTGCTGGGTAAAGAGTATGCTTCTCTGTTTTTCTCCCTTTGGGTTTGAAGAGGCTGGAAGGGCAGAGCGTTCTCTTGACCATCTTCACATTTCACTGGGTCTACTGTGATCTTGGAGAGATCAGCTTCTTCCAGCCCTTGATCTAGTTCATCTTTAATCTGCTCTGGGTCCCGGTTTTGGCTGAGTTGTGAGGACAGAGTGTTCTCACCTTCATTTTCACATTTCATAGGTTGTAAGGTCATCTTGGAGCCATCAGCCTCCTCTAGATCTTGACACAGTTCCTCCTGTTCCTCTTTAATCTGGAGGGGCTCTGTGTCCTGGGTTTGGCTGAGCTGTGAGGACTGAGGTTTCTCTTCATCATGTTCACTCTTCACAGAGACAGGAAGCTCCTCTCCCTCCTGACTGATCCAGAGTTCCTCCTGTTCCTCTTTAATCTGTAGGCGCTCCGACTCCTCCTGGACCAGACTGGGACTCCTCTCCTGCTGCTCAGGGGGAACCTCCTCTTCACAGATAAACAGCTGTAAGGCCATGGAGTCTAGAAAGAAGGGCATACAATCATTTAAATGTAATTTGTTGTAACCATTGCTTTTGAAAGTAACAAAGGGACATGTCACTATTTCACATTACACTCTTAACAGGAAAGTAACAACACGCTGAACCAATATATAGGGATGCACAGATCCTATACCCAGGGGAGGAAATTAGGCCATTTTACTTGCCAAATGAGAGTATTCTTTATGTTTGGCGAGTGATTCATGAAGAGCACTCGCCACACTGGCAAGTAGTAAGCAAAACCAAAAAAATCATTCTGCAATCTGCTGATTCGCTTACTGGCAAGCCGAACTCTAACTCCCCCCTTATGATTCCTCCCATTTGCGCCTCATAATAATCCATAACCAATGATCATCATCATTGCGCTCTAAGCTCCTCCAATGAACACTCGTTTTCTAGAAGATGTCGCCCATCTAGGGGAAGTGGACAGACCACTGCGTGCAGCCCTACAGACTCCTCACCGGCTTGACAACGTAGACAAACTTAGACAAAAACACATCAGTGGATGAAAATAATTGCATGTAGAGTTGTCGCTTGGTATGGTATGGTATTTATTTTAGACAACAAAACATATACAGATCATTACATCACATATTTGCTTTTGTCAAGGAGAGGAACGAAAAGCCAATGACTTATTTACATCGTTGTCCTTGGAAGTCAAGGATGCTTGAAAACAACACATACAACTCATTACAGAAAATCATTCACAATTATTACATTTGCATAGCAATAATGGCACAACCCTTAATTAATACAAACATGTCCATTTGTTGAAACATGTTAATTTAGCCGTGAGTCTGTGTGTCTCTGAAGCACCCCGAGGGGAGGGGTTGGTGGGGTGGGAGGGAGGACGGAGAGAGGTTCCCGCTTAGACTAATTACAGTTGCCATCAGCTAGTACCGGAGGGGGAGATTATGACTACAGTTGCCGTCATAGGGGCGGGAGTTTTGGCTTTGATGATGGGTGATGAGACAGCCTTGGGTTCCTCCCCTCCAGCGTGCGCACATCGCCAGGCGTACATGCGGGAGGGGGGGTTTGGGTAGGGATTGGGGGTGGGGGGCCTGCCATCCATCTTATCTACTCCAGACAGTTTCGTTCTGTTCTTGGTACGGTGTTGGGTAGGAACGCCGCATCCCTGATCTTATCTTGACTGACTCCCCAGCGTGGCCTTGCGCATAGACCTCGGGCATTCTTCATTCTTCAGCAGACCTGAGAGTGTGGGGGGGGGGGCTTTCGGATATCAGTGCGGTCTGACATGGGGGCGAACAACAGCACGCGACGCGTCTCCTTCGAGTCGGATGAGAATGACAAGTCAACAAGCATTAGCCGGCTAGCTACCTAGCATGTAACAAGCTGCCATAACGCGCATTCAACATAGTGGACGACTATACTGAGCGGCCAGGGGAGGAAATTAGGCCACTTTACTCGCCAAATGAGAGTATTTTTTACGTTTGGCGAGTGATTCATGAAGACCACTCGCCAGTCTGGCGAGTATACAAAAAAATAAAACATTCTGCAATCACTGCACTGGCAAACGGTGCGTGTCTTCTGAGTGTTCGCTTTAGTTGACAGTGCCACGAGAGCACTGCACAAGACCACCCACGGACATATAATGTTTAATAAAAGTTTGCGCAGTACTGGCCAACCCGCGGACATATAATAATAAAAGTCCCGCGGTACTAGGCTAGCCATCAGGAGCACTCGCAAACGGATAACGTTAAACACAGCAGAAGATGGAAAACAGACAGACTGACCAACGGGGAACTGCATCCAACCCTAGTACAACCCTCGAGTATAAGTTACTAAGGACACATTTAAATCACAGAGGTGTAATGTTAGTCTACTGGAACTGTATACAGTGGTTAGCTTCTAGTTAGCGTTTTAGCTATAGCTGCTTGCTAGCTAACGTTTTTTTTGTCTGGTAAAAAATCTGTTTGGCTTGTAAAAAAAACCAGATACTCGCCAGTTGGCTGGTAAGCCAAAAAGTTAGTTTCCTCCCCTGTGAGCGGCTTTGCTTAAATGCAGCCGAGTGACATTTTATTATTACCGGGTTTCCCCCCATATGCCCTTCACAACGGTGATGTTGTCATACTTGTCATTCAGAATACACCTGCTGAACCCCTAGCGTTGACATGAGATTCGATTCCAATGTATTGTCATCATACAGCACAAGTACAGTACAACCAGAATACGTTTGGCATCCAACCAGAGTGCAAATGTAACAAGTCAAGATCAAGTTGTTTTATTTAGCTATTACATTACAGTGAAATGCTTGGTTCTTTCACTGCCCAGCCCAGTCCAGCCCAACCCAGTCCAACCTAGACCAGCCCAACTTTCCCTGCCCAACCCAGTCCAGCTTTCCCTGCCCAGTTCAGCCCAACCCAGTCCAGCATAGTTCCCTATTTCATGTTAATATTTGATATCCTAATATTTTGAAGAGTAGAGACGGTGTGATTAATATATGTTTTATGCTAATATTGTGAAGAGTAGAGACACTTAATGTTTTATGGTAATAAATATTTTAAAGAGTAGAGACACGGTGTGATTACTACTATGATTGAAAATCAATTTAGACGAAGACATACAAAGAAGTAATTATCACAATTAGCGATTTATTTATGGCTGGTAAAAAATCTGTTTGGCTGGTAAGCCAAAAAGTTAGTTTCCTCCCCTGCCTATACCCAATACCACTACCAGGCTGATACTAGCTACATGTGATCAGTATCGACTACAGGTGGTCTGATCCATTACCACGTTGTCATAAAGCATCCTCCTCCACTAACATCCCAGCAGCAGTGCATGGTGGAGAAGAAGAAGGACAATGTTCCTGGTAATTCTGCTTGATGAGATGTTGGACAAAGGTTTGGAGTTTTTATTATATAAGGCTATAAAACAAGTGTACATGTACACCTCCAATACTGTTGTACACACAACTACATGTACACCTCCAATACTGTACATGTACACACAACTACACGTACTCCTCCAATACTGTACATGTAGCTACAAAAAGGCAAGGGAATCTAGAAAGTAAAACGGGAGGATTTCGAGGTAAGGAGACTACTCCTAATCCACCTCTTAGTACTCATGTGGATTCTGCTTTGTTGGTCAAATCAAGAGAGAAATGAGGACCCAAGTCTCTTAACATAAGAGCAACATTGGAAATCAGGATGAAAAGTCTCCTGTAGCCAAGCATCTCACTGCTGCAGGCCATGAGGTTTGTAGGCTGAGGTTCCAGAGCATTGAGGTAGTGAATCCCTTGAAAAGAGGGAAAGAGGGAACAGGGAAAGCCTGGTTTCAAACATCGGGTTAATTGAATCTGGCTAATGGGACTTTTGATCGACTTAGTTGAACCAGGTAATAGGGCCCAGATCACACCAGGAGACATAAACAGATCACACCAGGAGACATAAACAGATCACACCAGAAAACAGATCACACCAGGAGACCTAAACAGATCACACCAGGAGACCTAAACAGATCACACCAGGAGACCTAAACAGATCACACCAGGAGACCTAAACAGATCACATAAGGAGACAAACAGATCACATCAGGAGACCTAAACAGATCACATCAGGAGACCTAAACAGATCACATCAGGAGACATAAACAGATCACACCAGGAGAGTTAAACAGATCACACCAGGGCCCTATTCCCCGTACCTGGTTCAACTAAGTCGATCAAAAGTCCCATTATCCAGATTCAATTAACCCGATGTTTGAATCCAGGTTTTCCCTGTTCCTCGAACGCTGATTCACTGTCGTTAATTCGAACCAGACTTGATACTCAGGATAATTGCGCGCGGCCGCCTCACCTGAAAAGGCATCATATGTCGATCGCAGAAATCCTGATTTTCTAACGGCATTGATTGAAAACTTTATTAACAGATTGCAGAATGGGTACAATACACTAAATACAGTACGGCTCAATAGCCTCGCCGACAAGTTAAATACATAATCTATAGGCACATTTTAAGTCCCTCATTACCCCAATCAATCAGATTATATTTCTTTAAATGTGCCTGCTGGCAGTAGGCTTAATGGAATGAATAATCTAATGAGATCTTGCTAGCGAAAATAATTAGTTAAACTCTTTCCGAATAAGTAGACAAAAACAAGCCCAAAGAATATCTAATTGATACGAATTAATAGATACTTATGAGGATATGTGTACTGTATGTGCTTAGGTATCATGTACTATATAAATACATGGTTCCCAAAGTTAAGGTGCGACCCCCGAAATAATGTGTCAGAGAGGCTTGGATGCTATACAGTTTCACTATTAATCAGATTTTAATTTGTTTCGGACATCATCCATACATGCATTGAATTGATTAACCTTTGGTTTATACCAGTGACACCAGTCATGTTAATCACCGTTGTTCATCATCAGATTAACACTAACAGTGCTTGAACAGATAAATGCATTTTCTCAAATGCATTCATCAAACCGTCAAAGGCTTGCAATTGCTCATTCATTTTCTCAAGTCACGTCCACGTCATCAAATCCGTCAAACAGCGCATCTCCTCAAACATTTTAATCCCAGTTACACTATCACAATAACGTGCGAGTGACACAATTCAATAATCCACATATTCAGATTTGTCATAATTCATATCCACAATCCACGCATGAAGACGCTTCAATTTATGCTTGAATGAAACACAATCGGCAGATGGACTGAAGATGAAAGTTGTTGCATGTTAGAACCTTCAGTCAGTCTCTCTCTCTCTCTCTATCCCTCTCTCTCCCCCCCATCTCTCTCTCTCTCTCTATCCCTCTCTCCCCCCCCCCATCTCTCGCTCTCTCTGGCCTTGCTCTGGTGGAGGGTGTGCCACTGTGTGTGCGCCATCATGTTAACGTTAGCCTCAGTTAAACCTTGCGACGCCTCGTTAGATGAAGCTGTGTTCTGAGGTGTCCTGTGTTCTGAGCTGTGTGCTGAGCTGTGTGCTGAGCTGTGTTCTGTGCTGTGTTCTGCATGTGTTCTGTGTTCTGAGGTGTCCTGTGTTCTGAGCTGTGTTCTGAGATGTGTTCTGTGCTCTGAGCTGTGTGCTGAGCTGTGTTCTGTGCTGTGTTCTGCATGTGTTCTGAGCCGTGTTCTGAAATGTGTTCTGAGATGTGTTCTGAGCTGTGTTCTGAGATGTGTCCTGTGTTCTGAGCTGTGTGCTGAGCTGTGTTCTGAGCTGTGTTCTGAAATGTGTTCTGAGATGTGTTCTGAGCCGTGTTCTGAGATGTGTCCTGTGTTCTGAGCTGTGTGCTGAGCTGTGTTCTGTGCTGTGTTCTGCATGTGTTCTGAGCTGTGTTCTGAGATGTGTTCTGTGTTCTAAGCGGTGTTGTGTTCTGAGCTGTGTTCTGAGCTTATATAGTGCTTTTACTAACTATATTATATTTCTCTCTCCTCTGGTCAGGGGCATTGCCGGGTCTGTGCAGCGATAACACTGTATATTGACTGTAGAACGGGAGCTCTCTCTCGCTCTCTCGCTCTTGCTATATGTTGACTGTATCATGCCCAGCCTCGGGCAGCGCTATTATTTAAGAATATGTTGACTGTATATAAAAAAAAAAAAAAAAAAAAAAAAAAAATAGAAAAAAACTTTATATTAATTAGTTTAAATCTCGCACAGGGCCTCGCATTTCTCCCAGGCAGCCCTGCATAAATGCATATATAGATTATCAAATGCTGTTTGTTGCCGATCCATGCTATATAAAAAATTTCAACTGTACATGGTCATAAACGTTATGACTGATCATGCATGGGTGAACGGAGAGGGGGGGGGGGTCGTTTATAATTCCGTGATCGCCGTTAAATGCTTTATGTAGTATGGGTGATATATAGATCAGAGCAGTTTGTATGGATAATAATAAACAAACAGGCTGAAAGTAACGTCAGCCTCCTCTTACCGTTGGGCGATGAGACTGGAGCAAAAAGATCCCAGTTATTTGATGGGGATCGAGTCGATCCATTTCCGGTTTGTATAATACACGCCCAAATCATGTCGATTATTGAGTTATGGCAGCGATCCATATCCACGGTCAGGGAACAAACTTAACTTTTTGACTTACCAGCCATTTGGCTGGTAGATTTTTAAAAGTACCAGCCGGGCAGATTTTTTACCAGCCAAAAATTATAAATAGCTTTTTAGTATATCGCCATGTGTTATTATTACATATAATACTCTCATATGCTATTTTCAATTAATATCATAAACAACATAAGGAATATTAGCATAATTTTGAGTGGACTGAAGGAATGAGTCAGCGTTAATAGTTTTAAATGCAAATAATTTATTGAAACATAGAAGTGGGGTCGGGACACACACACACACTGTGTTTCAACCCACCACCCCCGCATCATATTGTAGTCTGTCTTCAAACTTCCACTCCTCTCGAAACTTTTTTATATTTGAATATCAACATTATCTGTCCATCCTCAGTAATCCTCAGTTTACTATAATATACTCCTGTCCTGAGTCCTGACTAGTGACTCCGTCGTCTTTCCAAACGCACGCACACACACACACACACACACAGGGAAGGGGAGAGTGCCCCCCCCCCCCCCCCCATTTCCATTTCCTCAGTGCTCTGTTCACTATGGCTCTGCCTCGTCTGATCATCAGGATTAGCTTGTTAGTTTACGTTAACGTTGTAGTGATTGGTACATAAACGTTAATTTCGGGCAATGTGGGCATAAAGGAATGGCGACGGTGCAAAGCATGTAGCTGCATTGGACTTGTTGTGAGAAGAAAAAAAATCATCACAGACTTATTTTGAGTCTGTAGGCGCACTGCTGTGTTAACGCTGCTGTGTTTAACGCTGCTGCTCTGTTTTCAAGAAACAAACACAGAGTGGGCGGATATCATATGACTCGCGGAGTTGCTAAGGGTTTTTCAAAATAAGAGTATCATATGAACCTGAACGTTGCTAGCTGCCGGAGCCCAGATATTATGACTGGAGCTGCGCTTGGTGCGGCAATGAGACCCGCACAGGATTTTCAAAATAAGAGTATCGATATGAACTACACGCCAGCTGGCGGGCAGACAGGGAGCGAAATTAACTTTTTGACTCACCGGCCAGTGGCGGGTAGATGGGAAGAATCTACCCGCCAAGCATATTTCTTACCTGACAAATTGTTTGATTAAAAAAAATATATATATATATTTTATATAATTTTTTTTTTAAATAAAATATATATTATGTAATCATACTTGTAGTTGTATTATCTGCGAGACATCGCCACCACGCAATAAGTCAAAATGCTCGCTATCTGCAAACAGCTCCACTGTCTGTGTGTATACTTGAGTAGCCTCCAGCTCCAGCAAGGATTCTCCGGCCCTGCAGCTAGACCCTATATTCAGCTAGACCCTACATTCAGCATGCAAGGATTCTCCGGCGATGCAGCTGGACCCTATTGGTTTAACGTTACGGTTGTTTTGTCAAATCACATTCAACATGCCCTCAGCTAGAATACGCATTCAATCAATGTTATAAGACATTGATATCAGGAGCTATCTGTAGCTACTGCTAGCCCGGTAGATAACGTTAAGACAATTTAGTTTACTGGGACAGATAGATCTAACGGGAGCTAGCTAACGTGAGCTAGCTAACGAGGAAACGGAGGTATTATGCACTCGAGTCGACTATTGCTGGAGCATTTGTTGATATCAGCAGCTATCAGTAGCTAGCCAGCTAGATACCGTTAGACAATGCCTCGTCATGTATTAAACTAAAAGTGAATAGTTGACTGGGTCATTGTTTAAACAGTAACGGTAGCTCATGGAGGTCCGATCTAAACTAGAGCAGACTGCCCGCATATCGCAATGGTGGCGTTTCAGGAAGTAAACAAGCCAAATGAGAGCTTCCGATTGGTCATTTGCTTTCTTTCTCATGAAACCAGTCACGTCACTCTACTGTGATTGGACCGTTGACTTGAGTGCAATGTGGGACTTGTAGTTTTTTAACGATCTCGCGGCGGAGAAAAAAAAAGACGAGAGAGGCTATAATCTGTACTCGCACAATCAAAATAAGAGTATCGTTATGAACTACACGTCTACACGCCACACGGCGGGCAGCCCTCTAAGTGTCAAGCGCCAAAGGTAAAAACTGAGCGCCCCTGGCGGGCGGCAGGCTTTAGTTTCGGTCCCTGCGGGCAGAGCTATTATTTTTAGTCGCCAGACGGTAAATCTACACGCATTTGGCGAATGGCGTGTAGTTATTTTGTTCCCTGTCCACGGTGTGTGGCTAGAGTCCCGCGACGATATGCGAGTGGCCGGACGCATTTAGGAGACACACCGATATCCAACCGGCCATTTCCGGTTTGGCAACTCGCCGATCATCCACCAGGGGGCAGTATTGAAGCGTTGCAGAGTTGTGCCGGCTCACACAGCATCAGACCAGGCTCCGTGAGGGAAATATGAATACCATGTCGAAAATATGAAATATGATCTCAATAAAGTCGTACGCCGTGGATTGGCAGAATTCGCATGAACTTGAAACACGTCGTACAACGTGATTGGCGGGGAAAGTGTTAATGACGTCAGATACGGTGCCCGCCAGTTGGATGTATGCAACCCAAAGTGTGGAAGTAAAGAACCTTCAGCTATATTGTCATCGTGTCGACATTCAATTCTTTCTGCTAGACACTAAAGGCCTCTACATGCTACAGCAACTGCAACGCAACTGCAACACAACATCAGCACGACTTCAACGCAACATGTTGCAGAGGGTGTTGTAGAGTGTGTTGTGAGGATGTTGCGTACCTCTCCCCAAAATCTAATCTGAACAACCTTGCGTTGATGTTGCGTAGCAGTGATTGGTTGGTTAGCGAATGGGGGGCGGGGCTGTCATAGAATAATATTGGTCCCGCAGGGAGGAATACCATCCTCGAGTTAATGTAATTTATACAAATGGAAGTATTGATTTCGCCGTAACAAATCATTAAAAAATATACCGTTAACTGGAATATGTTGTTTCTTTACACATATGTTGGATTATGCAATTGGTTTGTCATGACAAACCAATAAAAAAAATCGCGAATTAGCGATATTTCATGATTTCCGCGGATCGCTTTCTATATTCTATAGTTTAGCTATGTGGAAATGGTTGGGCTCATTTGACAAAAGACGAGTTGCTGTACAATACGCCAAAAGCCGTTTGTTTATACATGCCGTTGTTCGTTCACAATTCCACGCTAAAAAAGGTAAACACAAGCCGAAATCGAAGCTGATTTCCTGGAAGCGGAGTTATGAAGGTTTTCTGCGGGGAGCGCAAATCATATTTCCTTGTCCGAGACACACTATTCCAAGTGCATAATTTCACACACTGTACACACACCACATATTGTTGTTTATCATTCATGAAATGCAACAGATATTATATAGGGATATTGTTATCGATTACGTTGTATGCATATATTTATTTGTACAATTACTGTATATATATCGCCTCAATGTCACAACTTACTGCATACATATCTCATCATAGCGATACTATATATAGGCATATTCAACGTAAATCAAAATATCTATATAAAGAGCAGCCATTTACCAAAATGTCCATATAACTTAAGCTTTACTGCATTTTATAAATCATAAACAATAGGTCGTTGTCGTTATTTGCTCATTTCTATATTGTATAATTGCATACAGGGCCGCCTCAGGGGGTGTGCGAGCAGTGCGGTCGCACAGGGCCTCGCGGGAAGGGGGGCCTCGAGGAGAAAAAAAAAAAAAAAAAATTACTATTTTTTTTTATTTTTTTGCGAGGCCCCCCTTCCCGCGAGGCCCTTTTTCATCACAGACCTAAAATCTAGTTTTGCTTATATGCTTATATATTTCACATTAGACACGTTTGTAGAATGACTTGTTCCTGGGTCTGCACCTGGGTCACTATTGGAGCTCTGGTGCTCTGCAGCAGGCATTGGTTTCAATGAGGGGAGGGGTTACACTATTCTAAAGCGTCTGACTATTCCGCGCGTGCAGCATTGGAGTTTATCCCAGCCAAGGTGAAGAGGACATCGTTCGGCAGATGGACTGAAGATGAAAGTTGTTGCATGTTAGACAGTTCAGTCAGGCTAGCCATCCCAGCTAAAGACAGGGACAGCTAGTTAGCTTTAGCTACGTTATAATATTGAGTGCTAACGTGTGGTTCAGTCGGGATAGCCATGATGCTGTCGGCTAGTAGCTAGCTTAGCTAACGGCTAACTAGCGTTAGCTAACCTATCCAGAGGAGCGAGGCGAGGCGAGTGGATGTCTTTTCAAAAGAAGGAGAAGGGAACTTGTGAGCAGATAAATCTGTTAGGCAGCAATACGCCAAAGGTGTCCAGTCTGCCGGAAAGTACTCGAAGAAGAAATTACACCGTGGGGCCAAGAAAGTCTCCTTCCACGTTGATACTGCGTTATGGTGAGTGACGTGAGTCAACCTATGATTATATACCCGCCGTGGACCTGACATCTCTCTTTCTCTCTCTCTCTGGAGCCAAACTGGTCGACTAGCTAATACTACTAGTAGCTAACGCTAATGGTGTGTGCCTGGTGGTGAGAGCCTGAGGTGCCTGATTGAGCTAACTGTTAGCCAGTTAGCTGTTTAGCGTCAGCTGGGAACGTTCGTTTGATGCTATCAGTTAGCCTTGAGAATAGCAGGCCCTTTGACAGAAGATGTAGTCGGGCCTGCACCATGACAAGGCTCTGGCCATAGCTTTTTGTCCCGCCAGCGAGAGGCCTTTCGTCAACGTGGAGACCTGTGTTGCGGCCTTTCGCCCTGCGTTCCTCGTGCAGGTAACTAAGATTAATGAAAATGTCATGACATTACCCCACTCTTCCTTCCTTCCCCTCCCGAATGTTTTGTTAATAACGATGTTTTTTTCCAGGCAAAACATATGCTACTTCACAACATTTGGAGATACGACATGTGCTGTGTGTGAATGGTCGTTTGTGTAGCTTGGGTAGCGTTGGGCCATTGGCCAAAGCTGTGTGTGGCCTGGTGTCACAGTACCTGGCTAGCCTATTTAGCTGATGTCGGCCATTGGCTCCTTGGTGCTTTGGTTTCTCTGGTATACCCTCTTCTTGTTGGATTTAAGTGTTGATCTTTGTCCTTTTGAATCTGTCATACATGCTCTAGTCTCTCTCTAACACACACACACATGACAAACACACATGTTCTCTCTCTCTCTCTCTCTTTCTAACACACACAGTCTGCCTATGGCGGCCTTTCTCGATGGCTAGGCTGTGCTCAAGGATCTTCAGTCACAGTGCTCAGGTATTCTGCCACTGTGTACTCTCTGTTTAGGGCCAAATAGCATTTCAATTTCTTTCCAATGTCTCTCTCTCTCTCTCTCTCTCTCTCTCTCTTGGATTTAAGTGTTGATCTTTGTCCTTTTGAATCTGTCATACATGCTCTAGTCTCTCTCTAACACACACACACATGACAAACACACATGTTCTCTCTCTCTCTCTCTCTGTACACTGTATATTGACTGTAGAACGGGAGCTCTCTCTCGCTCTCTCTTTTGCTATATGTTGACTGTATCATGCCCCGCCTCGGGCAGCGCTATTATTTAAGAATATGTTGACTGTATATATAAAAAAAAAAATATATATATATATATATATATATATATATATAATTTATTTTTTTTACCTTTGGGGGGGGGGGGGGGGGGGGGGCCTCGCGTTAAATCTCGCACAGGGCCTCGCATTTCTCCCAGGCGGCCCTGATTGCATATATATATATGCAATGTATACAATATAGAAATATCTATATGCAATATAGAAATTAGCAGAAACTACCTAATGTTATCGATGTATAAATGATGCTTCTTTTTCTGCTCGTTATCAATGGGTTGGTTGAGAAGGGAAGTTTCATCCATCTAGGGAACCTAGCTACATCCGGGGTACAATGTTGCATAGGCTGTGCGTGCGTCGATGTTGCAGAAGCATAAAGGCAGAGTGTCTACAACACTGTTGCGTTGTCGATGTTGTGTTGCAGTTGCTTCGCAGTTTCTGTAGCATGCAGAGGCCTTAAGAGTGACAGCCAGAACAGAAACATTACATGGTGTCAGAAGTGGGATCAGAATTTCGGGGCGGTCAGGTGGCGTAGCGGAGATTGCGCTCGTCACCAATGCAAGAGGCTGCGGTCTCGACTCCCGGAGTCAGCATTGCTTGCGACTTGGGCTGATCGTCATACTAACTCGTTTGGCTGGGTTAGGGCAAGTCGAGGGTGGTAATCTGGTGTTGTGGACAGCGACGCCTACAGGTCAGGTCTGGGCGCCTGCTCAGCGAAAGGCAGGAATTGGTGGGGGCAGCGTGACCTCCCACGCGTTACACTTCACCAATGAGAGCCCTCGCTGCCAGGTGAGAAGAGAGCCACTGGCTGTCTCCACATGTGTCGGAGGAAGCATGTGGTGGACTTCAGGGTTCCCTTGTACCGACCAGTAGGAGGAACATGCGCACAACAACCAGGTAGGGGAGGGGGGGGAAATTGGCACAACGACTAAATTGGGACAGGGAGAAAAAAAACTGAAAAACCGGAGAAAGATAGGATTAAAAAAATAAATGTTTAAAGAAGTGGGATCAGAATTTTAAGCTTATTTTGGAATGTTTGGAATGAACAGTTCGGGCGTTCCAATGCCGAGAATGGACTGGGACTCCTCCAACCTACCCGATGCATGGAGAAAGTTTCGCCGTGGAGTTAATGTTTTCGGGACCTTTGTCTGCAAAAACAGAGGAGGCGAAATGCAGCTACCTACTCCTGTGGATCGGAGAGAAGGGCAGAGAGAGACGTCTTCAATACGTGGACTCTGTCGTAGGGCTGGGCGATATGGAAAAAAATCATATCGCGATAACGATATGATAATTTTATTTTATTTCTCGATATCGATAATTATCTAATTGTTATAAGTATAAAAATAATACTTTTTTTTTTTTTTTTTTTTTTTTTTTAACAACAGATGTATGTTTATTTTGCAGCAATTCTTTGTCATTGCCGCCATCTTTAGTGTTACATCCCCTCACACTCCAGTTCTCAGGCTGCAGCTGGTTTAAAAGCTAAAGTAAACCGGCTTCTCTGCTGGCTGTGGCTCCAGAGGAGTTGAACAGTTCTGGCTCTGCTAGTTTATTTTCGATCTTTTGGCGCTTTTTTGGTGGACAAACCACCGCACATGTGCACCGTGACTCGTGACTGGAGTCTAGTTCTGCTAGCACACATAGCCTACTGTGTACAGACGGTTTCAAAATGTATTTTAAATTAGAAAGCAAACAAAATAAATGGACAAGAGAAAAAGAAATCTGAATTTGGTCAGTATTGTCATTTGGACAAGCAAAGCCATTACTTTAAGTTGCAGGCAAGAAAGACAAGTCTGTCCACTGTCTCTGGTTTTAAAACTGCCCTGTTGCAGGTAAAAAAAAAAAAAAAAAAAACGATTTTTCGATTTTTTTTTAAATTTCGATATTCGCTATCGATTATTAAAATATATCGCGATATTTATCGTTATCGTTATATCGCCCAGCCCTACTCTGTCGGTAGACGAAAGGAAGGTACTGAAGACGTACTATGAAGGTTTCGAAGCCTATGTTATACCCAAAGCTAACCCCATTTTTGCACGTTATAAGTTCCACGAAAGGATGCAAGGCGACAGTGAGAACTTTGATCAGTTTGTAACTGAGCTTAAGCTGCTAGTGAAGGACTGTACTTACGACAAAAGTGACAAAATGGTCGTGTTTGCCACTAACTCAGCAAGAGTGAGGCAGAAGCTACTCTGCTACGGTCCAGACTTAACGCTGGAGAAGACGATTGACATCCAAGATCACATGACGTTTCACAGCAGCAACTAAAAACAATGGAGTGTGCGACTGTGAGTGGAGCTAATCTCAGTCTGTCCACGCAGTTAGCAGCAGGAGACCATTCAAACTAGGGGTGGGACGATACATAGATCCAGATCGATATATCGATTGATTATCAATAATCAAATAGGATCGATGCAACGTAAAAAGATCGATTCATATTGCGATACTCTTATTTTGAAAATCCGGCGACGTCATATCCGCCCCGCGCCCAGTGTTGTGAAACTCCGTGTAGCTCTGTTCAGCAGAGCAGCGCTAGGGAGCCTCTATTTTGTGACCCGATATAAGTCTGTGCAGTTTTCCCCCCGTAATAACGGGTCAAATGTATCTAACATGCTTTGCATCGTCGCCATTCTTTTATGCCCACGTCGCGTGGCCAGTAGGGATGGGTACCGAATTCTGTACTTTTGAGGCACCGAACCGAAACACGTCGGTACTACCGAGTATCGAATCAAGTGAGAAACCGGAAAAAAAAAAAAAATATATATATATTTTTTTCTTTTTTACCATTTTTTTTTTTTACCCTTTTTTTCTTCATGTCAATGTTCACACGCACAATATATGGTTACCTAGGATTTGACTTGATTCAACAACAAAGCAGTCGGAGCAATGACAAGCCGAAAACTGTCGAAATTGTAGTTATTTGAAGTTTGGATTTTTTTTACGACAGAGGTAAATTAAATTTCTTGAGACTAAAGTAACGAAAAAAGGTACCGTTGGGTACCGGTATCGATTCACAGGTACCGGTTCAAATGTGAAAGGTACCCATCCCTAGTGGCCAGACCTAAATTAACGTTACATTAGCTGCTTATGCTAACTAAGCTAAGAGAGAGAGAAACGGAGAGAGGAGAGGGGAAGGAGGAGGAGGGGCGGGGGCATTCTGTCTGTGTGTGTGTGGGGACTGGGGGAGGGGCATTCTGTGTGTGTGTGTGTGGGGACTGGGGGAGGGGCATTCTGTGTGTGTGTGTGTGTGCGCGCGCGCGTGTGCGTTTGAAAATACCAGATGAAGTCAGGAGTATTATTATATTGATATTATTTACTGAGGATGGACAGATAATGTTGATATGATCATCATGCAACATAAAACAATTGTAGGAACGGTTTGGGAGAGGAAGGGGTTTTAGCTTGCGTGTTGTGAGTTCCAAAACATTTTACTTAAAGCTCAATATATAAAAACGTGGCACTTTACAGTGAACAGGAGGTCTATTTGTATTAAAAACAATAGATTGTTTTTCATTTAAATGTCTGGAAGAGCTCAAAAATAAAAACGTCAATTGATATTTCCGTAGCCTTTTTTTAGTTGATCTAAATGTGACCGATTGTGTTAAATGGCCACATAATATCGTCTCATATCGATCGCAGGCACCTGAATCTAATCGTATCGTGGCAGACTTTGTGATATCGGCAAATATCGTATCGTTGGCCAAAGAATCGATATCGTATCGTATCGTGATGAAACTGGTGATTCCCACCCCTAATTCAAACCGAACCAAGCACGTTATGGTCGCAAAACAGTAAGCAAGGCTGACGTCATGCAGGAGGACTGTGGAGCATGCGGGAGAGAGCACAGCCGTGCTGAGGAATGTCCAGCTATGTGTATAAAGTGATGCCAGCCTCCTCAGTCTCTCTGATCATGTTAGTACAGTAACTAGGCTGCACTAGTCTCTCTGATCATGTTAGTACAGTAACTAGGCTGCACTAGTGTCTCTGATCATGTTAGTACAGTAACTAGGCTGCACTAGTCTCTCTGATCATGTTAGTACAGTAACTAGGCTGCACTAGTCTCTCTGATCATGTTAGTACAGTAACTAGGCTGCACTAGTCTCTCTGATCATGTTAGTACAGTAACTAGGCTGCACTAGTCTCTCTGATCATGTTAGTACAGTAACTAGGCTGCACTAGTCTCTCTGAACATGTTCGTACAGTAACTAGGCTGCACTAGTCTCTCTGATCATGTTAGTACAGTAACTAGACTGCACTAGTCTCTCTGAGCATGTTAGTACAGTAACTAGGCTGCACTAGTCTCTCTGAGCATGTTAGTACAGTAACTAGGCTGCACAGCCGACAAACATAGTTGCTGCCTAAACAATATCCAGGTAAGATGGCGGACGGTTATCCCATGATTTATGGCGTAATGTCGCATCTAATGTTTTATTTATGCCAGCACCGCTGGTCTAACTGTTGGGTACATTATTTAAGGTTAGGCAATTGTGAAATACTGTAATAAAAAAACGGGACCATATACCTATTGATCAAAGAATAATGTCCAAATAACCTTCTGATTAAACAAACCTGCTTTGTGTTTCTTCATCTCACTTTCACAACACTCTGAAGTTTACGGCCAGTCTCGACTCCTCCTTAGTTCAGATGTGTCTCCAGCAGCTGCAGTTAGTCCGTTCTTTACACGATCACTGCATCTAGATCTGTTCAGAGAGTTAACGATAGAGATTAGCAGCATTAGCTCGTTATAGCCACAGACAACGAGGTGAAGCCATGGAGGGTGGTGCCCCTGGTGGCTAGAACGAGACATTGCATGGCATTTCCGTATTTCCTGGTGACGTCAGGGAGGGCTGGACCAATCAGCTACGTACGCGTCACGCGCGCTGATTGGCGGAGAGGGGACGTCACTCCACATTGGGCCTAGCCCCTCCCCCCTGACCAGGCTCGGTTGAGACGTGCCATTGGAGAGAGTGCGAGAGAGAGATGAATGAATGATGAATGAATGATGACTGAATGATGACAGAATGAAAACTTTATTTAACAGATTGCAGAATGGGTACAATACAGTACGGCTCAATACACACAATTGTTAAGGGGATGCAGACCAGAGAAAGACGTTTGTCTTGTTTACATCAGGGTCCCCCATTTTCAATTGATAGTGACATTTATGACATATACATGACATTTATGGCATAGGGACATACATGACATACAGGTATTTAGTACTGTTACATTTGTGACATACGATATGCAAATATACAGTACTGTTACCCATAGATCTTGACAGAGTATATACATATGATTGATTGATTGATTGATTGAAAAGTTTATTAACAGATTGCAGAATGGGTACAGTACAGTACAGCTCAATACATACAATTGTTAAGGGGATGCAGACCAGAGAAAGACTTTCGACTTGTTTACATCAGGGTCCCCCATTTTCAATTCATCATACCATTTGGGGAGGGGACTGTACATTAGGAGGGGGTGGGTGGGTGGGAGAGAAATATACATACGGTGGGGAGAAAATATATACATACGGTGGGGAGGAGACTGTACATTAGGAGGTGGTGGGTGGGTGGGAGAGAAATATACATGCGGTTTGATTGATTGATTGATTGATTGAAAACTTTATTAACAGATTGCAGAATGGGTACAATACAGTACAGCTCAATACACACAATTGTTAAGGGGATGCAGACCAGAGAAAGACTTTCGTCTTGTTTACATCAGGGTCCCCCATTTTCAATTCATCAGGACATATATGACATACATGACATACAGATAGTCAGTACTGCTACATCTATACATTTATGACATACCAGATTTGCAAATACAGTACTGTTTGTGATACAAAAGGAGTCAAGAAAAGGGAGTATATACATTTGACGTAGAAACTGTACATTGGAGGAGGTTGGGTGGGGTTGTGTGGGGGGGGTTGGGTACATTGGGATATTGACAACCATACTGGGTAATTTACATTGGAGGTGGTTGGGGGGGGGGGGGAGAAACACTGAATAAACAAGCAAAACTGTACATTGGGGGGGGGGGGGGACACTGTACAAACAAGTGTACAGTGTGGGGAGGAGACTGTCTATTAGGAGGGGGTGGGGGGGTTTGGACATTTACGGTGGCCAGTTTCGAATTGCAGTCTCCCGTAGGTGTTCTTTGAGAGTGGTTTTGAAAGTGGGTAGTGATTCACATTCCTTTACAGCTTTGGGTAGGGCATTCCACATTGATGGAATGCCCAAAATTGCGAGGGTGACCCCTCTGCACAAAAAGGGCAGCAAATTAGACCCAGGCAACTACCGCCCTGTTTCTATTCTCACCTCCATCTCGAAAGTCATGGAAAAAATAGTCTACGAACAGGTCGAAAAGTACCTAGCGGAAACAAATCTAATCTACGAATTCCAATCTGGCTTCAGAACATCCCACTCCACTGACACATGCCTTCTCTATTTGAATGACCACATCAAACAAGAGGTGGACGCAGGCAAATACTGCGGCATGGTCATGCTGGACCTACAAAAGGCCTTTGACACGGTCAATCACTCCATTCTGATTGACAAGCTAAAAGCAATTGGTTTTGATAGTCCATCAGTGAGCTGGATGCAATCCTACCTTGAGGGGAGGGAACAGATGGTGGAGGTAAACGGTACCCTATCCCCCCCCCTCACAGTGAGCTGTGGTGTTCCACAAGGAAGCATACTAGGACCGCTACTGTTCCTAATTTATGCAAATGACATGTCGTCAGCTTGTGACTGCAACTTGTTCCTGTTTGCGGACAACTCAGCCCTGCTGGTCTCTGACAAGAACAAGTTACAGGTTGAAAAAACCCTCAGCTCGGAACTAGGCAGAATCTGCATATGGCTCGCTGATAACAAACTATCATTACACATGGGCAAAACAGAGTCCATTCTCTTCGGTTCAAATAACAAACTCAGCAAGACCGACGGCTTCTCAGTTACAGTGGGTGACAATATTGTCACAAGGAAAGATGAAATTACCTACCTGGGTTCCATCCTAGAGGCTAATCTCTCCTGTGACAAAATGGCATCCAATGTAATAAAAAAAGTCAACCAACGAACTCGATTCTTGTACCGGATCTCCTCTCTGGTAAACAAGAACACCCTGAAGACTCTGGCAGGAGCACTCATTCAGGGGTACTACGACTATGCTTGCACCTCATGGTACCAAAGCACCTCAAAGGCGCTAAAAACAAAATTACAAACATCTCAAAACAAACTGGTCAGACTACTGCTTGACCTTACTCCTAGAACCCACCTCACCCCTGCCCACTTTGACAACCTAGGATGGCTTAGAGTAGACGACAGAGTACAACAACTTGCAATGGGCCTGGTCTACAAGATACACTACACGACCAAGGTACCCAAGTACATGTCAAAATACTTCCCAAAGGTCAGTGAATACCACGATCACAACACCAGAGGGAGCTCCACAAATCATGTTAAACCCAGATTCGGCTCAAATAAGGGACTAAACACGTTTCGCAATTATGCCACATCAATGTGGAACGCCCTACCCAAAGCTGTAAAGGAATGTGGATCACTACCCACTTTCAAAACCTCTCTCAAGGGACACCTACGGGAGACTGCAATTCAACACTGGCCCCTGTAAATATCCTAACCCAACCCCCTCCAATGTACAGTCATTTACCTAGTATGGTTTTGTCAATAGTTCAATGTACAATTGTGTTTGTTTGTACAGTGTCTCCCCCCCCCCCCCTCAATGTACAGTGTTACTTGTTTATACAGTGTGCCCCCCGCCCCCCCCCCCCCCCACCTCCAATGTAAATTACCCAGTATGGTTGTCAATATCCCAATGTACCCAACCCCCCCCACCCAACCTCCTCCAATGTACAGTTTCTACGTCAAATGTATATACTCCCTTTTCTTGACTCCTTCTGTATCACAAACAGTACTGTATTTGCAAATCTGGTATGTCATAAATGTATAGATGTAGCAGTACTGACTATCTGTATGTCATGTATGTCATATATGTCTATATGAATTGAAAATGGGGGACCCTGATGGAAACAAGACAAACGTCTTTCTCAGGTCTGCATCCCCTTAACAATTGTATGTATTGAGCCGTACTGTATTGTACCCATTCTGCAATCTGTTAAATAAAGTTTTCATTCATTCATTCATTCATGTGGCATAATTGCTAAACGTGTTTAGTACCTTGTTTGAGCCGAATCTGGGTTTAACATGATTTGTTGAGCTTCCTCTGGTGTTGTGGTCGTGGTATTCACTGACCTTGATTTGATTGATTGTATGTCATAAATGTCCTGATGAATTGAAAATGGGGGACCCCGATGTAAACAAAACAAAAGTATTCTTCTGGTCTGCATCCTCTTAGCATTGTACCCATTCTGCAATCTGTTAATACGTTTTCAATCAATCAATCAATAAGAAGGACAACCCTAAGCATCCTTCTTCCAGAAATCAACCAATCCTGGGCACTCCCATACCATATGGAAAAAGGTACACAAGGCGTTTTTGTGTGCACAAAGCGCTTTTAGGTGATGGTATGGCTTTCTTTATGTAATATGCATGGAGTAAAGTATGTCCTATGTATAAAATCAAAATGGATGACTTGGTGGTTGGGAATTCTGGAGGATAGCAAAATGTTTTGCTAGATTAATAGCCCATTTAGACTGCTGCTATTGAATGGTATATCCACACTGGCACACTCTATCAATGGGTAGAGGCTTTGAAGAAGTCTTTGCCAACATGGCGTAAACCGTTGAGACCGGTCTGGTAAATATTGTGTGAAATGGATGGGTACCTAATTGACTATCCCAAGGTACACCATTGCTGTGCACAATAGAAGCTAGAAGAAAGTGCCAGGTGAATTAAAGTGTTTCTGAATGTCTTGGAATGAGCAGAGACCCTCTACCCCAGTGGTTCTCAAACTGTGGTATGCGTACCACTAGTGGTACTTGGTGGTACTGCTGGTGGTACTTGAAAACATTAACAAAAAATGATAGGTTTTTTTTTTTTTTTGCAGTCAGGCCACTGAACTTAGAAGCAGGCCAGGCCGCGTGTAGCCTGTTTACACCGCATCCGCGTTTCCAGCGCTCTGATTGGCCAGGTCATGTGACATGTGCGCCCAATAGCGTGTTTGCCCATTTCCACGTCGAACAGCCTGCAAACTACCTGGCGTTCTATCGCCATGCTCTATGACAAACTCTAACCTTAACCAACTTCGAAGAGTGCCTAAGCTTAACCAGTGTAGAAACTTGCTGTCCCACGATTGGCGCTCATGTCACATGACCTGGCCAATCAGAGCGCAAAACGGGAACACGGAAACGCGGATGCGTTGTAAAAAGGCTTCAAGCGGCCAGGCCAGTGTTTCTGGTTGCGGTGGCGCGATAGTTAGATAACCTAAATAGGGAACAACCAGGAGATCACTGTGACAGAGTAATGCAGTCTAAACAGTCATAAATCTTTAATTCAACTTCAGCCCTGATCATAACCATTTATTTTTTTAGATTTTTTTGTAATGTCAGATAAAAAATGAAATACTCCCACTTTTCTGAAAAGAGTTGGTGTTAAATCTGACATTACAAAAAATCCATCAAAATCTGTGTTGTTGCTAATCATTGACACATATAGCCTGTAATAATCCCCACCAGAAAAATTTACTTTGCATTTGATATATTGAAAATATTAAACTTTTTGTGTGTTTTTTTTAACAATAATTTGTGATGCCGTCACACAAACTGGCATTTAAAGGGTAAAAATTAAATAATTCCTGCACCAGAATGCAGGAAATTAAGTTTTTGTAACAAAATAATTGTGTGTGTGTGTGTGTGTGTGTGTGTGAGAGAGAGATAATGAAGTACAATTGCTTGCTGTGAGAGAGAGAGAGAGAGAGAGAGAGAGAGAGAGAGAGAGAGAGAGAGAGAGAGAGAGAGAGAGATAATTAAGTACATTTGCTGAAATACAGTTCTTAATTTTCTCACTTGCTATGTGAGAATGTTAGATATTATGTTCTCAATGCCCCTTGCATTGTATGAGTTGTGTGGAAGCGTTTGCTAGTTCTAGTGCAATCCCTTTGTACATTGTGGCTGTGTCTGACAAAAGTTTACAATAAATAATGATATTAGGAATACATTTGCCTCCTGCGTGAACTGTGCATAGCTGAATAGACTGTATTTGAACGCCGGTCATATGGTGGTACTTGGAGAGGCAGCTACGTTCTCAGGTGGTACTTGGTGTAAAAATGTTTAGAACTACTGCTCTACCCCAAACAAATCAGCAAGTGTAAGAACTCCCTTATTACACCACTGGGGGGCAGTATTGGACGCCTCCCAACTGGAGACCAGTGTTATCATGGGCGATTGAAGGTACAAATTTGGTGTCATTTTCCTGAGATTTTCTGCAAGAATGCGAACTGAGATTAGCTCAATAATGATGGAGCCAAATTCGTTTTTTGATTGTTTGATAGATATATTGGAATAGATTACATATTGTAAATGTAACCTATGAGGGCCGTACAGAATTTTTCCTCTATATAGGGTGCCACTGCCAGGACACCAATAGTACCATTGGAAGGTTGGTAGTCCCGATCCACCTTCACCTTTTTCCCTCTGGAGGGTTGAAAGTTTGAGTCTGCCAGAGGGAGTATGGAGCTGAAAACGCTAATTTGTGGAAGAATATTAATTTTAATATATGAAAAAGAGAATGGAATTAGAGGGGATAAGTATTCCACCCTTGCCGATGTGTTTCTACCTGATTGATTGATTGATTGAAAAGTTTATTAACAGATTGCAGAATGGGTACAGTACAGTACAGCTCAATACATACAATTGTTAAGAGGATGCAGACCTGAGAAAGACTTTCGTCTTGTTTCCATCAGGGTCCCCCATTTTCAATTCATCCTCCATAAGCACTTTCTTATAATTACTTGATACAATGCTTGTAACCGAGGGGTGGACTGAAACACCAAGATATTTAAGATTCTGGACCACTGGGATGTTAAATGGGGCAGCTAGCCATGCAGCAGAGGCACTCAGTGGCAATAATGCAGACTTTCCCCAGTTCATTTTATAGATAGATAGATAGATATACTTTATTCATCCCCTTCGGGAAATTCAGGGATCTCACATAGCTCATACAGTCGTTCACAATTATGTCTGCATCATGAATTAAAAAGTAAGCACATGATAAAAATTCATGTACATCATATCTACCAATAATAATAAAAACGTGATAAGATAAAAGCAGGTGTATAAGACAGGTGTATAAAAACAGTTGTATTTAAAAAAAAAAAAAAAAAAAGAAGTGTATAAAAACAGGTGTAGGGAACAGGAAACAAACAGCCACAGGTCAAAGGTCAGCTGTTGTACAGTCTGATGGCTGTGGGGAGAAAGGACCTGATCAAACATATACAACATTTCCCCACACACATTAAAAGAGCTGAGCCTCCTAAAGAAGAACAGCCGGCTCTGTCCCTTCCTATAGAGCGCGTCCGTGTTTGCAGACCAGGCCAGCTTGTCGTCCAGGTGCACACCTACATACTTATGTGGCGGGTGGCGGTAATGAGAAAGGAGGAGGGGCCTCAATGAGCCAGGTTCCGTTATAGGGGGCCACCTGCAGGCGGAACGTGAGGTGAAGTGTTTGTTCCGGCCGGTGCAGTGAGGCAGTGCACACCTCACTCCGTGATGCAGGAACGAGCATTATACACTACGGTAGGCAGTGGTAGCATCTATGGGTTATGGATAGCGGTTTTAATTGTGTGCTTTGCAATATGTGTGACATGGAGTGTTTGTTCCAGATCACTTGCCTGCATGGTTCCCAGCGGGATTGAAGGTAGTTGGTAGGATAGGACCACCAACGTACCAGGTATTTTAACAATTGTGTGTATTGAGCCGTACTGTATTGTACCCATTCTGCAATCTGTTAATAAAGTTTTCAATCAATCAATGTTTTGTTGCATCTTTTAAGAGCATTACTCTTCATCTATCATTTCATTTATGACTACAGCATTTTCCTTTGGCGTTACAGGTAAACCAAACTTAGTTAGGGATTCTGAGTAGCTAAGCAAAGGTCGATCATCATTAAATAACTGTTTCACCAAGATAATATTATTTGTGAACCATTTGTGAACCACCAATATTATGTTTCTATTATTCCCAATAAAACATTTCTGAGCCGAGAAATCATGTTTATAAATGAGGAACCAAGTGAGCAAAATTTGTTGATGGAAATTGGGTAGGAGCGGTTTAGTTTAGTTTGTTTATTTAGCACATTATATATAAAACAAAAAAACAAAAAAACAGTGCTAGGAGGGAACGACGCCCAAAGGGCTTGTACAAAGTTCCACTCCCATCTCATTGTCCATAAACAATATGAACAAAGTACATGTGTAGCATGGTCTACAAAATAAACTACAAAACAGGAACAGAGACATAAGGCAGACACTATAGCGAAAACATGAAAGATTGACACGAGTCAGTAACAATTTTTTTCCTTTTTTTATTTTTAGTACAAGAGGGCAAAGAAGAGGAGAATAACATATTAACGGTATATAATGAGGAAAAGGAAATATGTAACACTGATGCATAGGAGTAACTTAATGTGATGGTGATTTATGATGAAATTAAATGAGATTTTAATTGTTTTTTGAATATGGATAAGGAGGTTGTTGACCTCAATGATGAAATTAGAGTGTTCCAGAGATTAGGACCTCTAAAGCTAATGTTGAATTGATGGCTAGATGTCCGACAGAAAGGTAAGTGGAGTTTATTGCTATGGTTTGTTGGAAATTAGTGAAATTCTGATGAAAAGATGAAGAAACTATGGAAGGTATCAGGAAGATCTTGCCTATTGTTAATGAACTTGAATATGAATGAGCATGTTTGAAAGGTATTAAGTTTGTCAATTGATAGTAGAGAATATTTGCGGAACAGAGGTGCGATGGTTCATATCTGGTAGAGTGGGAAATCATCCTGAGAAACCTCTTCTGGATTATGACTAATTTGTTAAGATATGATGGATATGTTGCAGCCCAGACTATATTACAGTAGTTAAGGTAAGGAAATAAAAAGCTATAATACAAGGTTAGATGGGCAGAGGGATGTAGGAGCGGTTTGATTGACAATTTATCCTATTCCCCAGACATTGTAAACAAAGTATGATTTCAAAATGAAAGTAGAGACATCCTAAATGATCACAATGATCCATGTATGGAGTCTCCAATCTATCTTAAATTCAAAAACACATTTAAACACATTTTTCATCTTGTCTCTTAACATACCAAACAGAATATCCAAATGCAGTTTTTTCCTTTAGCCAAGTTCAAATTGAAAAACAGAACTGTATTAAACATCCAATAGGGAGCGGCTGGTATAGCGCAGTGGACTAAGCACTCGCCTACCACCGCAGAGACTCTGGGATCTAATCCAGCTGTCAGCGGTACCTCCGGCTTGGTCAGTCGTCCCTACTAACACAATTGGCAGTGTTAGCCGGTGGGGTATGTGTCCTGGTCGTTGTAAACTGCGACTCCTACTGGTCGGTCGGGCGCCTGTTCAGCAGGGAGGGGATCTGGGGCAAATAGTGTGAACCTCTGCACGCGTTAAGTTCCCCCAGTGAAACTCCTTGCTGTCAGGTGAAAAGAAGCGACTGGCGACTCTAAATTGGGATGGGTGAAAAATACAGAAACCACAAAAATAAAAGAATTTTAAATAAAAAAAACATCCAATCTATTTTTCAATGTTGTTCTCCAATGAGAAAGATAAAAACGGCCATTTGGCGTTTTATTTCCGAATGAAACCAAATAAAACAATTGCTCAAATGCTGTTATACTTCATACTGGCTTCGCATCTTGCTTCGCCTATTGGACTATGCTCGTATGACCAACTTTTACTGCGTTGTGTAATTTTAATTAAGACAGACACTTGCTTCACGGTCTTGGGTGATTTATTCTGGCAACACACAAAATATCCTGTCAGTTAGGTTACGTGGTCGGCTCATCACACACCCAAACACCGCTCACACGGGCTCATTCCTCATGTAATGGTCAACACAGCAACATGAAATAAACAATGCACAATCAACTGACAATATTTAGTACCTGGCAATTGAGCGGTGTTTGGGTGTGTGATGAGCCGATCACGTAACCTGACTGACCAGGATATTTTGTGTGTATTCTGGCTCCTACATTTCCAATCCCTAATTGTTACCGTGGAACAATTATCAATAAATGATAATATTGCTGCCACATTCTACAACATTGATACATACAACATACAATATATACGGTAATAACATTATGGAAGTCCATTTCTTTTTTTAAGTTAAAGTCCAGGTCCAATGTGATGTGTTCGTCTCTTGACATTGACCACTGAAGTCTTCCTAGGGATCAGAGCTTCAAGCATGTGACCCACCAGTTATTTTTTTTATCTACTTTTTCTCCCCCTTTTTCTGTATTTTTCTCTCATCCCAATTTTTTTTCCCCCGTTATGCCAATTCCCTTCCTGGTCATTGCGCGCATTTGACCCCCACTTGCCGGTCTAGGGAGGGTCGATAGATACTATCACATGTCCCCAATCCCCTCCGATACATGTGGAGTCAGCCAGCCGCTTCTTTTCACCTGACAGCAAGGACTCTCACTGGGGGAGCGTAACGCGTGGGAGGCTCACACTACTTCCCCCAGTTCCCTTCCTCGCTGAGCAGGCGCCCCGACCGACCTGTAGGAGCCGTTGTTTACAACGACCAGGATACACACCCCACCGGCTTCCCACCCGCTAACACTGCCAATCGTGTTAGTATGGACGACCGACCAAGACAGAGGTACCGCTGACAGCTGGATTCGATACCAGTGTCTCTGCGGTGGTAGGCAGGTGCTTAGTCCGCTGCGCTATGGGGAATAGGGCCCAGTTCTGTGGTGAAACAGGATCTGAGGTTTTGGCAGATGCTCTCTGGCGCCACCAGTTATTGAAGGAATACACTGTTGCTGTCACACCTCAGTCTTCTGACTGCTACCTTGAACTACTTATGAGCGAAGCCCACTAGGGCAGGACATATCTGCAGTAGAGATGTCCGCTGTCACTCCAATACAATGGAGCTAAATGGCACCGGGTGTGTGCCAAAATAATACATTTGGAAAAACTCAACATTAATGTCTATAGAAATTTGTGTTTAATTTAGCAACTCTTTTCTGTAGAGTATTTCCACTTTTAAGTAGAATATCATGTCCTAATGGCTACACAGCATTTTAAATTATAACACTCCCAATGAAAGAGTCAAAACAAGCATATAAAATATATTTTATTGACTAAATCAAAAAAGGAGGTACAGAATCTTTGTGTTTGATATGAATGAAGATAAACAGAAATCAGTCACAAAACAAAAAGAAGTCCCAAGGGTTCCTATTGTGTATACTACTTAGTATAAGTACATGGGGTTACTATTGGGTATACTACTTAGTCTCTGACTGGTTGGCCACCCCTGTACTAAGAGCCACAAAAGTTACTGTGGTACCACAAAGAGCCACACCATATACCAGCGTTTCTCAACCTTTTTTTTCAGTCACGGCACCCTTCATGTGTTTATAGGTCTCACCCTCTGGCCTCTGAAGTTGCTAATGTCTTTTTTATTTGGGCCTCACAGGGTTAAAAGTACCATGTGAGACCCACGGTTGCAAAATTACAAAATCACTTTTAGCCATTTAAAAAAAGAATGTTTATTTAAAAAATTTTAAGCACATATATAGTCAATTGGTCCTGTTGTTCAGCCTCACAATGCTATTTGATATTCAATGTGTTTATATGTCCCACCCTCTGGCCTCTGAAGTTGCTAATGTCTTTTTAATTTGGGCCTCACAGGGTTAACCTCTTAAGCCCGAGATATACAGTAAAAGTGTATATTTTCAGCATTACGTTTGTTTACCAATTATTTTAACTGTTATTAGTGAAATATAAGATTATAGAAATCTCAGGGCATTGAGTCGGAAACCGGCGCATATTGACAGGAGGAAGTGGCACAGCCAAAAGTGAGTGTAGTCTTTTGAAGGAAGAGACTCAGGGCTTTCGAATTTCGAAAAACTACTCTACCCAGCTCACACCAGCCCCTGTCAATCATCTGACTTCTGGATTTACTTTTTTATTTCTCTTATTTTTTGGGATTATCTCCCACAAACCTGAACGTTATTGACATAAAACAGAATGCAGTTAGTTTCTCTACCTTTCTCTGAACGTCTTGCAAAAAACGGTGTTGCAATACGATGAAAAATGGAGGAATTTACATTATAAAAAAGATGGCAGAATTCAGTACTGTATCTACAAAACCTTCTGTTTAATCATCTTCCCTTTATTCATTTTGCTTAGATGTCAGGTCTGGTAAATTTTAGCATGGTGTTATTCAGTCAAAGATAATTTTTTTTTTTTTTTTTTTTTAAATAGAATTGATATTCTCCTTTGGTTCATTACAATTTACTCAAGCCTAGTAACATACACACTATTTCTGACACTGATCCATATATGTCCCTAGATTCAGATACCAAGAACATGCAAATGGACCATTTAAAAAGAAATTAAATGTTTATTCTACGTCCTTATGGAATGAGTGACATAAAAAAAAAAAAAAATATATATATAAGTTTTTTAATTTTGAATTTTTTATGGATGGAAGAGCCGCACATTGACGGGCAAAGAGCCGCATGTGGCTCGCGAGCCGCGGGTTGGCCACCCCTGACTTATTATAAGTACATGGGGTTTCTATTGGGTATACGGCTTAGTATAAGTACATGGGGTTCCTATTGAGTATACTGTGGGAACGCAAGAAAGGATGAAACGGGAGACGGTAGTCGAGTCTTTCCTTTTACTTCCCAACATAAATTACATACATCCAACAGAGTGCAGAGACGTTAACGTTACTACTCGAAAGTGACAGCAGCCAGTTGACAGCTGACATAATATAGGTTACCAAATACCCACCCCGTTCCCAGAAGCCCCAGGCTTAAAGGAGCACTCACTCCGCTCCTCAAGTCCAGGGAATGTCTGCACCAATTGTGCGTGATAAGTGAGTCACCACAATACTACTTAGTATAAGTACATGGGGTTCCTATTGGGTATACTGCTTAGTATAAGTACATGGGGTTCCTATTGTCACACAACACATGAACACACAGCATCGAACATCCTGCAAACTGTCCACTTCTAAACAAAACCGAGAAATGCGGCTATGGAAAAGTACTGGCATCGCCGCGTCGGCCAATCAGAGAGCGTCTCCGCGAAATGCGGCTACGGAAAAAAAAATGCCGTCGGCCAATCAGAGAGCGTCTCCGCGAAATGCGGCTACGGAAATTATAGAAGCTGCTAAGGCTGCTTGCCTAGACCGCTTCAAATCGCGCCCGGCTTCCATCATAATACATCATATTTCAACGCACAGCGCGTTACGCGCTGATTGGCTGCGACGGATACAGCGATGAAACAGTGCCCGGCGTGCACGCGCACTCAGAGCGCTATTGCGTCTAGCCCGGGCCGAGAGAAATACGGCTAGGAGAAATGCGGCTATGCGACAGTGAGTCACTTCCTGTTCAGGAAAACGATTATTTTTATTTGATATATTAACGTTATATTGTGCATTGGAAACACAAACATACTTAAAATGAGTAAATATTATTCATTTTAAACATGTTTATATTATTTATAGGGCTATAAAACAAAAAACAAAAAAAATATTTCTTGTTCTTCTCTCTTTTAACCAGGGTTCACCAGGGGGGTCGGCGCCCGAGCGCCCCTAGTGGCCAGCCGCCACTGTATCGTGTATACTACTTAGTACAGGGGTGGCCAACCAGTCTTTGTGTTTGATATGAATGAAGATAAACAGAAATCAGTCACAAAACAAAAAGAAGTCCCAAGGGTTCCTATTGTGTATACTACTTAGTATAAGTACATGGGGTTCCTATTGGGTATACTACTTAGTATAAGTACATGGGGTTCCTATTGTGTATACTGCTTAGTATAAGTACATGGGGTTCCTATTGTGTATACTACTTAGTCTCTGACTGGTTGGCCACCCCTGTACTAAGAGCCACAAAAATGACTGTGGTACCACAAAGAGCCACACCATATACCAGCGTTTCTCAACCTTTTTTTTCAGTCACGGCACCCTTCATGTGTTTATAGGTCTCACCCTCTGGCCTCTGAAGTTGCTAATATCTTTTTTATTTGGGCCTCACAGGGTTAAAAGTACCCTGTGAGACCCACGGTTGCAAAATTCCAAAATCACTTTGCCATTTAAAAAAATAATGTTTATTTAAAAATGTTTAAGCACATATAGTCAATTGGTCCTGTTGTTCAGCCTCACAATGCTATTCGATAGTAAATGTGTTTATATGTCCCACCCTCTGGCCTCTGAAGTTGCTAATGTCTTTTTAATTTGGGCCTCAATGGGTTAACCTCTTAAGCCCGAGATATACAGTAAAAGTGTATATTTTCAGCATTACGTTTGTTTACCAATTATTTTAACTGTTATTAGTGAAATATAAGATTATAGAAATCTCAGGGCATTGAGTCGGAAACCGGCGCATATTGACAGGAGGAAGTGGCACAGCCAAAAGTGAGTGTAGTCTTTTGAAGGAAGAGACTCAGGGCTTTCGAATTTCGAAAAACTACCCTACCCAGCTCACACCAGCCCCTGTCAATCATCTGACTTCTGGATTTACTTTTTTATTTCTCTTATTTTTTGGGATTATCTCCCACAAACCTGAACGTTATTGCCATAAAACAAAACGCAGTTAGTTTCTCTACCTTTCTCTGAACGTCTTGCAAAAAACGGTGTTGCAATACGATGAAAAATGGTGGAGAAATTTACATTATAAAAAAGATGGCAGAATTTATTGATTGAAAACACAGATTGCAGAATGGGTACAATACAGTACAGCTCAATACACACAATTGTTAAGGGGATGCAGACCAGAGAAAGACTTTCGTCTTGTTTACATCAGGGTCCCCCATTTTCAATTCATCAAGACATATATGACATGCATGACATACTGATAGACAGTACTGCTACATCTATACATTTATGACATACCAGATTTGCAAATACAGTACTGTTTGTGATACAAAGAGTCCAGAAAAGGGAGTATATACATTTGACGTAAAAACTGTACATTGGAGGAGGTTGGGTGGGGTTGGGTTGGGTAGGGAGGGGTTGGGTGGAGAAACACTGTACAACTGTACAAGCAAAACTGTACATTGGGATATTGACAACCATACTAGGTAATTTACATTGGAGGGGGTTGGGGGGGGGGAAACACTGTACAAACAAGCAAAACTGTACATTGGAATATTGACAAAACTATACTAGGTAAATTACTGTACATTGGAGTGGATTGGGTTAGGACATTTACAGGGGCCAGTTTCGAATTGCAGTCTCCCGTAGGTGTTCCTTGAGAGTGGTTTTGAAAGTGGGTAGTGATTCACATTCCTTTACAGCTTTGGGTAGGGCATTCCACATTGATGTGGCATAATTGCGAAACGTGTTTAGTCCCTTGTTTGAGCCGAATCTGGGTTTAACATGATTTGTGGAGCTCCCTCTGGTGTTGTGATCGTGGTATTCACTGACCTTTGGGAAGTATTTTGACATGTACATGGGTACCTTGGTCGTGTAGTGTATCTTGTAGACCAGGCCCATTGCAAGTTGCTGTACTCTGTCGTCTACTCTAAGCCATCCTAGGTTGTCAAGGTGGGCAGGGGTGAGGTGGGTTCTAAGTAAGGTCAAGCAGTTCAGTACTGTATCTACAAAACCTTCTGTTTAATCATCTTCCCTTTATTCATTTGCTTAGATTTGTCAGGTCTGGTCAATTTTAGCATGGTGTTATTCACAGTCAAAGATAATATTATTTTTTAAATAGAATTGATATTCTCCTTTGGTTCATTACAATTTACTCAAGCCTATAACATACACACTATTTCTGACACTGATCCATATATGTCCCTAGATTCAGATACCAAGAAGATGCAAATGATTTTTTTTATGTTTATTCTACGTCCTTATGGAATGAGTGACATAAAAAAAATATATATATATATATATATATATATATATATATATATATATGTTTTTTTTTTTTTTTTTTTTTTATGGATGGAAGAGCCACACATTGATGGGCAAAGAGCCGCATGCGGCTCGCGAGCTGCGGGTTGGCCACCCCTGACTTAGTATAAGTACATGGGGTTCCTATTGAGTATACTACTTAGTATAAGTACATGGGGTTCCTATTGTGTATACGGCTTAGTATGCAAACAGAATTTTTGGGCGGCACAGTGATGTAGGGGTTAACACTGTCGCCCCCCCAGCTAGAAGGTCCTGGGTTCGATTCTCGCTTGGGGACCAGGTTGCCGCGTTGCCAGGTACCCAGGTGGGGTATCTCCCTGGCCTTTCTGTGTGGAGTTTGCATGTTCTCCCCGTGATCGCAAGGGATCCACCTCCAGATAAAATAAACCCAAAGGAAATACATGTAGAACAGATCGCTAACGCTGTGGCGTGCCTGACAAAGAGCACTTGGATTGGTCCCCTGGCGCGGCCTACGCCGCAGCCCATGTCTGCTCCCATCTGCCCTTGGGGGGGGAAGGACGACGGGATGGGAAAAGTGCAGAGATTCAGATTCAGATTCCTTTATTAAGCCATTTGTGTAAAACATTTTGTGTAATTGTTGCGGCATTACAGTGTATGCATTTTTCTCTCATGTGTGTGTCTACTTCTTCTAAAAAAGTACATGGGATTTCTATTTAATATACTGCAAACTGTGTTTGGGGAACTGTTCTCTTTATTCTTTTCAAGTCTACTCTCAGCTTAAATGGAAGAACTAAATGGTTTCTCTCCTGTATGAGTTCTAGTGTATCTTCATATTTCCTTTATCACTGAACCCTTTCCCACAAACTGAACAGCTAAATAGTTACTCTCCTGTGTGAGTTCTCATGCGTCTCTTCAGATGTGATTGGATATTGAACAATTTCCCACAAACTATATGGTTTCTATCCAGTATGAATTCTCATGTGTGTCTTCAGATCTCCCTTCCTACTGAACCCTTTCCCACAAACTGAACACCCAAATGGTTTCACTCCGGTATGAAATATCATGTGTTTCTTCAGATTTGCTTGCTGATTGAACCGTTTCCGACAAACTGAACAACTAAATGGTTTCTCTCCAGTATGAATTCTCATGTGTGTCTTCAGATGTTGCTTCGTACTGATCCCTTTCCCACAAATGGAACACCCAAATGGTTTCACTCCGGTATGAGTTATCATGTGTGTCTTCAGACTTGTTTGCTGATTGAACCCTCTCCCACAAACTGAACAACTAAATGGTTTCTCTCCAGTATGAATTCTCATGTGTATCTTCAGAGTTATTTGGTACTTGAACCCTTTCCCACAAACGGAACAACCAAATGGTTTCACTCCGGTATGATTTATCATGTGTGTCTTCAGACTTGTTTGCTGATTGAACCCTTTCCCACAAACTGAACAAACAAACGTTTTCTCTCCAGTATGAGTTCTCATGTGTTTCTTCAGATCTTCCTTCCTACTGAACCCGAACCCTTTCCCACAAACTGAACAGCTAAATGGTTTCACTCCAGTATGAGTTATCATGTGTTTCTTCACATTTGATTTAACATTGAACCCTTTCCCACAAACTGAACAGCTAAATAGTTTCTCTCCAGTATGAGTTATCATGTGTCTCTTCAGAATTTCTTTAAGCGCGAACCCTTTCCCACAAACTGAACAGCTAAATGGTTTCTCTCCAGTATGAGTTATCATGTGTTTCTTCATATTTGATTTAACATTGCACCCTTTCCCACAAACTGAACAGCTAAATGGTTTCTCTCCAGTATGAGTTATCATGTGTGTCTTCAGATGTGTTTGCCGATTAAACCCTTTCTCACAAACTGAACAACTAAATGGTTTATCTCCAGTATGTGTTCTCATTGTGTGTGTCTTTAGATGTTGCTTCCTACTAAACCCTTTCCCACAAACTGAACAACTAAATGGTTTCTCATCATCAGTCTCAGCTCCAGAACTGTCATCATCACCGTCATCAGTCTCAGCTCCAGAACTGTCATCACTGTCATCAGTCTCAGTTAGAGAACAGTCTGAAGAGAGAGGCTGGCTATCTCTAGTTGGTTCTAAATCACCAGCTGGATCTAAGTTACTGGCTAGTTCCGCTACTCCACAGTCCTCTCCTTCAGGTTCTGTTTTCATGTGTTCAGTTGAGGTGCTGGGTAAAGAGTATGCTTCTCTGTTTTTCTCCCTTTGGGTTTGAAGAGGCTGGAAGGACCGAGCGTTCTCTTGACCATCTTCACATTTCACTGGGTCTACTGTGATCTTGGAGAGATCAGCTTCTTCCAGCCCTTGATCTAGTTCATCTTTAATCTGCTCTGGGTCCCGGTTTTGGCTGAGTTGTGAGGACAGAGTGTTCTCACCTTCATTCTCACATTTCATAAGTTGTAAGGTCATCTTGGAGCCATCAGCCTCCTCTAGATCTTGACACAGTTCCTCCTGTTCCTCTTTAATCTGGAGGGGCTCTGTGTCCTGGGTTTGGCTGAGCTGTGAGGACTGAGGTTTCTCTTCATCATGTTCACTCTTCACAGAGACAGGAAGCTCCTCTCCCTCCTGACTGATCCAGAGTTCCTCCTGTTCCTCTTTAATCTGTAGGCGCTCCGACTCCTCCTGGACCAGACTGGGGCTCCTCTCCTGCTGCTCAGGGGGAACCTCCTCTTCACAGATAAACAGCTGTAAGGCCAGGGAGTCTAGAAAGAAGGGCATACAATCATTTAAATGTAATTTGTTGTAACCATTGATTTTGAAAGTAACAAAGGGACAGGTCACTATTTCACATTACACTCTTAACAGGAAAGTAACAACACGCTCAACCAATATATAGGGATGCACAGATCCTATACCCAGGGGAGGAAATTAGGCCATTTTACTCGCCAAATGCGAGTATTCTTTATGTTTGGCGAGTGATTCATGAAGAGCACTCGCCACACTGGCAAGTAGTAAGCAAAACC
Organism: Notolepis coatsorum; assembly: GCF_963971535.1. Classification (NCBI taxonomy): domain Eukaryota; kingdom Metazoa; phylum Chordata; class Actinopteri; order Aulopiformes; family Paralepididae; genus Notolepis; species Notolepis coatsorum. Next base: position 4,242,696 of record NC_140176.1, on the reverse strand, counting down.
AAAAAAATCATTCTGCAATCTGCTGATTCGCTTACTGGCAAGCCGAACTCTAACTCCCCCCTTATGATTCCTCCCATTTGCGCCTCATAATAATCCATAACCAATGAACATCATCATTGCGCTCTAAGCTCCTCCAACGAACACTCGTTTTCTAGAAGATGTCGCCCATCTAGGGAAGTGGACAGACCACTGCGTGCGGCCCTACAGACTCCTGTCACCGGCTTGACAACGTAGACAAACTTAGACAAAAACACATCAGTGGATGAAAATAATTGCATGTAGAGTTGTCGCTTGGTATGGTATGGTATTTATTTTAGACAACAAAACATATACAGATCATTACATCACATATTTGCTTTTGTCAAGGAGAGGAACGAAAAGCCAATGACTTATTGTGAAGTGCCACAGAACAACAGTGACACTTTTGGAAATTGACATCCTGATTCGTTCCTATATAACCAGTATATTCTTTCTTTTGTTCTGCTTAAAAAATGAAACTGAGCCTTTAATGTCTGCATAGAAGGTGTCTGTGAGAGCAGGCCCGCAGTGGGGAGTTAACCTGAGGAATGTGGCCCTGAGGACGCAGCAGCAGAGGAGAGAAAGCTGTAATGTTAACCCTTACAGGGAGGAAGCAGGACGGACATGCATGTATAGTCTGAGGTGATGGGGCCCCCGGGGAGTTAAAGGTTGAGGTTGTGAAATTTTAGAGTAAAGGGGAGTCTTGAAACGATAGAGAGAATCTTAAAAACTATATAACAATTAAATGTTTAATGTGTACAGTAAAAGTTTTCATAATGTCATGCTTATAATTAACTGTCAGTAGAGAATAATACTAAAATGATGTGTAAAACTGTTTTCTGGAGGAGGGCATCTCTAAGGAGTCTTGATAAGAAATCTTATGGATGGCCTCGCCCGGTACTGCCTGGTACCACGTGGTTACCACAGACAAACCAGTTGTTTGTTCTGAAGAATGGAGGGACTTTCTCTTACTTAAAAAAACACTAGGTAACTAAAAGTAACGCTAGTAAAAAGGAGGAGGAGTCCATACGGACTACGTATTGTATTTTGGTTTGCTAAGCGAAAATGACATCCCTGTGACATCACTGTGTTTAGACCAATCGGAAATATGATACAATATCAATATAAAAAGGACTGTTGCCCATTCAAGAGACACACTTTTTTGAGAGATTTTGTGGAGATGACTGAATCCTGATACATTGTAAGCTGAAACCTGTGTACTTATAAAAATGAAACTGAACCTTTAATGTAATCTTCTACTGTTAAAAAAAATAAAACAATCTTCTTTTGGAAACAACACTTGCTTCAATTCTTCCCAAAACGACTGGTAAGCATGGAGATGTTTTTTTGCATTGTAACTTTACCAGTAATGTGCCTGATTTATGATGTAAAAAACCTTATGAGTGTGGCTTTCCCCAGACGGAGTAAAAGGAGAAATATGATTATGCATATGGACTAAAGGTGGGTTCTGTATAACTGTGATTATCAAGTAATGCCATACAGTGGTAATACGGCCAACCGAGTAAGTTAAAGCAAAATAGAATAAATATACTCCGCAACTCCAATCAATCAACCGTATGACTGGGGGGGACGGAGGAGTGCCTGTGTCTGGGCCTGGGTCGGCTGGGTTTAAACCCTGAAGTTTATAGACGCATTGAGTCCTAGACATCCCAGACGTCGCAGGACGCTGCTTGAAGTCGAGATGCGGACCAATGAGTTATGGGATTATCAATCTGACCTAGGCTTATGACTCGCACTTATCACTTATTTACATCGTTGTCTTTGGAAGTCAAGGATGCTTGAAAACAACACGTACAACTCATTACAGAAAATCATTCACAATTATTACATTTGCATAGCAATAATGGCACAACCCTTAATGAATAGAAACATGTCCATTTGTTGAAACATGTTAATTTAGCTGTGAGTCTGTGTGTCTCTGATGCACCCCGAGGGGAGGGGTTGGTGGGGTGGGAGGGAGGACGGAGAGAGGTTCCGGCTTAGACTAATTACAGTTGCCATCAGCTCGCAAGGGTTTCCCCCCCCCCGATAAGATAAACCCAATGGAAAAACATGCACAACAATAGATCGCTAACGCTGTGGTGTCCTTGACGAAGACGGACAGGAGCACTTGGATTGGTCCCCTGGCGCGGCTCACGTTGACGCCTGTCTGCTCCCGGCTGCCCTTGGATGGGTTAATCGCAGATAAGAATTGCATGCATGCATCGCATGTGTGCCGATTGATGACCTCTGAGCAGGTCCTAAATTATTATTATTATTAGTAGTACCGGAGGGGGAGGTTATGACTACAGTTGCCGTTATAGGGGCGGGAGTTTTGGCTTTGGTGATGGGTGATGAGACAGCCTTGGGTTCCTCCCCTCCAGCGCACGTACACGCGGGAGGGGGGGGTTTGGGTAGGGATTGGGGGTGGGGGGGGGGCCTGCCATCCATCTTATCTACTCCAGACAGTTTCGTTCTGTTCTTGGTACGGTGTTGGGTAGGAACGCCGCATCCCTGATCTTATCTTGACTGACTCCCCAGCGTGGCCTTGCGCATAGACCTCGGGCATTCTTCATTCTTCAGCAGACCTGAGAGTGTGTGGGGGGGGCTTTCGGATATCAGTGCGGTCTGACATGGGGGCGAACAACAGCACGCGACGCGTCTCCTTCGAGTCGGATGAGAATGACAAGTCAACAAGCATTAGCCGGCTAGCTACCTAGCATGTAACAAGCTACTAGGGATGGGTACCGAATTCGGTACTTTTGAGGTACCAAACCGAAACACGTCGGTACTACCGAGTATCGAATCAAGTGAGAAACCAATTTAATTTTTTTTTATTTTTTTACTTTTTTTCTTTTCATGTCAACGTTCACACGCACAATATATGCTTACCTAGGATTTGACTTGATTCAACAACAAAGCAGTCGAAGCAATGACAAGCCGAAAACTGTCGAAATTGTAGTTATTTGAAGTTTGGATTTTTTTTTACGACTGAGGTAGGTAAATTAAATATCTTGAGACTAAAGTACCGAAAAAAGGTACCGTTGGGTACCGGTACCGGTTCAAATGTGAAAGGTACCCATCCCTACAAGCTACCATAACACACATTCAAGATAATGGACGACTATACTGAGCGGCTTTGCTTAAATGCAGCAGAGTGACATTTTATTATTACCGGGTTTCCCCCCATATCACCACTCGCCCATATGCCCTTCACAACGGTGATGTTGTCATACTTGTCATTCAGAATACACCTGCTGAACCCCTAGTGTTGACATTAGATTCGATTCCAATGTATTGTCATCATACAGCACAAGTACAGTACAACCAGAATACGTTTTGCATCCAACCAGAGTGCAAATGTAACAAGTCAAGTTCAAGTTGTGTTTTATTTAGCTATTACATTACAGTGAAATGCTTGGTTATTTCACTGCCCAGCCCAACCGCGTGAATATTTTAGGCAACCAACTTGTGTTCAGCGTTTCTCTGACCGCGGCAGTGCGGAGAGCGGCAGTGCGGAAATAGGCTGCATTCTATTGCCATTCTCTGCGACAAACAATGCCTAACCTTAACCAACTCCGAAACTAGGGATGCACCGATATGAAAATTTGCCACCGATACCGATTGTTCAACTAACACAATCGGCCGATACCGATTCCGATATTTGTGGCAACAATTTTTTTGTTTTTAATATTTTTTAAATATATATTTATTTTGTAATATTTTTATTGTAATATATATATATTTTTTTATGAAACTACTGTACATTTGTGTTACAAATTGTGCTCACCGATATGAACATAGGCCTCTTTACTTACTTAAAAAAAGGAAACATCAAGAAATAGCACTATCTCTCTCCCAGTATGTTCTGCAGGGCTGCATCTAGATACTAGTTCTCCCAGCATGGTCTACCTGCTGGGCTGCAGCGAGATACTATTGTCTCAACCAATGAAATTTTGATTGACAGTCGATTCTGCCAATTACGTCACACACTGCTTGCACCCGCCTCTGCTGTTACCACCAATCGGCAAGCCGTATAAATTTTTTACTTCGGCTTTTGTCCGCCATTGATTTTGAGTTGACGAGAGGTTTTCTAGAACAACAACACGGTGCGGCTGACGTTTAGCTTTTAGCTCCGCAGGATGACTTAAATGAGGCATAATGATTTTACTGCAACTAATGTTATAATAAAACAAAGCCTTTCTATACATGTGTCTGATTGAAAACGTTATTAACAGATTGCAGAATGGGTAAAACTCAGGGCTCTGTGAGCAACGGAAGGAACTGAGCTAGTATGAACGCTTGCTACGTTCGGGTAAATAATATGCTGATGTTATTGAACGTGTAACACTAACTATATAACGTTAATGCCACAAAACGAATGCCTTGTTAATCATAAGTAGTAACTTTGATGCAGTAGCTTGTGTGTGTGTGTGTGTGTGGGGCAGGGTTAGAAATTAACATTTTTTTTCAAGGGCTTTTTTTGCCCCCCTTAATTGCTTTTCGGGGGCTTTTTTATTTTATTTCGGGGGCACAACATTTTTATAATGAAAATTAACATAAAGATTATAAAAAATTGTTGACACTTTTTTTACAGTCTTCGTCCCTATGTTTGATAACGTAATGTTAATGTCTCCATATATAGGGCTCTACGCTAACCTTTTTCCCAAGGAGCACATGTGCTCCTAAATAAAATGTTAATAAATAAAATCTAAATACAAATTTAGGAGCACACAGAAATTTAGGAGCACAGTGACAATTGTTCAAGTAACACACACGCACACGATGTGTGACATCATGGCTTGGTTTCATGTTTTGAGGTACCTTCAATTATCTGTAAATAATACATACATACTCTATCTAAATAGATTAAATATTATTGTCCCTGAGTGAGGGCAAGTTGTGTTGTTGTCTTGATATAATAACCGGTTGCCTCTGGATCAACGAATGTCTAATATTGAATAATATTATTAGATATTTTATTTTTAACATCCCTAATTCCAACAGTCAAGAAGCTTGTTTCAAATTGATGAAAAACCCCACACACGCAACGTTTGTGAGTATAGGCTCTGGCCAGATCGATCAATGAAATACGTTGCGCGCTCAGCGCTGTGGAATGAAGGAAATGCGCATCGGGATCGGATTTGGATGTTATTCTTTTGGAGTTGTGTTACAAATGGAATGGTCTTTCCCCGCCGAACACAAGTTACTTAACGTTACACAGAACACAGGTCGCGCTATGCAGATGCTTAGCTTGCTAACGTTAAGATAGCAGTGTAATGCTTGATGAGAGCAGAGCGCTCTCTCTGTGTTCGCAGGAATCGCAGCACCTCTCAAGTGCCTGTAACACGCAGCGGGCCCCGCCTCCCTCCTCCTTGGAACAAACATTCCACCCAAAAACTGAATTTCAGTCCAGTTTCAATCTGAACTATTAACAGCGGAGCTGTTTTGTAATCTTCACAATCACTCGTCTGTCTCGCACACTGCAAGTAAATGATTTTTCCGGTTTGCACACACACATATTATTAGGGGCAATACGAGGGAAATGCTCGCACTGTAGAGCATATATATAATTATATATATAATTAGTAAACTGTCGGGGGCTTTTTTTGCCCCCCTTAACTGATGTTCGAGGGCATTTGGTCAATTTTCAAGGGCATTTTGCCCCAAGCCCCCGTTAATTTCGAACCCTGGTGTGGGGGGGACTGGGGACGGCATTGTGCAGGTCGCGAGTGAACTTTTTTTTGTCTTGACGCTACACAAATTGATGGATATTTATCGGCTACTGCCATCGGCACATTTGAGCTTATCGGCCGATAGGACGATTGCAGTCAACAAGGCACTTATCGGCCGATACCGATACCCGACCGATACATCGGTGCACCCCTATCCGAAACAATGCCTAAACTTAACCATAACCAACTCCGAAAGAATATTGCCATGCTCTAAGACAAACTCTAACCTTAACCAACTCCGAAACAGCGCCTAAACTTAACCCTTCTAACCTTAACCAACTCCGAAACAATGCCTAACCTTAACCATAACCTTAACCAACTCCGAAACAATGCCTAACCTTAACCAACTCCGAAACAATGCCTAAACTTAACCGGCGAAAGAATGCACGTTAAAAAAAAGCGCGGTGGCGTGGCTAGACACAAGTTGGTTGCCTAAAATATTCATGCAGCCCAACCTAGACCAGCCCAACTTTCCCTGCCCAGTTCAGCCCAACCAACCCAGTCCAGCATAGTTCCCTCTTTCATGTTAATATTTGATATCCTAATATTTTGAAGAGTAGAGACGGTGTGATTAATATATGTTTTATGCTAATATTGTGAAGAGTAGAGACACTTAATGTTTTTGGTAATAAATATTTTAAAGAGTAGAGACACGGTGTGATTACTACTATGATTGAACATTTAGACGAAGACATACAAAGAAGTAATTATCACAATTAGCAATTTATTTATGGCTGGTAAAAAATCAGTTTGGCTGGTAAAAAAAAATCATATACTCGCCAGTTGGCTGATAAGCCAAAAAGTTAGTTTCCTCCTCTGCCTATACCCAATACCACTACCAGGCTGATACTAGCTACATGTGATCAGTATCGACTACAGGTGGTCTGATCCATTACCACGTTGTCATAAAGCATCCTCCTCCACTAACATCCCAGCAGCAGTGCATGGTGGAGAAGAAGAAGGACAATGTTCCTGCTGATTCTGCTTGATGAGATGTTGGACAAAGGTTTGGAGTTTTTATTATATAAGGCTATAAAACAAGTGTACATGTACACCTCCAATACTTTACATGTACACATAACTACACGTACACCTCCAATACTGCACATGTACACACAACTACACGTACACCTCCAATACTGTACATGTACACACAACATGCCTTTGAAAATGGGGGACCCTGATGGAAACAAGACAAACGTCTTTTTCAGGTCTGCATCCCCTTAACAATTGTGTGTATTGAGCCGTACTGTATTGTACCCATTCTGCAATCTGTTAAATAAAGTTTTCATTCATTCACACCTCCAATACTGTACATGTAGCTACAAAAAGGCAAGGGAATCTAGAAAGTAAAACGGGAGGATTTCGAGGTAAGGAGACTACTCCTAATCCACCTCTTAGTACTCATGTGGATTCTGCTTTGTTGGTCAAATCAAGAGAATTGAGGACCCAAGTCTCTTAACATAAGAGCAACATTGGAAATCAGGATGAAAAGTCTCCTGTAGCCAAGCATCTCACTGCTGCAGGCCATGAGGTTTGTAGGCTGAGGTTCCAGAGCATTGAGGTAGTGAATCCCTTGAAAAGAGGGAAAGAGGGAACAGGGAAAGCCTGGTTTCAAACATCGGGTTAATTGAATATGGCTAATGGGACTTTTGATCGACTTAGTTGAACCAGGTAATAGGGCCCAGATCACACCAGGAGACATAAACAGATCACACCAGGAGACATAAACAGATCACACCAGAAAACAGATCACACCAGGAGACCTAAACAGATCACACCAGGAGACCTAAACAGATCACATCAGGAGACCTAAACAGATCACATCAGGAGACCCAAACAGATCACATCAGGAGACCTAAACAGATCACAGCAGGAGACCTAAACAGATCACACCAGGAGAGTTAAACAGATCACACCAGGGCCCTATTCCCCGTACCTGGTTCAACTAAGTCGATCAAAAGTCCCATTATCCAGATTCAATTAACCCGATGTTTGAATCCAGGCTTTCCCTGTTCCTCGAACCAGACTTGATACTCAGGATAATTGCGCGCGGCCGCCTCACCTGAAAAGGCATCATATGTCGATTGCAGAAATCCTGATTTTCTAACGGCATTGATTGAAAACTTTATTAACAGATTGCAGAATGGGTACAATACAGTACGGCTCAATAGCCTCGCCGACAAGTTAAATACATAATCTATAGGCACATTTTAAGTCCCTCATTACCCCAATCAATCAGATTATATTTCTTTAAATGTGCCTGCTGGCAGTAGGCTTAATGGAATGAATAATCTAATGAGATCTTGCTAGCGAAAATAATTAGTTAAACTCTTTCCGAATAAGTAGACAAAAACAAGCCCAAAGAATATCTAATTGAACGAATTAATAGATACTTATGAGGATATCTGTACTGTATGTGCTTAGGTATCATGCACTATATAAATACATGGTTCCCAAAGTTTTCAAGGTGCGACCCCCGAAATAACGTGTCAGAGAGGCTATACAGTTTCACTATTAATCAGGTTTTAATCTGTTTCAGACATCATCCATACATGCATTGAATTGATTAACCTTTGGTTTATACCAGTGACACCAGTCATGTTAATCACCTTCTTGTTCATCATCAGATTAACACTAACAGTGCTTGAACAGATAAATGCATTTTCTCAAATGCATTCATCAAACCGTCAAAGGCTTGCAATTGCTCATTAATTTTCTCAAGTCACGTCCACGTCATCAAATCCGTCAAATAGCGCATCTCCTCAAACATTTTAATCCCAGTTACAATATCACAATAACGTGTGAGTGACACAATTCAATAATCCACATATTCAGATTTGTCATAATTCATATCCTCTCTCTCTCTCTCTCTCTCTCTCTCTCTCTCTCTCTCTCTCTCATCATGTTAACGTTAGCCTCAGTTAAACCTTGCGACGCCTCGTTAGATGAAGCTGTGTTCTGAGGTGTGTTCTGTGTTCTGAGCTGTGTTCTGAGCTGTGTTCTGTGCTGTGTTCTGTGTTCCGAGCTGTGTTCTAAGCTGTGTTGTGCTCTGAGCTGTGTTCTGAGCTGTATGCTGAGCTGTGTTCTGTGCTGTGTTCTGCATGTGTTCTGTGCTGTGTTCTGTGCTGTGTTCTGAGATGTGTTCTGTGTTCTGAGCTGTGTTCTAAGCTGTGTTGTGTTCTGAGCTGTGTTCTGAGCTTATATAGTGCTTTTACTAACTATATTATATTTCTCTCTCCTCTGGTCAGGGGCATTGCCGGGTCTGTGCAGCGATAACACTGTATATTGACTGTAGAACGGGAGCTCTCTCTCGCTCTCTCTCTCTTGCTATATGTTGACTGTATCATGCCCAGCCTCGGGCAGCGCTATTATTTAAGAATATGTTGACTGTATGAAAAAAAAATTAAAAAAAATCTTTTTTATATTAATTAGTTTAAATCTCGCACAGGGCCTCGCATTTCTCCCAGGCGGCCCTGCATAAATGCATATATAGATTATCAAATGCCGTTTGTTGCCGATCCACGCTATATAAAAAATGTCAACTGTACATGGTCCTAAACGTTATGACTGATCATGCGTGGGTGAACGGAGAGGGGGGGGGTCGTTTATAATTCCGTGATCGCCGTTAAATGCTTTATGTAGTATGGGTGATATATAGATCAGAGCAGTTTGTATGGATAATAATAAACAAACAGGCTGAAAGTAACATCAGCCTCCTCTTACCGTTGGGCGATGAGACTGGAGCAAAAAGATCCCAGTTATTTGATGGGGATCGAGTCGATACATTTCCGGTTTGTATAATACTAATACACGCCCAAATCATGTCGATTATTGAGTTATGGCAGCGATCCATATCCACAGTCAGGGAACAAACTTAACTTTTTGACTTACCAGCCATTTGGCTGGTAGATTTTTAAAAGTACCAGCCGGGCAGATTTTTTACCAGCCAAAAATTATAAATAGCTTTTTAGTATATCGCCATGTGTTATTATTACATATAATACTCTCATATGCTATTTTCAATTAATATCATAAACAACATAAGGAATATTAGCATAATTTTGAGTGGACTGAAGGAATGAGTCAGCGTTAATAGTTTTAAATGCTAATAATTTATTGAATAGAATAGAAGTGGGGTCGGGACACACACACACACACACACCGTGTTTCAACTCACCACCCCTGCATCATATTGTAGTCTGTCTTCAAACTTCCACTCCTCTCGAAACTTTTTTATATTTGAATATCAACATTATCTGTCCATCCTCAGTAAACTATAATATACTCCTGTCCTGAGTCCTGTGACTCCGTCGTCTTTCCAAACGCACGCACACACACACACAGGGAAGGGGAGAGTGCCCGCCCCCCCCCCCCCCATTTCCCTTTCCTCAGTGCTGTTCACTATGGCTCTGCCTCGTCTGATCATCAGGATTAGCTTGTTAGTTTACATTAACGTTGTAGTGATTGGTACATAAATGTAAATTTCGGGCAATGTGGGCATAAAGGAATGGCGACGGTGCAAAGCATGTAGCTGCATTGGACTTGTTGTGAGAAGAAAAAAAACATCACAGACTTGAGTCTGTAGGCGCACTGCTGTGTTAACGCTGCTGTGTTTAACGCTGCTGCTCTGTTTTCAAGAAACAACACGGAGTGGGCGGATATCATATGACTCGCGGAGTTGCTAAGGGTTTTTCAAAATAAGAGTATCATATGAACCTGAACGTTGCTAGCTGCCGGAGCCCAGATATTATGACTGGAGCTGCGCTTGGGGCGGCAATGAGACCCGCACAGGATTTTCAAAATAAGAGTATCGATATGAACTACACGCCAGCTGGCGGGCAGAGCTATTATTCTTAGTCGCCAGACGATAAATCTACACGCATTTGTCGAATGGCGTGTAGTTATTTTGTTCCCTGTCCACGGTGTGTGGCTAGAGTCCCGCGACGATATGCGAGTGGCCGGACGCATTTAGGAGACGCACCGATATCCAACCAGCCATTTCCGGTTTGGCAACTCGCCGATCATCCACCAGGGGGCAGTATTGAAGCGTTGCAGAGTTGTGCCGGCTCACACAGCATCAGACCAGGCTCCGTGAGGGAAATATGAATACCATGGCGAAAATATGAAATATGATCTCAATAACGTTGTACGCCGTGGATTGGCAGAATTCGCATGAACTTGAAACACGTCGTACAACATGATTGGCGGGGAAAGTGTTAATGACGTCAGATACGGTGCCCGCCAGTTGGATGTATGCAACCCAAAGTGTGGAAGTAAAGAACCTTCAGCTATATTGTCATCGTGTGGACATTCAATTCTTTCTGCTAGACACTAAAGGCCTCTACATGATACAGCAACTGCAACGCAACTGCAACACAACATCAGCACGACTTCAACGCAACATGTTGCAGAGGGTGTTGTAGAGTGTGTTGTGAGGATGTTGCGTACCTCTCCCCAAAATCTAATCTGAACAACCTTGCGTTGATGTTGCATAGCAGTGATTGGTTGGTTAGTGAATGGGGGGCAGGGCTGTCATAGAATAATATTGGTCCCGCAGGGAGGAATACCATCCTCGAGTTAATGTAATTTATACAAATGGAAGTATTGATTTCGCCGTAACGAATCATTAAAAAAATATACCGTTAACTGGAATATGTTGTTTCTTTACACATATGTTGGATTATGTAATTGGTTGTAAGCGGCACGGTGGTGTAGTGGTTAACACTGTCGCCTCACAGCAAGAAGGTCCATGGTTCGATTCCCGCTTGGGGACTAGGTTTCCATGATGCCAGTTACCCAGGTGGGGTATCTCCCAGGCCTTTCTGTGTGGAGTTTGCATGTTCTCCCCGTGCTCGCAAGGGTTTCCCCCCCCCGATAAGATAAACCCAATGGAAAAACATGCACAACAATAGATCGCTAACGCTGTGGCGTCCTTGACGAAGACGGACAGGAGCACTTGGATTGGTCCCCTGGCGCGGCTCACGTTGACGCCTGTCTGCTCCCGGCTGCCCTTGGGGGGGAAGGACGACGGGATGGGTTAATCGCAGATACGAATTGCATGCATGCATCGCATGTGTGCCGATTGATGACCTCTGAGCAGGTCCTAAATTATTATTATTATTATTGGTTTGTCATGACGAACCAATAAAAAAATCGCGAATTAGCGATATTTCATGATTTCCGCGGATCGCTTTCTATATTCTATAGTTTAGCTATGTGGAAATGGTTGGGCTCATTTGACAAAAGACGAGTTGCTGTACAATACTCCAAAAGCCGTTTGTTTATACATGCCGTCGTTCGTTCACAATTCCACGCTAAAAAAAGGTAAACACAAGCCGAAATCGAAGCCGATTTCCTGGAAGCGGAGTTATGAAGGGTTTTCTGCGGGGAGCGCAAATCATATTTTCTCGTCCGAGACACACTATTACAAGTGCATAATTTCACACACTGTACACTGTACACACACCACATATTGTTGTTTATCATTCATGAAATGCAACAGATATTATATAGGGATATTGTTATAGATTACGTTGTATGCATATATTTATTTTTACAATTACTGTATATATATCGCCTCAATGTCACAACTTACTGCATACATATCTCATCATAGCGATACTATATATAGGCATATTCAACGTGAATCAAAATATCTATATAAAAAGCAGCCATTTACCAAAATGTCCATACAACTTAAGCTTTACTGCATTTCATAAATCATAAACAATAGGTGGTTGTCGTTATTTGCTCATTTCTATATTGTATAATTGCATATATATATATATATATGCAATGTATACAATATAGAAATATCTATATGCAATATAGAAATTAGCAGAAACTACCTAATGTTATCGATGTATAAATGATGCTCCTTTTTCTGCTTGTTATCAATGGGTTGGTTGAGAAGGGAAGTTTCATCTATCTAGGGAACCTAGCTACATCCGGGGTACAATGTTGCATAGGCTGCGCGTCGATGTTGCAGAAGCATAAAGGCAGAGTGTCTTCAACACTGTTGCGTTGTCGATGTTGTGTTGCAGTTGCTTCGCAGTTTCTGTAGCATGCAGAGGCCTTAAAGGGGAACTCCACTTTTTTTGGAAATTAGCTTATTTAACATCTTCCCTGGAGTTAGACAAGAAGATGCATACCTTTTTTGTCTCTGTGCGTGCATTTTAGCTTTGGGAATAGACGCTCCGTTAGCATAGCTTAGCTTCATCACTGGAAGTGAGGCAGGACAGTAGCCTTACAGTGCCTTACAGTGTATTACAAGGTCTGACATTGACCAAACTTGATATGCATGACCTTGGTGGGCTCTAGGTCAACTCCTGAAAAGGGGGTCAATGTCAGACCTTGCAATCAAAAGTTAGGGGGCGCACTGAAATTATGGCAAGGGTTATTAGCCCCCTAACTTTTGATTGCAAAGTCTGACATTGACCCCCTTTTCAGGAGTTGACCTAGAGCCCACCAAGGTCATGCATATCAAGTTTGGTCAATGTCAGACCTTGCAATACACTGTAAGGCACTGTAAGGCTACTGTCCTGCCTCACTTCCAGTGATGAAGCTAAGCTATGCTAACGGAGCGTCTATTCCCAAAGCTAAAATGCACGCACAGAGACAAAAAAGGTATGCATCTTCTTGTCTAACTCCAGGGAAGATGTTAAATAAGCTAATTTCCAAAAAAAGTGGAGTTCCCCTTTAAGAGTGACAGCCAGAACAGAAACATTACATGGTGTCAGAAGTGGGATCAGAATTTCGGGGCGGTCAGGTGGCGTAGCGGAGATTGCGCTCGTCACCAATGCAAGAGGCTGCGGTCTCGACTCCCGGAGTCAGCATTGCTTGCGACTTGGGCTGATCGTCATACTAACTCGTTTGGCTGGGTTAGGGGCAGGGAACAAAATAAGTACCCGTCAAGCGCCAATGGCGGACAGATTTAAAGGGGAACTATCTTATAAATGGCCTTTTTCGGTGTTTAGCATTGTTTCCTAGCTATGTGGACTTATATTAATAGGATCTATGTCTCTAATTCTCATATTGGCGCATTCTTCCAATTCTCCTCTCACAATATTCACCCTCACTGAACTGAGTCATCTGAAAATTAACATATCTGTGATGTCAGAGATTTCTCAGCTGCATAATAATGTGGCAGTTGCAACCAGGCCACACAGTGGTTGGAGCCCAGCCTCAAAACGGCTTAAGATCTTGAGGTAGAAAAATGCTGTTTTTGAGTACTTGATTAGAAATACAAAACAATGAATTTTTTGGAAGAAAACCTTACAGAGGTGTTCCATAGACTCACAGGAATTGTGTAAAATTGCCCAAATAGTGAAAGAAATAGTAAAATAGTTCCCCTTTAAGGTTTGGCGAGTAACAATGAGAGGTCTGCCCGCCACCTGGCCGGTAACTAAATAGTTCATATCGATACTCTTATTTTGAAAATCCTGTGGCGGGTCTCATTTCCACCCCAAGCGCAGCTCCAGCTATAATATCTATGGCTCCGGCAGCTAGCAACGTTCGGTTCATATCGATACTCTTGTTTTGAAAAACCCGTGGCAACTCGGCGTCATATCCGCCCAGTCCGTGCTTCTGCTGGCATTAAGCAGAGCAGGGCTACACAGCAGTGCGCCTATTTTGCGACCCGAAATAAGTCTGTGGTGTTTTTTTTTCTCACAACGGGTCAAATGCATCTAACATGCTTTGCATCGTCGCCATTCCTTTATGCCCACATCACCCGAAATTAACGTTAGGTTAGCGTAAGCTAACAAGCTAATCCTGATCAGAGGCAGAGCCAGAGAACAGCAGACAGTGTGGACTGGGGAAAGGGAAATGGGGGGAGGGGGGCACTCTCCATTTCTCTGTGTGTGAGTGTGCGCATTTGGAAAGACGATGAAGTCAGGAGTATATTATAGTAAATTGAGGATTACTGAGGATGGACAGATAATGTTGATATTCAAATATAAAAAAAATAATAATAAATGAATTCATGATTATCATGCAACATAAAACAATTGTAGAAACGGTTTGCGAGAGGAAGGGGTTTATACATGCCCTGATGCCTCAGTGTATGGCAGTGTAAAAAGGTTGGTTGCCCTATAAATATATATATATGCGGTAATTAAAAAAAACATCCCTGAACCCTACCGTCATAGGCAACTACCGTCCTGTCTCTCTTCTCTCCTTCCTTTCTAAAACACTTGAACGTGCTGTATCCAACCAACTTACTGCTTATCTCTTACAGAATGACCTCCTAGACCCTAATCAGTCAGGCTTCAGGACTGGTCACTCCACAGAGACAGCCCTCATTGCGGTCACAGAGGCACTTCACTTAGCAAAAGCGAAAGGCCTCTCCTCTGTCCTGATTCTCCTAGATCTATCTGCAGCCTTCGACACAGTCAACCACCAGATCCTCCTCGCGGCCCTCGCAGGAATTGGAGTGGCTGGCTCTGCGCTGACATGGCTGTCATCATACCTCAATGACCGCTCATACCAAGTGTCATGGAGAGGGACCCTGTCGGCCACCCGCCCCCTGCGGACGGGTGTCCCCCAGGGCTCGGTTTTAGGACCCCATCTCTTCTCCCTCTACACTAAATCACTGGGTAACATTATCACGTCTCATGGCTTCTCCTACCATTGTTATGCCGATGATACTCAACTCTTCCTCTCCTTCCCTCCCTCAGATATCCACGTCTCTGAGCGGATCTCGGCCTGTCTGTCCGACATCTCCGCCTGGATGACGACCAACCACCTCAAACTGAACCTAAGCAAAACAGAATTGATCCACCTGCCGGCCAAAACCTCCCCCCTGACGACCTTTCCATCACAGTCGAGAATGCAGCTGTGACCGCGTCCCCGACCGCCAAGAACCTTGGTGTTGTCCTCGACGACCAGTTGAACTTCTCTGCTCACATCGCACCTGCCGATTCCTCCTGAGCAACGTCAGAAGGATCCGCCCCTTCCTGACCACCCAAAGAAGCCACCCAACTCCTCGTCCAATCAACAGTCATCTCCCGCCTCGACTACTGCAACGCACTGCTCGCTGGCCTCCCGGCCACTGCCACTAAGCCTCTTCAACTCATTCAGAACGCAGCGGCCCGCCTGATCTCAAACCTACCGAAGTCGGCCCATGTCACCCCACTTCTTAGGGACCTGCACTGGCTCCCCATTGCTGCACGTATCCGCTTCAAGACCCTCGACCTAGCATACCGTGTGGCAAAGGGAACCGCTCCCGCCTACCTCCGGTCAATGGTCTCTAACTACACACCCTCAAGACCCCTACGCTCTGCATCTTCTGGCCACCTCAGACCTACTCCTATCCAAGCTCCGGGAGGGTCATCAAAGAGAAGTCGCCTATTCTCAGTCCTTGCCCCACAATGGTGGAATGAACTACCCACCCCAGTTAGGACAGCCGAAACACGTCCAATATTTCGCCGTCGACTAAAGACGCACTTCTTCAACCATTATCTGAATTTATATAAAAAAAAATCTAACCCTAACTAACCGTACTGTCATGCACTTGTCCT
Source organism: Notolepis coatsorum (assembly GCF_963971535.1). Taxonomy (NCBI): domain Eukaryota; kingdom Metazoa; phylum Chordata; class Actinopteri; order Aulopiformes; family Paralepididae; genus Notolepis; species Notolepis coatsorum. The sequence continues at coordinate 4,226,420 of NC_140176.1, read as the reverse complement.
AATAAACTAACCTACACTGTAGCACTCAACACTTTGATGAACATTGTTGCTCAGCTGATAGAGTTGTGCCCTTCCTGCTGGCTTGTCATACAGAACATGTAAGTCGCTTTGGATAAAAGCGTCAGCTAAATGACTAAATGTAAATGTAATTAAATATATAAATGTAAATATTATTATTATTAAATGGGTTACAATTACAAATATGTGGAAGTGGAACCATATGGAAGGAGTAAGCCTGCCGCTAAAAAGAAAACCCACCGCGCCTTTCTCAGACGAAAAAGAAAGTTTCGAGAGGAGTGGAAGTTTGAAGACAGACTAGACTACAATATGATGCGGGGGTGGAGAGTTGAAACAGTGTGTGTGTGTGTGTGTGTGTGTGTGTCCCGACCCCACTTCTATGTTTCAATAAATTATTTGCATTTAAAACTATTAACGCTGACTCATTCCTTCAGTCCACTCATAATTATGCTAATATTCCTTATGTTGTTTATGATATTAACACTTTGATCGCCATGGTTAAATTCATAATTTACCATCCCTCACCATCTCTATTTGTCTATGGAGAAGTTCCCCTTCTTTGCAGGGCTATAACTTTTTAAATTGTATTGCTAAATTGACATTATCATGGCCCATTCAAGGTCCTATATATATTGTTCAGTGTGTAGCAACGTTATACTTTTTCATATATTCATACTAAAATACAGTCTACAGTACAAGTATGTTTTTATCGTTTTCTGCAGCTTTCTTCAGAACGTGATTTATAGCCCCAAATGCATTAGTTTCAAGTTTCAAGTTTCTTTAATAGTTGTCATACAGAGGTACAGAATACTTTTGTACAAAATGCTTCTTACTGTTGCGCTCCAGAGACTGTGCATGACAAGATAAGTATGAAATAAAAACATAGTAAAGATTAGAAGTAAAAAAAGAGGTCACAGTGTTCAGTTTAGACATATGTACAATGTTCGTAGACGTAGTTACCATACAATATACAATACTGTGCAGTGTACTAATATACAATACTATATAGTGCAAGGCATAAATGGACGAGGTGCAGTTTAGGTACAATTCACAGTAGGTGTACGAGTTGTAGTGCAAATCCTTTATCAATAAATATAAAGTGTAAGTGTGTTTGTGTGATCTAAAGTGTGGAGAGTGGGTGCTGCAGTGTGTTGTTTGTTTGAGTGAGTGTGTGCGTGTGGGTGTGTGTGCTGTGTGCATTTGATGGTTGTTGCATAGTGATTATTGTTCGTTTAGCGATTATTGTTCGTTGTTCGTTTAGCAGCCTGATGGCCTGGGGATAGAAGCTCCTTCTGAGTCTTTCTGTGCTCGCCTTAAGACTTCGGTATCGCTTGCCTGACGGCAGCAGTTCAAAGAGGCAGTTGTTCGGGTGGCTCGAGTCCTTAATAATTCTCTTAGCCTTCCCCTTGCACCGCTTGTTGTAAATGTTCTGGAGGGTGGGAAGCCCCCCTTCAATTGTGCGTTCGGCTGAACGTGTCACTCTTTGTAGTCTGCTACGGTCTTGTGCAGTGCTATTCCCAAACCAGGAGGTGATGTTGCCGGTCAGGATGCTCTCTATTGTACATGAGTAGAAGTTCCTAAGGATCTTCTGACTGACTTGGAACTTCCTTAGGCGCCTGAGGAAGTAGAGGCGTTGTCGTGCCTTCTTCACAACACTGTCAATGTGTGTGGTCCATGTCAAGTCCTCGGATATGTGGGCTCCGAGGTACTTGAAACTGTTCACTCTCTCAACCGGTGCCCCGTCGATGCTGAGGGGGCTGTAGTCCTTGACCCCCGACCTCCTGAAGTCCACAATCATCTCTTTTGTTTTGCTGACGTTCAGGGAGAGGCAGTTCTCCTGGCACCACTGTGACAGGTTCTCTACCTCTTCCAGGTAGGCCCTTTCGTCGTTGGCAGAGATCAGGCCCACCACTACTGTGTCATCAGCAAATTTGATGATGGTGTTGTTGTTCCGCTGTGCTACGCAGTCATGTGTGTACAGGGAGTAGAGGAGGGGGCTCAGAACACAGCCCTGGGGGGCCCCTATGTTGAGCGTGATGGATGAGGAGGTGCAGTTGCCGGCTCTTACCACCTGGGGTCTGCCCGTCAGGAAGTCCAAGACCCACTGGCACAGGTCATAGTTCAAGCCCAGGTCCCTGAGCTTGGCTATGAGTTTGGAGGGGACTATGGTATTGAATGCTGAGCTGTAGTCGATGAACAGCATTCTCACATAGTTCCCCTGCCTCTTGTCCAGATGTGATGCTGCTGTGTGCAGCACATGGGCTATGGCGTCCTCCGTGGACCTGTTGGGGCGATATGCAAATTGCAGAGGGTCCAGGTTGATGGGGAGGGAGGAACAGATGTAGCCCTTCACTAGCTTCTCAAAGCACTTCATGGCTATGGAGGTGAGGGCTACAGGGCGGTAGTCGTTGAGGCAAGCGGGCGTAGATTTTTTGGGTACAGGGATGATGGTGGACTTCTTCAGACAGGTGGGGATGACAGCCTGTTCCAAGGACAGGTTGAAGATGTCAGTGAATACCGGGGCCAGTTGGTCGGCACAGACTTTTAGGACGCGGCCGGGGATGCCGTCCGGTCCTGCTGCCTTCCTGATATCCACTTTTTTAAAGATCCGTCTCACCTCATGCTCTGTTACCCTGAACACTGAGTCTCCATCAGCAGACCCCCCCCCCCCCCATTGCCGTGGTTTGTAGGCTGGTGTTGTTATTCACAGCCTCAAACCTCGCATAGAAGGAGTTGAGATCATTTGCTAAGGAGATGTCACTGTTCAGTTTGAGGGGGGTTCCTTTGTAGTCTGTCATTGTTCTGAGGCCCTGCCACATGCCTCTAGAGTCAGCCTGTTCAAACTGAAGTTCAACTTTATCCCTGTAACGCCGTTTTGCCTCTATTACTGCTCTCCTGACGTTGTATCTTGCCATCTTGTGTTCTTCCATGTTGCCTGTCACCAGCCCGGTGTTGTATGCTGATGTGCGCACTTTCAGAGCCTCACGGACGGATTTGTCTACCCAGGGCTTTTGATTTGGGTAGATATTAATTTTGGTGGAGGGGATTATTACTTCTACCTGAGTACAGACATAGTCAATCACCGTTTCGGTGTATTCGTTAATATTGGCTGTGTTATCACGGAATACACTCCATTCTGTGCTTCCCAGCACTGCTTGGAGTGACTCCACTGACGTCACGGCCCAACGCTTAACCTCTCGCGAGACCACCGGCGTTCGCTTGAGACTCTGTTTGTACTTTGGCAAAAGGAATATGGCGGCGTGATCGCTTTTACCGAATGGACTAAGAGCCTGTGACTTGTACCCATTCTTAAATTGCGAGTATACATGGTCTAATATGTTCTCGCCTCTGGTGGGACAGGTCACATGCTGATAGAAATTCGGCAGCACCTTTTTAAGACGCGCGCTGTTGAAATCCCCCAAGACCAAAATGGCAGCGTCAACATTAGCTGCCTGGAGTTTGTTTACCTCGTCGTGAAGTTTTGAAAGTGCGACCCCAGTGTTCGCGTGTGGTGGAATGTACACTCCGATGAGGATGATGGACGTTAACTCTCTTGGGAGGAAGAAGGGTCGACATTTTATCATGATAAACTCCAGGTCTGGGGAGCAGTGGTTAGACAGTTCCTTTGTGTTGCCTAAATCGCACCACTCCTTGTTTATCATGAAGGCAATGCCGCCTCCTCTCGTCTTTAGTGACTCTTCTGCTGTCCGGTCTTTGCGGAGAACGAAGAAGTGGTCTGCCGGTTCTATTGCGTGATTCGGGACATCTGGACTCAGCCAAGTTTCTGTGAAACAGAGGACGTTACAATCCCGAATGTCCCTCTGGAATTGGATCCGTGCTCTGATGTCGTCCAATTTGTTTCCTATCGATTGCACATTGGCCAACAATATGCTGGGCAATGTGGTTCTGTGTCGTTTGGACCTCAGTCTGTTCCGGACCCCGGCTCTCTTTCCTCGTCTTCGCGGCGGCTTCTTCTGGTCTTGGCCATGGCCGGCATAACAAAGGATCTCGGCGGGCCATTTCTGCTGTTCAGCGATCCGATCCAGAGAGCAATCCAAACGGTAAGTTTTTCTTAATCCAATGTCAATGATTGACTGACGGTCATACACATATAATGCACCAACAGTTGGTGCAAATAAAACTCCTAATACTATAAAAATTAACAAAATAAAGCACAGTCTCGTCGGAGCGATCAGAAAGGCAGCCATCAGAGCAGCGCCAGTTAGTGTTCCGTATTAAGATAAGATAAGATAAGATATTCCTTTATTGATCCCCTTGGGGAAATTCAGGCATCATAGCAGCATGGGGGGGAGGGGGGGAGGGGTACAGGTAGTAAAACAACACAGTATACAGGTAGTAAAAGACAACACAGGCAGTGTAAACAATTTGATCAATATGGTCAATATAATTTACTATCTGACTAGCTGAGGAATATTCACATTATTATTCACAGTGTCACATGAGGTGCAGTATGCAAGAGGTAGTGTTATAATAATTTACTATCTACTGAGTATACATTAATCAAAGTACCAGGGTAGTCTACTTTGTCCCCCTTGGGTTCCTATAAGTCCCAGGTCAATGTCTGGTAGCAGTCGCTGTCGCTGCCCCCTGTTGTGGGGCCTGGAGGCTGCTAGTCGCTGCCCACTGTTGTGGAGCCTGATGGCCGCTGGTATGAAGGACTGTCCGAGGCGGTTAGTTGAGTGTCGGGGGGGGATGAGTCTGTGGCTGAACGAGCTTCTCATCTTGACTAGCTCGTCGTAGAGGGGGTGGTAGGGGTTCTCCATGATGGCATCCAGCTTCCTTATCATCCCCCTCTCTACCATCACCTCAAGTCTAGGTAGCTCGACTCCCACCACGGAGCTAGCCTTCCTCACCAGCTTGTTGAGCTTGTTGGTGTCCCTTGAGTTGATGTAGCCTCCCCAGCATGCCACAGCATAGAAGAGGATGCTGGCCACAACAGACTGGTAAAAAGACTGCAGCAGTTTGTTGCACACATTGAAGGACCTGAGTCTCCTCAGGAAGAACAGCCTGCTCTGTCCCTTCCTGTAGAGGGCCTCTGTGTTGTCCGACCAGTCCAGTTTATTGTTCAGGTGTACCCCAAGGAACTTGTATATGAAATACAGTTTGATAGCGATCTGTGCCAGATCAAAAATTTCAACTGGAGGTACTTCTAGAAGTTACTACGTATCATCTGATGATGACCAGATGGGCGGGGGGTCGTTTATAATTCCGTGGGCAGCGTTAGATGATTCATCCAGTGTGGGTCATATGATCATCATAGCAGTTTATATGGAACACGTTAGAATATAACGCTGCAACTCACCGTGGCTTCGTCGCGCCGCTGGCAGATGAGCGTGGAACAGAATTTTTTCTATTATGGGATGGAGAAATGCCCGATCCATTTCCAGGTTGTATAATAGTATATGTGAACCAATTCATGATGTTTTTTCGAGTTATTTGCACCGATCGATGTTCACTGTGTCAAGACGGAGTCTCTCTAACGATAGCGAGTGCCCGGACGACATATGGATGAGCACTTCCGGTCTGACGAGTCGCTTCCTGTTGGCGTTCTGCCGATCGGCCACCAGATGGCGCTCTTGAACCGCTAGAGAGTTGAGTGGAGCTTTGCAGTACATCTCAGGTCCCCGGAGGAGAAATATGATTTCGATCACAGATTTTTGAAATATTGATATCAAAGACGAGTTACGGCGTCTTCGGCAGAATGAGCATGGCTAGGAATGACGTCTAAACACGTCATCGGCGATTAAAGTGTTAATTGAAAATAGCATATGAGAGTATTATATAGTAATAATAACACATGGCGATATACTAAAAAGCTACTTATAATTTTTGGCTGGTAAAAAATCTGCCTGGCTGGTAGTTTTTCAAATTTACCAGCCAAATGGAGCACAGGAGCACAGGAGCACTCATTCAAGGGTACTATGACTATGCGTGCACCTCATGGTACCAAAGCACCTCAAACGGCGCTTAAAACAAAATTACAAACATCACAAAACAAACTGGTCAGACTACTACTTGACCTGAACCCCAGAACCCACCTCACCCCTGCCCACTTTGACAACCTAGGATGGCTTAGAGTAGACGACAGAGTACAGCAACTTGCAATGGGCCTGGTCTTCAAGATACATTACACCACGCACTAAGGTACCCATGTACATGTCGAAATACTTCCCAAAGGTCAGTGAATACCACGATCACAACACCAGAGGGAGCTCCACAAATCATGTAAAACCCAGATTCGGCTCAAACAAGGGACTAAACACGTTTCGCAATTATGCCACAACAATGTGGAACGCCCTACCCAAAGCTGTAAAGGAATGTGAATCCCTACCCACATTCAAAACCGCTCTAGTTAAAGAGCACCTACGGGAGGCTGCAATTCGAAACTGGCCACCGTAAATGCCCAAAACCCACACCACCTCCTAATAGACAGTCTCCTCCCCATCCCCTCCCCGCAGTATGTATATTTCTCTCCCACCCACCCACCCCCCCCTAATGTACAGTCCCCTCCCCATCATATGTATATACTCTGTCAGGATCTAGGGGTAACAGTACTGTATATTTGAATACCGTTTATGTCACAAATGTATCCGTACTAAATACCTATATGTCCCTATGCCATAAATGTCATGTATGTTGTGTATGTCATAAATGTCTATATGAATTGAAAATGGGGGACCCTGATGGAAACAAGACTAACGTCTTTCTCAGGTCTGCATCCCCTTAACAATTGTGTGTATTGAGCTTGTACCCATTCTGCAATCTGTTAAATAAAGTTCTCATTCATTCCTTCACCTGACGCAACACCAGTGGTGTGCCCACCTCGCCCTACACAGTCGGCTAAAAAATTTGCTGGATTCAATGGAGAAAATGGACATAATCCAGAAGGTCACTGAGCCAACAGACTGGGTTAATGCACTGGTGGTTAGTAGAAAAGCCCAAAACAGGAAAGCTTAGGATTTGTCTAGATCCCCCCCCGATGAACAAAGCCATCCAGAGACCCTACTACCCGCTCCCTATTCTAGATGACATTACCCCAAAATTAGCGGGTGCACAGTATTTCAGTGTGCTAGACGCCAGGTCTGGGTACTGGAATATAAAACTCAGTACAGTAACTAGGCTGCACTAGTCTCTCTGATCATGTTAGTACAGTAACTAGGCTGCACTAGTCTCTCTGATCATGTTAGTACAGTAACTAGGCTGCACTAGTCTCTCTGATCATGTTACAGTAACTAGGCTGCACTAGTCTCTCTGATCATGTTAGTACAGTAACTAGGCTGCACTAGTCTCTCTGATCATGTTAGTACAGTAACTAGGCTGCACTAGTCTCTCTGATCATGTTAGTACAGTAACTAGGCTGCACTAGTCTCTCTGATCATGTTAGTACAGTAACTAGGCTGCACTAGTCTCTCTGATCATGTTAGTACAGTAACTAGGCTGCACTAGTCTCTCTGATCATGTTAGTACAGTAACTAGGCTGCACTAGTCTCTCTGATCATGTTACAGTAACTAGGCTGCACTAGACTCTCTGATCATGTTAGTACAGTAACTAGGCTGCACTAGTCTCTCTGATCATGTTAGTACAGTAACTAGGCTGCACTAGTCTCTCTGATCATGTTAGTACAGTAACTAGGCTGCACTAGTGATTGATTGATTGATTGATTGAAAAGTTTATTAACAGATTGCAGAATGGGTACAGTACAGTACAGCTCAATACATACAATTGTTAAGGGGATGCAGACCAGAGAAAGACTTTCGACTTGTTTACATCAGGGTCCCCCATTTTCAATTCATCATAACATATATGACATACATGACATACAGATAGACAGTACTGCTACATCTATACATTTATGACATATCAGATTTGCAAATACAGTACTGTTTGTGATACAAAAGTGTCCAGAAAAGGAGTGTATATACATTTGGCATAGAAACTGTACATTGGAGGAGGTTGGTTGGGTGGGGTGGGGTTGGGTGGGTTGGGTGAGGGCTGTACATTGGAGGTGGGGGGGGGGGGGGGGGGGGGGTTGGGAAGGGGACACACACACATTTTACACTGTACATTTGAATATTGACAAAGCCTTACTTGGTCATTTACTGTACAACTAGGTTAGGACATTTGTAGGGGCCAGTTTCGAATTGCAGTCTCACGTAGGTGTTTTTTGAGAGTGTTTTTGAAGGTGGGTAGTGATTCACATTCCTTTACAGCTTTAGGCAGGGCGTTCCACATTGATGTGGCATAATTGCGAAACGTGTTTAGTCCCTTGTTTGATCCGAATCTGGGTTTTACATGATTTGTGGAGCTCCCTCTGGTGTTGTGATCGTGGTATTCACTGACCTTTGGGAAGTATTTTGACATGTACATGGGTACCTTGGTCGCGTAGTGTATCTTGTAGACCAGGCCCATTGCAAGTTGCTGTACTCTGTCGTCTACTCTAAGCCATCCTAGGTTGTCAGAGTGGGCAGGGGTGAGGTGGGTTCTAGGAGTCAGGTCAAGTAGTAGTCTGACTAGCTTGTTTTGAGATGTTTGTAATTTGTTTTTTAGTGCCTTTGAGGTGCTTTGGTACCATGAGGTGCAAGCATAGTCGTAGTACCCTTGAATGAGTGCTCCTGCTAGAGTCTTCAGGGTATTCTTGTTTACCAGAGAGGAGATCCGGTACAAGAATCGCGTTCGTTGGTTGACTTTTTTTATTACATTGGATGCCATTTTGTCACAGGAAAGATTAGCCTCTAGGATGGAACCCAGGTAGGTAATTTCATCTTTCCTTGTGATAATATTGTCACCCACTGTAACCGAGAAGCCGTCGGTCTTGCTGAGTTTGTTATTTGAACCGAAGAGAATGGACTCTGTTTTGCCCATGTGTAATGATAGTTTGTTGTCGGCGAGCCATATGCAGATTTTGCCTAGTTCCGAGCTGAGGGCTTTTTCAACCTGTAACTTGTTCTTGTCAGAGACCAGCAGGGCTGAGTCGTCCGCAAACAGGAACAAGTTGCAGTCACAAGCTGACGACATGTCATTTGCATAAATTAGGAATAGTAGCGGTCCTAGTATGCTTCCTTGTGGAACACCACAGCTCACTGTGAGGGGGGGGGATAGTGTACCGTTTACTTCCACCATCTGTTCCCTCCCCTCCAGGTAGGATTGTATCCAGCTCACTGATAAACTATCAAAACCAATTGCTTTTAGCTTGTCAATCAGAATGGTGTGATTGACAGTGTCGAAGGCCTTTTGTAGGTCCAGCATGACCATGCCGCAGTATTTGCCCGCGTCCACCTCTTGTTTGATGTGGTCGTTCAAGTAGAGAAGGCATGTGTCAGTGGAGTGGGATGTTCTGAAGCCAGATTGGAATTCGTAGATTAGATTTTTTTCCGCGAGGTACTTTTCGATCTGTTCGTATACTATTTTTTCCATGACTTTCGAGATGGATGTAAGGATAGAAACAGGGCGGTAGTTACCCGGGTCTAATTTGCTGCCCTTTTTGTGCAGGGGTGTTACTCTCGCAATTTTGAAGTCCTTGGGGACGTGTCCCTGTTTTATGGAGAGGTTTATTATGTGTGTGATGACTGGGGTGATGGCTGCTGCTGAGTCTCTGAGGAATTTGGAGGGGATGTTGTCATGGCCAGTGGCCTTGTTTGGTTGGAGGGCGCTCAGTTTTTTGAGTACCTCATCTGTAGTTACTATTTCCAGTTTGAAGTCGTCTTTGTGGACGCCTAGGTTCTTGTAGTATGCTACTATGTGTTCTACCCCATAATGCCCTGAGTGGGAGGGTAGTTTGTTTACCAGTGTTGTGGCTATGTTTGTGAAGAAAGTGTTTAAGTAATTGGCTACATCCAGCTTGTCTGTGATGAGCGTGTTGTCCGTCTTTATGTTTATGTTTGAGAACCTGGTTTTGAGTTTTTTACTGCAGCCTAGTTGATTGTTGAGTAATTTCCAAAGTTCACATGGTTTATTTTTGTTTTCCTCGGTTTTGTCATTGATGAAATTTTTTTTAGCAGTTTTGATCATGGAGTTTACGTCATTTCTTAGTCTGTTTCTTTCTAGTTTGAGTTCAGTCACGTGGTCTTGGAGTTCACTGCTCGTGCTTTTGGTAAGCTTTGACTGACTTTTACGAAACTCAGAGCATTTTTTGTCTCTAGGTAAATGACTGTACATTGGAGGGGGTTGGGTTAGGATATTTACAGGGGCCAGTGTTGAATTGCAGTCTCCCGTAGGTGTCCCTTGAGAGAGGTTTTGAAAGTGGGTAGTGATCCACATTCCTTTACAGCTTTGGGTAGGGCGTTCAACATTGCAAGTCTCTTTGATCATGTTAGTACAGTAACTAGGCTGCACTAGTCTCTCTGATCATGTTAGTACAGTAACTAGGCTGCACTAGTCTCTCTGATCATGTTAGTACAGTAACTAGGCTGCACAGCCGACAAACATAGTTGCTGCCTAAACAATATCCAGGTAAGATGGCGGACGGTTATCCCATGATTTATGGCGTAATGTCGCATCTAATGAATGTTTTATATATGGCAGCACCGCTGGTCTAACTATTGGGTACATTATTTAAGGTTAGGCAATTGTGAAATACTGTAATCACAAACGGGAACATATACCTATTGATCAAAGAATAATGTCCAAAAGACCTTCTGATTAAACAAACCTGCTTTGTGTTTCTTCATCTCACTTTCACAACACTCTGAAGTTGAATGAATGAATGAATGAATGAATGAATGAATGAATGAATGAATGAATGAATGAATGAAAACTTTATTTAACAGATTGCAGAATGGGTACAATACAGTACGGCTCAATACATACAATTGTTAAGGGGATGCAGACCTGAGAAAGACGTTTGTCTTGTTTCCATCAGGGTCCCCCATTTTCAATTCATATAGACATATATGACATACATGACATACAGATAGTCAGTACTGCTACATCTATACATTTATGACATACCAGATTTGCAAATACAGTACTGTTTGTGATACAGAAGGAGTCAAGAAAAGGGAGTATATACATTTGACGTAGAAACTGTACATTGGAGGAGGTTGGGTGGGGGGGGTTGGGTACATTGGGATATTGACAACCATACTGGGTAATTTACATTGGAGGTGGTTGGGGGGGGGGGGGGGGGGGGGGGCGGGGGGCACACTGTATAAACAAGTAACACTGTACATTGAGGGGGGGGGGGAGGAGACACTGTACAAACAAACACAATTGTACATTGAACTATTGACAAAACCATACTAGGTAAATGACTGTACATTGGAGGGGGTTGGGTTAGGATATTTACAGGGGCCAGTGTTGAATTGCAGTCTCCCGTAGGTGTCCCTTGAGAGAGGTTTTGAAAGTGGGTAGTGATCCACATTCCTTTACAGCTTTGGGTAGGGCGTTCAACATTGATGTGGCATAATTGCGAAACGTGTTTAGTCCCTTATTTGAGCCGAATCTGGGTTTAACATGATTTGTGGAGCTCCCTCTGGTGTTGTGATCGTGGTATTCACTGACCTTTGGGAAGTATTTTGACATGTACATGGGTACCTTGGTCGTGTAGTGTATCTTGTAGACCAGGCCCATTGCAAGTTGTTGTACTCTGTCGTCTACTCTAAGCCATCCTAGGTTGTCAAAGTGGGCAGGGGTGAGGTGGGTTCTAGGAGTAAGGTCAAGCAGTAGTCTGACCAGTTTGTTTTGAGATGTTTGTAATTTTGTTTTTAGCGCCTTTGAGGTGCTTTGGTACCATGAGGTGCAAGCATAGTCGTAGTACCCCTGAATGAGTGCTCCTGCCAGAGTCTTCAGGGTGTTCTTGTTTACCAGAGAGGAGATCCGGTACAAGAATCGAGTTCGTTGGTTGACTTTTTTTATTACATTGGATGCCATTTTGTCACAGGAGAGATTAGCCTCTAGGATGGAACCCAGGTAGGTAATTTCATCTTTCCTTGTGACAATATTGTCACCCACTTTTACGGCCAGTCTCGACTCCTCCTTAGTTCAGATGTGTCTCCAGCAGCTGCAGTTAGTCCGTTCTTTACACGATCACTGCATCTAGATCTGTTCAGAGAGTTAACGTTAGAGATTAGCAGCATTAGCTCGTTATAGCCACAGACAACGAGGTGAAGCATGGAGTGTGGTGCCCCTGGTGGCTAGGACGAGACATTGCATGGCATTTCCGTATTTCCTGGTGACGTCAAGGAGGGCTGGACCAATCAGCTACGTCCGTGTTACGCGCGCTGATTGGCGGAGAGGGGACGTCACTCCACATTGGGCCTAGCCCCTCCCCCCTGACCAGGCTCGGTTGAGACGTGCGGTTGGAGAGAGTGCGAGAGAGAGGGATGATGAATGAATGAATGAATGAATGAATGAATGAATGAATGAATGAATGATGAATGAATGAATGAATGATGAATGAATGAATGAATGAAAACTTTATTTAACAGTTTGCAGAATGGGTACAATACAGTACGGCTCAATACACACAATTGTTAAGGGGATGCAGACCAGAGAAAGACGTTTGTCTTGTTTACATCAGGGTCCCCCATTTTCAATTCATAGTGACATTTATGACATACACAACATACATGACATTTATGGCATAGGGACATACATGACATACAGGTATTTAGTACTGTTACATTTGTGACATACGATATGCAAATATACAGTACTGTTACGGTTACCCATAGATCCTGACAGAGTATATACATATGATGGGGAGGGGACTGTACATTAGGAGGGGGTGGGTGGGTGGGAGAGAAATATACATACGGTGGGGAGAGAATATATACATACGGTGGGGAGGAGACTGTACATTAGGAGGGGGTGGGTGGGTGGGAGAGAAATATACATGCGGTGGGGAGGAGACTGTCTATTAGGAGGTGGTGGGGGGGTTTGGACATTTACGGTGGCCAGTTTCAAATTGCAGCCTCCCGTAGGTGCTCTTTAAGAGTGGTTTTGAATGTGGGTAGGGATTCACATTCCTTTACAGCTTTGGGTAGGGCGTTCCACATTGATGTGGCATAATTGCGAAACGTGTTTAGTACCTTGTTTGAGCCGAATCTGGGTTTAACATGATTTGTTGAGCTTCCTCTGGTGTTGTGGTCGTGGTATTCACTGACCTTGATTTGATTGATTGTATGTCATAAATGTCCTGATGAATTGAAAATGGGGGACCCCGATGTAAACAAAACAAAAGTATTTTTCTGGTCTGCATCCTCTTAGCATTGTACCCATTCTGCAATCTGTTAATACGTTTTCAATCAATCAATCAATCAATCAATAAGAAGGACAACCATAAGCATCCTTCCTCCAGAAATCAACCAATCCTGGGCACTCCCATACCATATGGAAAAAGGTACACAGGCGTTTTTGTGTGCACAAAGCGCTTTTAGGTGATGGTATGGCTTTCTTTATGTAATATGCATGGAGTAAAGTATGTCCTATGTATAAAATCAAAATGGATGACTTGGTGGTTGGGAATTCTGGAGGATAGCAAAATGTTTTGCTAGATTAATAGCCCATTTAGACTGCTGCTATTGAATGGTATATCCACACTGGCACACTCTATCAATGGGTAGAGGCTTTGAAGAAGTCTTTGCCAACATGGCGTAAACCGTTGAGACCAGACCCCTGGGTCTGGTAAATATTGTGTGAAATGGATGGGTACCTAATTGACTATCCCAAGGTACACCATTGCTGTGCGCAATAGAAGCTAGAAGAAAGTGCCAGGTGAATTAAAGTGTTTCTGAATGTCTTGGAATGAGCAGAGACCCTTTACCGGCCAGTGGTTCTCAAACTGTGGTACGCGTACCACTAGTGGTACTTGGTGGTACTGCTGGTGGTACTTGAAAACATAAAAAAAAAATGATACTTTTTTTTTTTTTTGCAGTCAGGCCACTGAACTTAGAAGCAGGCCAGGCCGCGTGTAGCCTGTTTACACCGCATCCGCGTTTCCAGCACTCTGATTGGCCAGGTCATGTGACATGTGCGCCCAATAGCGTGTTTGCCCATTTCCGCGTCGAACAGCCTGCAAACTACCTGGCGTTCTATCGCCATGCTCTAAGACAAACTCTAACCTTAACCAACTTCGAAGAGTGCCTAAGCTTAACCAGTGTAGAAACTTGCCGTCCCACGATTGGCGCTCACAGTGGCGTCGCGTGGGTAAAATAACAGGGGAAGCCAAAAAAAATTATTAAAAAAAAATTATTAAATATTTTTATTAATATTTTTTTTTTTTTTTTTTTAAGTCAAGCAGTCACCATGTACACTACAGTATGGCTCGGCGGCCAGTCAAACTTTCTTAACAGATTGCAGAATGGGTACAATACAGTACGGCTCAATACACACACTTGTATAAGGGGATGCAGACCAGAGAAAGACGTTTGTCTTGTTTACATCAGGGTCCCCCATTTTCAATTCATAGTGACATTTATGACATACAAGACATCATGACATCAAATATACAGTACTGTTACCCATAGATCCTGACAGAGTATATATATATGATGGGGAGGGGACTGTACATTAGGAGGGGGTGGGTGGGTGGGAGAGAAATATACATACGGCCGGGAGAGAATATGATCTATGGGTAACAGTACTGTATATTTGATGTCATGATGTCTTGTATGTCATAAATGTCACTATGAATTGAAAATGGGGGACCCTGATGTAAACAAGACAAACGTCTTTCTCTGGTCTGCATCCCCTTATACAAGTGTGTGTATTGAGCCGTACTGTATTGTACCCATTCTGCAATCTGTTAAATAAAGTTTTCATTCATTCATTCATTCATTCATTCAAGTGTCTGTTGCGCGGCGCGCCCAGCCATCAGAGCGCTCCTACTGTAAAATGCGGAAGCAGTCATTTCAGCCTCAGTTTTACTCGTTTATAAAAATGATTTAAAATGTTTATTAGCAACGCCGAGCTTTCAAACCCTGCCGCATCTGTGTGTGAAACCCTAATGGAACGCTGGGTACCTTTGACATTTATATCCGATATATTTTGGACCCACCGCTAGCTTTTAAGCAGTGCTTGATGGTGCACATTAACCTGGCTACTACGGAGGAATAAGTGACTGCGTATTCCAGCCCCTGGCTTGCATTGCAGTCATGAAAGCTTGCCTGATAACGTTAGTTAGTCAGTCAGGCTGCTCAGTGCTTACCTGGTCAATAATGTGGTCCTCCTCTTGCCAGATAGATTTGTTAAATCATAATATCCACAGTGGTGTGCTCTGCTGGTCCTCAGTAAATGTCCCGCCGGCGAAAATAAGTTGCTATTAAAGTGCTAAATGTTAGATACACTAATAGAGGATTCAAACGTGCCCGCTCTGTTAATAACATTTTCAATCAATTCCGCGAGGGGATGATGTTCAGACATGTTTGTAGTAGACTACTAGACTGAGTGACGCCAGACAGTTTTATACTACTAATGGGATGTCACGTTAGGTAGTCAGGTGGAAACGTGAACTTCTGAGTGCCCCGCCTCCAGGGGGGAAAATATGCTGAGTGTTTTCCTCCCAGCTCCGTTTTAAACTTTTAGGGTGTGGCAGTCAGCTCGAATCTGATTGGCTAGGATCAGATTTGGACTCTATAATGCTGGAAGCCTGGGCCCTCATTCATCAACGTGTTCTACGCACAGATCTGTGCTTACCCTGTGCGTACGATCATTTCTAAGCAAAGAGTGGGATTCATCAATTTCGATTTGAACTTGACTCCGTGCTTACATCTACGCACAGGTCAGACCAGGCGTACCTGGCGCCCAGTGGTAGAATATATTATTACAACAAGGAAATGAGCTTCTGTGCATAATAACACTGGCATGTTCTGTACGAACCGTAGTTCATTATAGTTCATTGTAAAATAGCAACAGTAGTGTAATTATGGTCAAAACCCTATAAATAGCATTTGGAATAATAGATCTTTCTCTCAGAATGAATGCAGCATGGTTCATATAGCGTTATCGGAATATACGGGGTGTAGGCTACTGACTGACTGCGCTCCGCGTAGCTTGATTGATTGATTGATTGAAAAGTTTATTAACAGATTGCAGAATGGGTACAGTACAGTACAGCTCAGTACATACAATTGTTAATTGGGGATGCAGACCAACTTTCGTCTTGTTTACATCAGGGTCCCCCATTTTCAATTCATCATAAATCATAAAGCTCAACTCGTTATTATTTTGCGCAGACCGCAGAAACACGGGAACGTTTTGATTATATTTAAAAGGCTTTATGTTAAACGAAACAAGTGGAATTTCGAAGTTGTAAGCAGAATACAAGTCATATGAATATAGTGTTCTTCCCCCTTTTTACTGTATAAGAAAGAATAGAAAACGCATTGCAATGACACCAGATAGTGGACAGACTATGTATATGATGGGATTCAAGTTCGCGTTTTTGTTGATCATAGGCATGCTGTCAGAGTATGATATCTTCAAACATTCTAGAACATTTGTCGTCACAGATCATGTCCTAATAGAACATAGGCTATGGCATGGATCGTGGTATTGTGTGGACTGTAATTATTACTGTACCGGTACCACCCATTGTGACAACAGCCTTGTGAGTCCCGCACACAAACATGATGGAATTCAAGTTCATGTATTGAAAGGCAGGCTACATCATACATGCAGTGAGATTCATTGTTCTTGTATATGCTCTCTATTATTGTTTATATAGGCTACCCAATACTGACATCAAAATAGATTGTAGTATGCCTCTAGAAATCATATGCAGCAGGTAGAAAATTGACGGGAGATCCATCGCGATTTGGAATAAAATTGAGGAGAACTTTAATCCCTGGGTATTAATCAAACAACACGGGAAAAGGCAGTCATATTCCAGCGCGGTATTTATTAGTGTTTGCGCTGCCCAGGCAGCAATGGTTAATAGATATCATATCCGACATCACCGTAAGTGTACACGTCTGTCAGCCTGTCTCATGACACGCTTCCCTCGGCTTAGTCCATTTTTCCACATTTCATGGGTGTATTCCATTACCGTATATGGTTAATCGGGGCGTTTCTGGTATGCAAATACGTGAAAGGGTGCACGAGCCTCGGCGCAGAGCCAAGGTGGGATTCATCATGACAGGTGTGCGTAGAGCCTGCGTACGCACGTGTGATGAATCCCGACTTCCCTGTGCGTACACTAGTTCTACATTCCGTGCTTACGTGTGGAAATAGAACATGTTCTACGCACACATTGATGAATGAGGGCCCAGAGACCTACCCACTGCCTCTCCTATACTAGCTGCAATGAGCACCGTGAGTCTGACAGTGTGTTAGAGGGAGTGAGAAGGAGAAGAGGGAGACATTTAAAAAAATATATATATATATATAACACAGATGCACAGATGAAAAAGAATGTAAACTATATATATATATATTTTTTTTTTCATATTTCATATTTCATATTTGATATGAATTTATAGGGAGGCATGGCTTCCGTTGGCTTCCATAAGGATTCGCCACTGGGCGCTCATGTCACATCATGACCTGGCCAATCAGAGCGCAAAACGGGAACACGGAAACGCGGATGCGTTGTAAAAAGGCTTCAAGCGGCCAGGCCAGTGTTTCTGGTTGCAGCAGCGCGATAGTTAGATAACCTAAATAGGGAACAACCAGGAGATCACTGTGACAGAGTAATGCAGTGTAAACAGTCATACATCTTTAATTCAACTTCAGCCCTGATCATAACCATTTATTTTTTTAGATTTTTTTGTAATGTCAGATAAAAAATGAAATACTCCCACTTTTCTGAAAAGAGTTGGTGTTAAATCTGACATTACAAAAAATCCATCAAAATCTGTGTTGTTGCTAATCATTGACACATATAGCCTGTAATAATCCCCACCAGAAAAATGTACTTTGCATTTGATATATTGAAAATATTTAACTTTTTGTGTGTTTTTTTTAACAATAATTTGTGATGCCGTCACACAAACTGGCATTTAAAGGGTAAAAATTAAATAATTCCTGCACCAGAATGCAGGAAATTAAGTTTTTGTAACAAAATAATTGTGTGTGTGTGTGTGTGTGTGTGAGAGAGAGATAATGAAGTACAATTGCTTGCTGTGAGAGAGAGAGAGAGAGAGAGAGAGAGAGAGAGAGAGAGAGAGAGAGAGAGAGAGAGAGAGAGAGAGAGAATTAAGTACATTTGCTGAAATACAGTTCTTAATTTTCTCACTTGCTATGTGAGAATGTTAGATATTATGTTCTCAATGCCCCTTGCATTGTATGAGTTGTGTGGAAGCGTTTGCTAGTTCTAGTGCAATCCCTTTGTACATTGTGGCTGTGTCTGACAAAAGTTTACAATAAATAATGATATTAGGAATACATTTGCCTCCTGCGTGAACTGTGCATAGCTGAATAGACTGTATTTGAACGCCGGTCATATCATATACTCCAGGTACTTGGAGAGGCAGCTACGTTCTCAGGTGGTACTTGGTGTAAAAATGTTTAGAACTACTGCTCTACCCCAAAAAAATCAGCAAGTGTAAGAACTCCCTTATTACACCACTGGGGGGCAGTATTGGACGCCTCCCAACTGGAGACCAGTGTTATCATGGGCGATTGAAGGTACAAATATTACAAATATACAAATTGAAGGATATTTTGTGTGTATTCTGGCTCCTACATTTCCAATCCCTAATTGTTACCGTGGAACAATTATCAATAAATGATAATATTGCTGCCACATTCTACAACATTGATACATACAATATATACGGTAATAACATTATGGAAGTCCATTTCTTTTTTTAAGTTAAAGTCCAAGTCCAATGTGATGTGTTCGTCTCTTGACATTGACCACTGAAGTCTTCCTAGGGATCAGAGCTTCAAGCACGTGACCCACCAGTTATTCTTTTATCTACTTTTTCTGTATTTTTCTCCCATCCCAATAATTATTTTTGTCGTTATGCCAATTCCCTTCCTGGTCATTGCGCGCATTTTCCCCCCACTTGCCGGTCTAGGGAGGGTCGATAGATACTATCACATGTCCCCTCCGATACATGTGGAGTCAGCCAGCCGCTTCTTTTCACCTGACAGCGAGGACTCTCACTGGGGGAGCGTAACGCGTGGGAGGCTCACACTACTTCCCCCAGTTCCCTTCCTTGCTGAGCAGGCACCCCGACCGACCTGTAGGAGCCGTTGTTTACAACGACCAGGATACACACCCCAACCGGTTCAACGTTTGAAAAAACTCAACATTAATGTCTATAGACCTTTTTGTTTAATTCTTTTCTGTAGAGTATTTCCACTTTTAAGTAAAATATCATGTCCTAATGGCTACACAGCATTTTAAAGTATTAAATTATAACACAATGAAAGAGTCAAAACAAGCATATAAAATATATTTTATTGACTAAATCAAATAAGGAGGTACAGAATCTTTGTGTTTGATATGAATGAAGATAAACAGAAATCAGTCACAAAACAAAAAGAAGTCCCAAGGGTTCCTATTGTGTATACTACTTAGTATAAGTACACGGGGTTCCTATTGGGTATACTGCTTAGTATAAGTACATGGGGTTCCTATTGAGTATACTACTTAGTATAAGATAAGTACACGGGGTTCCTATTGGGTATACTGCTTAGTATAAGTACATGGGGTTCCTATTGTGTATACTGCTTAGTATGGGAACAGAATTTTTGGGCGGCACAGTGATGTAGGGGTTAACTCCCAGCTAGAAGGTCCTGGGTTCAATTCTCGCTTGGGGACCAGGTTGCCGCGTTGCCAGGTACCCAGGTGGGGTATCTCCCTGGCCTTTCTGTGTGGAGTTTGCATGTTCTCCCCGTGATCGCAAGGGATCCACCTCCAGATAAAATAAACCCAAAGGAAATACATGTAGAACAGATCGCTAACGCTGTGGCGTCCCTGACAAAGAGCACTTGGATTGGTCCCCGGGCGCGGCCTACGCCGCAGCCCATGTCTGCTCCCAGCTGCCCTTGGGGGGGAAGGACGACGGGATGGGAAAAGTGCAGAGATTCAGATTCAGATTCCTTTATTAAGCCATTTGTGTAAAACATTTTGTGTAATTGTTGCGGCATTACAGTGTATGCATGTGTGTGTCTACTTCTTCTAAAAAAGTACATGGGATTTCTATTTAATATACTGCAAACTGTGTTTGGGGAACTGTTCTCTTTATTCTTTTCAAGTCTACTCTCAGCTTAAATGGAAGAACTAAATGGTTTCTCTCCTGTATGAGTTCTAGTGTATCTTCATATTTCCTTTATCACTGAACCCTTTCCCACAAACTGAACAGCTAAATAGTTACTCTCCTGTGTGAGTTCTCATGTGTCTCTTCAGATTTGCTTGCTGATTGAACCGTTTCCGACAAACTGAACAACTAAATGGTTTCTCTCCAGTATGAGTTATCATGTGTGTCTTCAGACTTGTTTGCTGATTGAACCGTTTCCGACAAACTGAACAACTAAATGGTTTCTCTCCAGTATGAATTCTCATGTGTGTCTTCAGATGTTGCTTCGTACGGATCCCTTTCCCACAAACGGAACACCCAAATGGTTTCACTCCGGTATGATTTATCATGTGTGTCTTCAGACTTGTTTGCTGATTGAACCCTCTCCCACAAACTGAACAACTAAATGGTTTCTCTCCAGTATGAATTCTCATGTGTATCTTCAGACTTGTTTGGTACTTGAACCCTTTCCCACAAACGGAACAACCAAATGGTTTCACTCCGGTATGATTTATCATGTGTGTCTTCAGACTTGTTTGCTGATTGAACCCTTTCCCACAAACTGAACAAACAAACGTTTTCTCTCCAGTATGAGTTCTCATGTGTTTCTTCAGATCTTCCTTCCTACTGAACCCGAACCCTTTCCCACAAACTGAACAGCTAAATGGTTTCACTCCAGTATGAGTTATCATGTGTTTCTTCATATTTGATTTAACATTGAACCCTTTCCCACAAACTGAACAGCTAAATGGTTTCTCTCCAGTATGTGTTATCATGTGTTTCTTTAGATTTGTTTGCTGACTGAACCCTTTCTCACAAACTGAACAACTAAATGGTTTCTCTCCAGTATGTGTTCTCATGTGTCTGTTTAGACTTGTTTGCTGACTGAACCCTTTCTCACAAACTGAACAACTAAATGGTTTCTCTCCAGTATGTGTTCTCATGTGTGTCTTTAGATGTTGCTTCCTACTAAACCCTTTCCCACAAACTGAACAGAGAAGAGCGCTATATAAATCCAATCCATTATTATTATTAAATGGTTTCTCATCATCAGTCTCAACTCCAGAACCGTCATCATCACCGTCATCAGTCTCAGCTCCAGAACTGTCATCACCGTCATCAGTCTCAGTTAGAGAACAGTCTGAAGAGAGAGGCTGGCTATCTCTAGTTGGTTCTAAATCTCCAGCTGGATCTAAGTTACTGGCTAGTTCTGCTACTCCACAGTCCTCTCCTTCAGGTTCTGTTTTCATGTGTTCAGTTGAGGTGCTGGGTAAAGAGTATGCTCCTCTGTTTTTCTCCCTTTGGGTTTGAAGAGGCTGGAAGGATCGAGCGTTCTCTTGACCATTTTCACATTTCATAGGTTGTAAGGTCATCTTGGAGCCATCAGCCTCCTCTAGATCTTGACACAGTTCCTCCTGTTCCTCTTTGATCCGTAGGAGCTCTGTGTCCTGGGTTTGGCTGAGCTGTGAGGACTGAGGTTTCTCTTCATCATGTTCACTCTTCACAGAGACAGGAAGCTCCTCTCCCTCCTGACTGATCCAGAGTTCCTCCTGTTCCTCTTTAATCTGTAGGCGCTCTGGCTCCTCCTGGTCCAGACTGGGGCTCCTCTCCTGCTGCTCAGGGGGAACCTCCTCTTCACAGATAAACAGCTGTAAGGCCATGGAGTCTAGAAAGAAGGGCATACAATCATTTAAATGTAATTTGTTGTAACCATTGCTTTTGAAAGTAACAAAGGGACAGGTCACTATTTCACATTACACTCTTAACAGGAAAGTAACAACACGCTGAACCAATATATAGGGATGCACAGATCCTATACCCAGGGGAGGAAATTAGGCCATTTTACTCACCAAATGAGTATTCTTTATGTTTGGCGAGTGATTCATGAAGAGCACTCGCCACACTGGCAAGTAGTAAGCAAAACCAAAAAAATCATTCTGCAATCTGCTGATTCGCTTACTGGCAAGCCGAACTCTAACTCCCCCCTTATGATTCCTCCCATTTGCGCCTCATAATAATCCATAACCAATGAACATCATCATTGCGCTCTAAGCTCCTCGAATGAACACTAGTTTTCTAGAAGATGTCGCCCATCTAGGGGAAGTGGACAGACCACTGCGTGCGGCCCTACAGACTCCTGTCACCGGCTTGACAACGTAGACAAAAACACATCAGTGAATGAAAATAATTGCATGTAGAGTTGTCGCTTGGTATGGTATTTATTTTAGACAACAAAACATATACAGATCATTACATCACATATTTGCTTTTGTCAAGGAGAGGAACGAAAAGCCAATGACTTATTTACATCGTTGTCCTTGGAAGTCAAGGAGTTTCAAGTTTCTTTAATAGTTGTCATACAGAAGTACAGAATACTTTCATACAAAATGCTTCTTACTGTTACGCTCCAGAGACTGTGCTAGACAAGATAGTATCAAATAACATAGTATAGCATGTAAATTAGAAGTAGAAAATGAGGTCACAGTGTTCAGTATAGACATATGTACAATGTTCGATGCAGAATAGACGTAACTGAGTTACCATATAATATACAATACTATGCAGTGTACTAATGTACAATATTATATAGTGCAAAGCAGAAATGCAGAAATGGGATGAGGTACAATTTACAGTAAGGTGTACGAGTTGTAGTGCAATCCTTCATCAATAAATATAAAGTGTGGGGAGTGGGTGCTACAGTGTGTTTGTTTAAAGTGAGTGTGTGCTATAAAGTGTGGGGAGTGGGTGCTACAGTGTGTTTGTTTAAAGTGAGTGTGTGCGTGTGGATGTGTGTGCTATGTGCGTTTGATGGTTGTTGTTGTGTAGTGTTCATTGTTCGTTAAGCAGCCTGATGGCCTGGGGATAGAAGCTTCTTCTGAGTCTTTCTGTGCTCGCCTTGAGACTCCGGTATCGCTTGCCTGACCGCAGCAGTTCAAAGAGGCAGTTGTTCGGGTGGCTCGAGTCCTTAATAATTCTCTTAGCCTTCCCCCTGCACCGCTTGTTGTAAATGTTCTGGAGGGTGGGGAGCCCCCCTCCGATTGTGCGTTCGGCTGAACGTGTCACTCTTTGTAGTCTGCTTCGGTCTTGTGCAGTGCTATTCCCAAACCAGGAGGTGATGTTGCCAGTCAGGATGCTCTCTATTGTACATGAGTAGAAGTTCTTAAGGATCTTCTGACTGACTTGGAACTTCCTTAGGCGCCTGAGGAAGTAGAGGCGTTGTCGTGCCTTCTTCACAACACTGTCAATGTGTGTGGTCCATGTCAAGTCCTCGGATATGTAGGCTCCGAGGTACTTAAAGCTGTTGACTCTCTCAACCGGTGCCCCGTCGATGCTGAGGGGGCTGTAGTCCTTGACCCCCGACCTCCTGAAGTCCACAATCATCTCCTTTGTTTTGCTGACGTTCAGGGAGAGGCTGTTTTCCTGGCACCATCCCGCCAGGACCTTGACCTCTTCCAGGTAGGCCCTCTCGTCGTTGGCAGAGATCAGGCCCACCACCAATTTGATGATTGTGTTGCTACTCCGCTGAGCCACACAGTCATGTGTGTACAGGGAGTAGAGGAGGGGACTCAGAACACAGCCCTGGGGGGCCCCTATGTTGAGGGTGATGGATGAGGAGGTGCAGTTGCCTGCTCTCACCACCTGGGGTCTGCCCGTCAGGAAGTCCAAGACCCACTGGCAGAGGTCATAGTTCAAGCCCAGGTCCCTGAGCTTGGCTATGAGTATGGAGGGGACTATGGTATTGAATGCCGAGCTGTAGTCGATGAATAGCATTCTCACATAGTTCCCCTGCCTCTTGTCCAGGTGTGATGCTGCTGTGTGCAGCACATGGGCTATGGCGTCCTCCGTGGACCTGTTGGGGCGGTATGCAAATTGCAGGGGGTCCATGTTGATGGGGAGGGAGGAGCAGATGTAGCCCTTTACTAACTTCTCAAAGCACTTCATGGCTATGGAGGTGAGAGCTACAGGGCGGTAGTCGTTGAGGCAAGCAGGCTTGGATTTTTTGGGTACAGGGATAATAGTGGACTTCTTCAGGCAGGTGGGGGTGACAGCCTGTTCTAAGGACAGGTTAAATATGTCAGTGAATACCGGGGCCAGTTGGTCGGCACAGACTTTTAGGACGCGGCCGGGGATGCCGTCCGGTCCTGCTGCCTTCCTGATATTCACTTTTTTAAAGGTCCG
Source organism: Notolepis coatsorum (assembly GCF_963971535.1). NCBI lineage: Eukaryota > Metazoa > Chordata > Actinopteri > Aulopiformes > Paralepididae > Notolepis > Notolepis coatsorum. The sequence goes on along the minus strand of NC_140176.1, from coordinate 4,202,015 downwards.
CCTCACCTCATGCTCTGTTACCCTGAACACTGAGTCTCCATCAGCAGCAGACCCCCCCCCCCCTTTGCCGTGGCTTGTGGGCTGGTGTTGTTATTACCAGCATCAAACCTCGCATAGAAGGTATTGAGGTCATTTGCTAAGGAGATGTCACTGTTCAGTTTGAGGGAGGCGCCTTTGTAGTCTGTCATCGTTTTGAGCCCCTGCCACATAGCTCTAGAGTCAGCCTGTTCAAACTGGAGTTAAATTTTATCCCTGTAGCGCCGTTTGGCCTCTGTCACTGTCCTCCTTACGTTGTATCGCGCCACCTTGTGGTCATTCATGTTGCTTGCCACTTGGCCGTCGTTGTATGCTTTGGTGCGTGCTCTCAGAGCTTCACGGACGGATTTGTCTACCCAGGGTTTTTGATTTGGGTAAACTCTCATTGTGGTAGTGGGGATTGTTTCTTCCACCAAAGTATGAACATAGTCCAGCACTGTCTCCGTGTAGACATTAATGTTATCTGTGTCGCGGAACACGCTCCAGTCTGTGCAGTCAAACGCAGCCTGGAGCGTCTCCTCTGACGTCTGTGTGTCTCTGAAGCACCCCGAGGGGAGGGGTTGGTGGGGTGGGAGGGAGGACGGAGAGAGGTTCCCGCTTAGACTAATTACAGTTGCCATCAGCTAGTACCGAAGGGGGAGGTTATGACTACAGTTGCCGTCATAGGGGCGGGTGTTTTGGCTTTGGTGATGGGTGATGAGACAGCCTTGGGTTCCTCGCCTCCAGCACGCGCACATCGCCAGGCGTACACGTGGGAGGGGGGGTTTGGGTAGGGATTGGGGGTGGGGGGCCTGCCATCCATCTTATCTACTCCAGACAGTTTCGTTCTGTTCTTGGTATGGTGTTGGGTAGCAACGCCTGATCTTATCTTGACTGACTCCCCAGCGTGGCCTTGCGCATAGACCTCGGGCATTCTTCATTCTTCAGCAGACCTGATAATGTGGGGGGGGGGGCTTTCGGATATCAGTGCGGTCTGACATGGGGGCGAACAACAGCACGCGACGCGTCTCCTTCGAGTCGGATGAGAATGACAAGTCAACAAGCATTAGCCGGCTAGCTACCTAGCATGTAACAAGCTACCATAACGCGCATTCAACATAGTGGACGACTATACTGAGCGGCTTTGCTTAAATGCAGCCGAGTGACATTTTACTATTACCGGGTTTCCCCCCATATCACCACTCGCCCATATGCCCTTCACAACGGTGATGTTGTCATACTTGTCATTCAGAATACACCTGCTGAACCCCTAGTGTTGACATGAGATTCGATTCCAATGTATTGTCATCATACAGCACAAGTACAGTACAACCAGAATACATTTGGCATCCAACCAGAGTGCAAATGTAACAAGTCAAGTTCAAGTTGTTTTATTTAGCTATTACATTACAGTGAAATGCTTGGTTCTTTCACTGCCCAGCCCAGTCCAGCCCAACCTAGACCAGCCCAACTTTCCCTGCCCAACCCAGTCCAGCTTTCCCTGCCCAGTTCAGCCCAACCCAGTCCAGCATAGTTCCCTCTTTCATGTTAATATTTGATATCCTAATATTTTGAAGAGTAGAGACGGTGTGATTAATATATGTTTTATGCTAATATTGTGAAGAGTAGAGACACTTAATGTTTTATGGTAATAAATATTTTAAAGAGTAGAGACACGGTGTGATTACTACTATGATTGAAAATCTATTTAGACGAAGACATACAAAGAAGTAATTATCACAATTAGCGATTTATTTATGGCTGGTAAAAAATCTGTTTGGCTGGTAAAAAAAAATCATATACTCGCCAGATGCACAGATCCTATACCCAATACCACTACCAGGCTGATACTAGCTACATGTGATCAGTATCGACTACAGGTGGTCTGATCCATTACCACGTTGTCATAAAGCATCCTCCTCCACTAACATCCCAGCAGCAGTGCATGGTGGAGAAGAAGAAGGACAATGTTCCTGCTGATTCTGCTTGATGAGATGTTGGACAAAGGTTTGGAGTTTTTATTATATAAGGCTATAAAACAAGTGTACATGTACACCTCCAATACTTTACATGTACACATAACTACACGTACACCTCCAATACTGCACATGTACACACAACTACACGTACACCTCCAATACTGTACATGTACACACAACTACACGTACACCTCCAATACTGTACATGTACACACAACATGCCTTTGAAAATGGGGGACCCTGATGGAAACAAGACAAACGTCTTTTTCAGGTCTGCATCCCCTTAACAATTGTGTGTATTGAGCCGTACTGTATTGTACCCATTCTGCAATCTGTTAAATAAAGTTTTCATTCATTCACACCTCCAATACTGTACATGTAGCTACAAAAAGGCAAGGGAATCTAGAAAGTAAAACGGGAGGATTTCGAGGTAAGGAGACTACTCCTAATCCACCTCTTAGTACTCATGTGGATTCTGCTTTGTTGGTCAAATCAAGAGAATTGAGGACCCAAGTCTCTGAACATAAGAGCAACATTGGAAATCAGGATGAAAAGTCTCCTGTAGCCAAGCATCTCACTGCTGCAGGCCATGAGGTTTGTAGGCTGAGGTTCCAGAGCATTGAGGTAGTGAATCCCTTGAAAAGAGGGAAAGAGGGAACAGGGAAAGCCTGGTTTCAAACATCGGGTTAATTGAATATGGCTAATGGGACTTTTGATCGACTTAGTTGAACCAGGTAATAGGGCCCAGATCACACCAGGAGACATAAACAGATCACACCAGGAGACATAAACAGATCACACCAGAAAACAGATCACACCAGGAGACCTAAACAGATCACACCAGGAGACCTAAACAGATCACATCAGGAGACCTAAACAGATCACATCAGGAGACCCAAACAGATCACATCAGGAGACCTAAACAGATCACAGCAGGAGACCTAAACAGATCACACCAGGAGAGTTAAACAGATCACACCAGGGCCCTATTCCCCGTACCTGGTTCAACTAAGTCGATCAAAAGTCCCATTATCCAGATTCAATTAACCCGATGTTTGAATCCAGGCTTTCCCTGTTCCTCGAACCAGACTTGATACTCAGGATAATTGCGCGTGGCCGCCTCACCTGAAAAGGCATCATATGTCGATTGCAGAAATCCTGATTTTCTAACGGCATTGATTGAAAACTTTATTAACAGATTGCAGAATGGGTACAATACAGTACGGCTCAATAGCCTCGCCGACAAGTTAAATACATAATCTATAGGCAAATTTTAAGTCCCTCATTACCCCAATCAATCAGATTATATTTCTTTAAATGTGCCTGCTGGCAGTAGGCTTAATGGAATGAATAATCTAATGAGATCTTGCTAGCGAAAATAATTAGTTAAACTCTTTCCGAATAAGTAGACAAAAACAAGCCCAAAGAATATCTAATTGAACGAATTAATAGATACTTATGAGGATATCTGTACTGTATGTGCTTAGGTATCATGTACTACATAAATACATGGTTCCCAAAGTTTTCAAGGCGCGACCCCCGAAATAACGTGTCAGAGAGGCTTGGAGGCTATACAGTTTCACTATTAATCAGGTTTTAATCTGTTTCGGACATCATCCATACATGCATTGAATAGATTAACCTTTGGTTTATACCAGTGACACCAGTCATGTTAATCACCTTCTTGTTCATCATCAGATTAACACTAACAGTGCTTGAACAGATAAATGCATTTTCTCAAATGCATTCATCAAACCGTCAAAGGCTTGCAATTGCTCATTCATTTTCTCAAGTCACGTCCACGTCATCAAATCCGTCAAACAGCGCATCTCCTCAAACATTTTAATCCCAGTTACAATATCACAATAACGTGCGAGTGACACAATTCAATAATCCACATATTCAGATTTGTCATCATTCATATCCATAATCCACGCATGAAGACGCTTCAATTTATGCTTGAATGAACACAATCCGGGCGCAAATACATCCACAGCCAAGAATATGAAACTAATCAGAGCCAAAAAAATCCCTGCGTGATTCACATTTGCAATGCTCCGACGTTATTAAAATAACCACATAGTGTGTATATTGCACCTCGCGAGCGCCGTACATGACGTGCATTATTTAGAACAAAGTAAATACATAGACTGAATATGATTTATTATCAGCATTTTAGGTATATTATTTTACATCTCAAAAGCCCCCTCTAGAAAAACTAAGCACAAAAACATAATTCAGAATGGTATAATGCAGGGTTCAAAATTAAGGGGGGCTTGGGGCAAAATGCCCTCGAAAATTTACCAAATGCCCTCGAAAATCAGTTAAGGGGGGAAATAAAAGCACCCGACAGTTTACTAATTATATATATAATTATATATATGCTCTAAAGTATCGATAGTATATGTGTACTTATGCACGCTAGAGAAGCGGGCTGAAAAATCGATTATTCATGCCCTGGTCAGCGCTAACGTTATGCACACACACACACGCTGTGATGGCGGAGAAAAAACATCTGATTAAGCCAAGACTGGTAAAATAGTAAATCAGATGTTCTGCAAAAAGATTAATCCAATTCCTGATCGCCATTCCAAATATTGATTGTGTTTATTGATCCAACGTTATAGCACCAAAACACATAATCCACGCTGCTCTGAGTGTCCTCGGTCCATCTGTTATAACGATACTGCATGCCCGAGATGGGAAACCCCGGGACCGGAATTTTTTTCTGATGCAGTCCCACCCAATCCAATCCAATGATGTGCAATACCATCCGGGAGATGATAGGCGGCAGTATTTGCCCTTTTCGAGCTCAGACCCATTCCCAATGATAACGTCAGGCTGGATGGATGAAAAATGAATGGATATTGCTAATAAAAGAAATAACGATTAAAACCCGAGTTTTCTCGGGTCTTGGCACTCAACGCATGGCGAGTTAACCTGACTAATCTCGTGGTTGGCACTGAATGGGTTAATGACAATCACCTGCTATTTGATTACAATCACTTGGTGACCAAGATGTCTGCGATTGAATACAATGAATAGGGTAGGGCTGGATGTAAGTCTGTCCTCGAAGCCTGTTTTTGGGATTCGAACCTCGTCAGGGTTTTTCGAACGAACGTTAGAACATTCGTTTTTAATTTATAAAAACAATTTAAAAATTCAAATATTTTTTTTAAATTTTATTTTATTTTTATATCCTCAAACTAAATCCTCAATTTGAATAAAGTGATTAAATTAGTATTTTTTTATTTATTACATCAACTTTCCAGACCCAGACCAGGGAGAAGCCCCAGCCCAACTAAACCAATTAAATCAACTTTCTTTAACACATTGAGTGCCACGCCCCTTTGACCATATATGGGCTAGAGGGAGGTCAATGGGGGGAGGTCGGGGAAATTTGCGAAGGCTTAAACTATATCTTAAATTATGGCTATGGGTCTAAAACACCCCTCGCTTATCAATGACTTGCTTGCAGTCAACATGTACGAAACGGATTGTTTTTTCACTGGTACATTTCCGTTTTATACCGTTTTGAATACGAGTATAGTTTGAGAGTTCTAGTAATTCCAGAGAAATTCGGCGATAATAGCTCTTTAGTGGAATACACAAAACACGTTGTCATTTTCCGGCTGATTTATGAATAGTTTTCAAATAAACGCTAGATTATCGATAGTATATGTGTACTTATGCACGCTAGAGAAGCGGGCTGAAAAATCTATTATCCATGACCTGGTCAGCACTAACGTCATACACAGACACACACAGACACTAGGGGTGGGAATCACCAGAGGCTGCACGATACGATACTATCACGATACTTGAGTCACGATAGGATAGTATTGCGATACTAAATATATTGCGATATGCTGAGTATTGCGATATTAATATTGCGATATATTGCGATGTATTACCTTTTTTCAACTGCAAAGTAAAACTTTGTCAACATGTTTTATCTAATCAAATAAAGTTCAGTCTGTTCATCTCACTTCAATCATTTGTATTGCAGAACATGGTATTTTCTCAAGCAGACAGATGTAAACCACTGTAATCTGTGTTGCATGTACCTGACAAACTGAACCGTTTGTATTACAGTCATATTCCAACTTAACTGAATGCACATGTGTGTGGACTACTGTACTATTACAGGTATTGAAATTAACAATGCAACTTCCTTATACAATTTTTTTTAATAAAAACAAAAAAATATTTATGAATAATTAAATATCGATACTTGGCGTCCCTGTATCGATACAGTATCGCCACGCAAAGTATCGCGATACTACTACGTATCGATTTCCCCCACACCCCTAACATGATGGCTGAGAAAAAAAACATCTGATTAACCCAATACTGGTAAAATAGAGTCCTTACCTCACATCAGATGTTCTGCAAAAAGATTAATCCAATTCCTGATCGCCATTCCAAATATTGATCACGTTTATTGATCCAACGTTATAGCACCAAAACACAATCGACACTGCTCTGAGCCTCGCCAGTGAATGTGATAACACGATACTGCTTGCCAGAGATGGGAAAACCCCAGACGGGACTTTTTTCCTGATGCACATGCCCACCCAATCCAATCCAATGATGTGCATTACCATCCGGGAGACGATAGGTGGCAGTATTTGCCCTTTTCGAGCTCAGACCCATTCACAATGATAACGTCAGGCTGGATGGATGAAAAATGAATGCATATCGCTAATAAAAGAAATAACGATTAAACGACGAGAAAACTCATCATTGGCACTCAACGCTAGGGCTGGGCGATATGGCCTAAATATGATATCACGATATTTTCTGACCTTTCGGCGATACACGATACGCATCACGATGTTTTTCTTTTTTTCCCCAAAATTCATTATGAGGCTTACCAAGACAGTATTTGAGTTTGCAAGCTAACATTAAAGACAAAATAAAATACCCATGCATTTAGCATTTTTATATTATATATTAGATTTAGATTATTGGATTATTAGATTATATATTGCATATATTTAGCAATGAGATATTATATGATTTAGATATGAAATATGATGAATTGAAAATGGGGGACCCTGATGTAAACAAGACGAAAGTCTTTCTCTGGTCTGCATCCTCCAGTCCGCTGTTGACTGTTGTTGTATTGAGCTGTACTGTATTGTACCCATGCTGCAATCTTTTAATAACGTTCTCATTCATTCAGTCGGCAAACAGAATCATTTTGATTGACAGTCGCGTCTGCCAATTACGTCACATCGCTTGCACCCGCCCTGCTGTTCTTAGCACCAATCGGAAAGCGCGTATTTATTTTTTACTTCCGCCATGGAGAGCTCAATGACAATAACAATGGCAGCTCGCCGCGTCCGACGTTTAGCTTTTAGCTCCGCAGAAGGACTAAACGACTGGAGGCATAATGATTTTACTGAAACGGATGTTATAATAAAAGCCTTTCCATACATCTGTCTGATTGAAAACTTTATTAACAGACCGCAGAATGGGCACAACTGAGTCAGCACGGGCTGAGATATGAACGAGCTTGCTATATCTAGGTCGACCTCGGTCGGCACTATGTAAATACGCTGATGTTATTGAAAGTGTAACTATATAGAGACCTCTGAACAGGTCCTGCATTATTATTATTATAACGTTAATGCCACAACGAATGCCTTTGTTATCATAAGTAGTCACCTTTGATGCAGTAGTGTGTGTGTGGGGCGGCGCTGTTCAAAAGTGTCAACGTGTGGACCAGATTGACGCGACACAAGCCTCTTGGGCAAAACATCACGATATCCACGATACGTTTAAAAAGTGTATCGTTAATGAACTGTACCCGATATTTATATAATATCGTCATATCGCCCAGCCCTACTCAACGCATGGCGAGTTAGCACGACTAATGTCGTTGTTGGCACTCAATGTGTTAATGAATATAACGCAGTTTCTTTTAATACTATAATATTAGTGTAGCCTAATCTTTATCTGCAACTGTGAAGAAAAACCCCATTGGTTTAAACAGAATTAATCGAATTTTTTTATTATTACAAATTACAAATTCGAATGTTGATTTAGAATTCGAATGCCAACGTAACGAACGAAGGTTTGAACGTTTGAGCTCAGCCCTAGCTGGATGATAAGGCCAAAATATCACAATATATTTCTTAGTTTTCATCAGCTCCTAGAAGTGTGTGCGTAACTTTATGAGTGCATGGCAGCGCAATGCTGAAAAAGCGCAAACATGCCCAGAGATTTCCACTAGGGCTGACATTCGAATTTTTTTTGGAATTCGAAGCTTCTGGGCCGATATTTTTTTTTTATGTTGTGGTACTTGTACAGCACTTTGTTCAACTTTGTCAGTGCTGTAAAGTTTAAACCTTTTTAAATCTTTAAACAAACGAAACACTTTGCTTTCATGGAATATTTTAAGCAGTCATTTGAGGCTTTATAAAAGCAGCACAATGAACACAAATCTGTCAGTGCCGAGTCCGACCTCATCTTAAATAACAAACAGCATTGCTTGTTGTAGTTAACAAAGAAAGGCAGAGTTGATTTTGCAACTAAAAATACAAAAATAAAATTTATAAAATGTTTCTTTTAATATATTCAAATTTTATTTTCATATTCGAATCCCATGCCCATCGAACGAAGGTTCGAAGTATTTAAGACAGCCCTAATTTCCACTATAATAAAGTTTACATGAGAATAAAATACGGGCCACCCATTTTGAGATGTACAACATGTATGCAAACCCCAGTACTCACTCTTCTCATTCAGCCTTTGAGGGCTCTCCTCTTCTTCCATTGACACCCGAGGGCTGAGAGGGCACACAAGGTCAGGAGGAAGTCCACTGCTGGGGTCTACATCCTGGGGTGGAGAGACCGCTGGCTTGGGTGTTGGAGTTATTGGCTGCGGTGGAGGGGCTGGAAACAGAGAGGTGACCACCTGCTGCCGGGGCTGTTTCACCTCAGTTTTCCGAGGTATGAGGACAACACTCTTCCTCGCCTGTGTGGTGGCGGACAGTGAGGCACGACACTTTTTCACCATAGTCTTTAGAGGAAGAAGGGTCAAGCTTTCACTGACCAACTTCAAAGCAAGAGAGGAAACAGTCCAAGCAGGTAAAACTGGAGTCTTCACACCAACAGATAGGAGGGTCTTACTACCTGTGCCCGAAGCCGGTAAGGCTGAAGTCTTGACAGCCGCGGATGCGGGGGTCTTGGTAGAAGTGTCTGATGCTTTTCCCGCCAGACTCTTGGTGATCAGAGGGGCAGGAACAGGGGTTTTGTAAGCCGTGACTGACGATGGTTCAGCTGGACTCTCGTGATCGGTACCAGGCAGAGGACAGGAGGCTGGTTTCATCTGGACGGTGGCCACATGGAACGAAGTGATGCCCAGGTAACCCTTCCTACTGAACCCTTTCCCACAAACTGAACAGCTAAATGGTTTCTCTCCAGTATGAGTTATCATGCGTTTCTTCATATTTGTTTGCAAACCGAAACCTTTCGCACAAACTGAACAGCTAAATCGTTTCTCTCCAGTATGAGTTATCATGTGTCTCTTCAGAGTTTCTTTAAGCCTGAACCTTTTCCCACAAACTGAACAGCTAAATGGTTTCTCTCCAGTATGAGTCATCATGTGTTTCTTCATACTTGATTTAACATTGAACCCTCTCTCACAAACTGAACAGCTAAATCGTTTCTCTCCAGTATGAGTTATCATGTGTCTCTTCAGAGTTTCTTTATGTCTGAACCTTTTCCCACAAACTGAACAGCTAAATGGTTTCTCTCCAGTATGAGTCATCATGTGTTTCTTCATACTTGATTTAACATTGAACCCTCTCTCACAAACTGAACAACTAAATGGTTTATTTCCAGTATGAGTTATCATGTGTTTCTTCATATTTGTTTGCAAACCGAACCTTTTCCCACAAACTGAACAGCTAAATGGTTTCTCTCCAGTATGAGTCATCATGTGTTTCTTCATACTTGATTTAACATTGAACCCTCTCTCACAAACTGAACAACTAAATGGTTTATTTCCAGTATGAGTTCTCATGTGTGTCTTCAGATGTGTTTGCTGATTAAACCCTTTCTCACAAACTGAACAACTAAATGGTTTCTCTCCAGTATGTGTTCTCATGTGTCTATTCAGATCTCCCTTCAAACTGAACCCTTTCCCACAAACTGAACAACTAAATGGTTTCTCTCCAGTATGTGTTCTCATGTGTGTCTTCAGATGTGTTTGCTGATTAAACCCTTTCTCACAAACTGAACAACTAAATGGTTTCTCTCCAGTATGTGTTCTCATGTGTGTCTTCAGATGTGTTTGCTGATTAAAACCTTTCCCACAAACTGAACAACTAAATGGTTTCTCATCATCAGTCTCAACTCCAGAACTGTCATCATCACCGTCATCAGTCTCAGCTCCAGAACTGTCATCACTGTCATCAGTATCAGTTAGAGAACAGTCTGAAGAGAGAGGCTGGCTATCTCTAGTTGGTTCTAAATCACCAGCTGGATCTAAGTTACTGGCTAGTTCCGCTACTCCACAGTCCTCTCCTTCAGGTTCTGTTTTCATGTGTTCAGTTGAGGTGCTGGGTAAAGAGTATGCTTCTCTGTTTTTCTCCCTTTGGCTTTGAAGAGGCTGGAAGGACAGAGCGTTCTCTTGACCATCTTCACATTTCACTGGGTCTACTGTGATCTTGGAGAGATCAGCTTCTTCCAGCCCTTGATCTAGTTCATCTTTAATCTGCTCTGGGTCCCGGTTTTGGCTGAGTTGTGAGGACAGAGTGTTCTCACCTTCATTTTCACATTTCATAGGTTGTAAGGTCATCTTGGAGCCATCAGCCTCCTCTAGATCTTGACACAGTTCCTCCTGTTCCTCTTTGATCCGTAGGAGCTCTGTGTCCTGGGTTTGGCTGAGCTGTGAGGACTGAGGTTTCTCTTCATCATGTTCACTCTTCACAGAGACAGGAAGCTCCTCTCCCTCCTGACTGATCCAGAGTTCCTCCTGTTCCTCTTTAATCTGTAGGCGCTCTGGCTCCTCCTGGACCAGACTGGGGCTCCTCTCCTGCTGCTCAGGGGGAACCTCCTCTTCACAGATAAACAGCTGTAAGGCCATGGAGTCTAGAAAGAAGGGCATACAATCATTTAAATGTAATTTGTTGTAACCATTGATTTTGAAAGTAACAAAGGGACAGGTCACTATTTCACACGACACTCTTAACAGGAAAGTAACAACACACTGAACCAATATATAGGGATGCACAGATCCTATACCCAGGGGAGGAAATTAGGCCATTTTACTCGCCAAATGCGAGTATTCTTTATGTTTGGCGAGTGATTCATGAAGAGCACTCGCCACACTGGCAAGTAGTAAGCAAAACCAAAAAAATCATTCTGCAATCTGCTGATTCGCTTACTGGCAAGCCGAACTCCAACTCCCCCCTTATGATTCCTCCCATTTGCGCCTCATAATAATCCATAACCAATGAACATCATCATTGCGCTCTAAGCTCCTCCAATGAACACTCGTTTTCTAGAAGATGTCGCCCATCTAGGGGAAGTGGACAGACCACTGCGTGCAGCCCTACAGACTCCTGTCACCGGCTTGACAACGTAGACAAACTTAGACAAAAACACATCAGTGGATGAAAATAATTGCATGTAGAGTTGTCGCTTGATATGGTATGGTATTTATTTTAGACAACAAAACATATACAGATCATTACATCACATATTTGCTTTTGTCAAGGAGAGGAACGAAAAGCCAATGACTTATTTACATCGTTGTCCTTGTAAGTCAAGGATGCTTGAAAACACATACAACTCATTACAGAAAATCATTCACAATTATTACATTTGCATAGCAATAATGGCACAACCCTTAATTAATAGAAACATGTCCATTTGTTGAAACATGTTAATTTAGCTGTGAGTCTGTGTGTCTCTGATGCACCCCGAGGGGAGGGGTTGGTGGGGTGGGAGAGAGGACGGAGAGAGGTTCCGGCTTAGACTAATTACAGTTGCCATCAGCTAGTACCGGAGGGGGAGGTTATGACTACAGTTGCCGTCATAGGGGCGGGAGTTTTGGCTTTGGTGATGGGTGATGAAACAGCCTTGGGTTCCTCCCCTCCAGCGCGCGTACACGCGGGAGGGGGGGTTTGGGTAGGGGGTGGGGCCTGCCATCCATCTTATCTACTCCAGACAGTTTCGTTCTGCTCTTGGTACGGTGTTGGGTAGGAACGCCGCATCCCTGATCTTATCTTGACTGACTCCCCAGCATGGCCTTGCGCATAGACCTCGGGCATGCTTCATTCTTCAGCAGACCTGAGAGTATGGGGGGGGGGGGGGCTTTCGGATATCAGTGCGGTCTGACATGGGGGTGAACATGACAAGTCAACAAGCATTAGCCGGCTAGCTACCTAGCATGTAACAAGCTACTAGGGATGGGTACCGAATTCGGTACTTTTGAGGTACCAAACCAAAACACGTCGGTACTACCGAGTATCGAATCAAGTGAGAAACCAAATAATTTTTTTTTTTTTTTTACTTTTTTTCTTTTCATGTCAACGTTCACACGCACAATATATGCTTACCTAGGATTTGACTTGATTCAACAACAAAGCAATCGGAGCAATGACAAGCCGAAAACTGTCGAAATTGTAGTTATTTGAAGTTTGGATTTTTTTTTACGACTGAGGTAGGTAAATTAAATTTCTTGAGAATAAAGTACCGAAAAAAGGTACCGTTGGGTACCGGTACAAATGTGAAAGGTACCCATCCCTACAAGCTACCATAATGCACATTCAACATAGTGGACGACTATACTGAGTGGCTTTGCTTAAATGCAGCAGTGACATTTTATTATTACCGGGTTTCCCCCCATATCACCACTCGCCCATATGCCCTTCACAACGGTGATGTTGTCATACTTGTCATTCAGAATACACCTGCTGAACCCCTAGTGTTGACATGAGATTCGATTCCAATGTATTGTCATCATACAGCACAAGTACAGTACAACCAGAATACGTTTTGCATCCAACCAGAGTGCAAATGTAACAAGTCAAGTTCAAGTTGTTTTATTTAGCTATTACATCACAGTTAAATGCTTGGTTCTTTCACTGCCCAGCCCAACCGCGTGAATATTTTAGGCAACCAACTTGTGTTCAGCGTTTCTCTGATTGGCCACTACGCCCATGTGACGGCGGCAGTGCGGAGAGCGGCAGTGCGGAAATAGGCTGCATTCTATTGCCATTCTCTGCGACAAACTCTAACCTTAACCAACTCCGAAACAGCGCCTAAACTTAACCCTTCTAACCTTAACCAACTCCGAAACAATGCCTAACCTTAACCAACTCCGAAACTAGGGATGCACCGATATGAAAATTTGCCACCGATACCGATTGTTCAACTAACACAATCGGCCGATACCGATTCCGATATTTGTGGCAACAATTTTTTTTTAAATATTTTTTAAATATATATTTCCTTTGTAATATTTTTTTTTTTTTGTACTTTTTTTTTTTTTTTATGGAACTACTGTACATTTGTGTTACAAATTGTGCTCACCGATATGAACATAGGCCTCTTTACTTACTTAAAAAAAGGAAACATCAAGAAATAGCACTATCTCTCTCCCAGTATGTTCTGCAGGGCTGCATCTAGATACTAGTTCTCCCAGCATGGTCTACCTGCTGGGCTGCAGCGAGATACTATTGTCTCAACCAATGAAATTTTGATGACAGTCGATTCTGCCAATTACGTCACACACCGCTTGCACCCGCCTCTGCTGTTACCACCAATCGGCAAGCCGTATACATTTTTTACTTCGGCTTTTGTCCGCCATTGATTTTGAGTTGACGAGAGGTTTTCTAGAACAACAACACGGTGCGGCTGACGTTTAGCTTTTAGCTCCGCAGGATGACTTAAATGAGGCATAATGATTTTACTGCAACTAATGTTATAATAAAACAAAGCCTTTCTATACATGTCTGATTGAAAACGTTATTAACAGATTGCAGAATGGGTAAAACTCATGGCTCTGTGAGCAACGGAAGGAACTGAGCTAGTATGAACGCTTGCTTCGTTCGGGTAAATAATATGCTGATGTTATTGAACGTGTAACACTAACTATATAACGTTAATGCCACAAAACGAATGCCTTGTTAATCATAAGTAGTAACTTTGATGCAGTAGCTTGTGTGTGTGTGTGTGTGGGGGGGGGGACTGGGGACGGCATTGTGCAGGTCGCGAGTGAACTTTTTTTTGTCTTGACGCTACACAAATTGATGGATATTTATCGGCTACTGCCATCGGCACATTTGAGCTTATCGGCCGATAACGATACCCGACCGATACATCGGTGCACCCCTATCCGAAACAATGCCTAAACTTAACCATAACCAACTCCGAAAGAATATTGCCATGCTCTAAGACAAACTCCAACCTTAACCAACTCCGAAACAGCGCCTAAACGTAACCCTTCTAACCTTAACCAACTCCGAAACAATGCCTAACCATAACCAACTCCGAAACAATGCCTAAACTTAACCGGCAAAAGAATGCACGTTAAAAAAAAGCGCGGTGGCGTGGCTAGACACAATATTCATGCAGCCCAACCTAGACCAGCCCAACTTTCCCTGCCCAACCCAGTCCAGCTTTCCCTGCCCAGTTCAGCCCAACCCAGTCCAGCATAGTTCCCTCTTTCATGTTAATATTTGATATCCTAATATTTTTGAAGAGTAGAGACGGTGTGATTAATATATGTTTTATGCTAATATTGTGAAGAGTAGAGACACTTTTTTGGTAATAAATATTTTAAAGAGTAGAGACACGGTGTGATTACTACTATGATTGAAAATGTAGACGAAGACATACAAAGAAGTAATTATCACAATTAGCAATTTATTTATGGCTGGTAAAAAAAAATCATATACTCGCCAGTTGGCTGGTAAGCCAAAAAGTTAGTTTCCTCCCCAGGCTATACCCAATACCACTACCAGGCTGATACTAGCTACATGTGATCAGTATCGACTACAGGTGGTCTGATCTAGGGCTGGGCGATATGGCCTAAATATGATATCACGATATTTTCTGACCTTTCGGCGATACACGATACGCATCACGATGTTTTTCTTTTTTTCCCCAAACAATTCATTATGAGGCTTACCAAGACAGTATTTGAGTTTGCAAGTTAACATTAAAGACAAAATAAAATACCCATGCATTTAGCATTTTTATATTATATATTAGATTTAGATTATTGGATTATTAGATTATATATTGCATATATTTAGCAATGAGATATTATATGATTTAGATATGAAATATGATGAATTGAAAATGGGGGACCCTGATGTAAACAAGACGAAAGTCTCTCTGGTCTGCATCCTCCAGTCCACTGTTGACTGTTGTTGTATTGAGCTGTACTGTATTGTACCTATACTGCAATCTGTTAATAACGTTTTCATTCAGACTGCAAACAGAATCATTTTGATTGACAGTCGCGTCTGCCAATTACGTCACACCGCTTGCACCCGCCCTGCTGTTCTTAGCACCAATCGGCAAGCGTGTATTAATTTTTTACTTCCGCCATTGGAGAGCTCAATGACAACAACAATGGCAGCGGTAGCTCGCCGCGGCCGACGTTTAGCTTTTAGCTCCGCAGAATGACTAAACGACTGGAGGCATAATGATTTTACTGCAACGGATGTTATAATAAAAGCCTTTCCATACATCTGTCTGATTGAAAACTTTATTAACAGACCGCAGAATGGGCACAACTGAGTCAGCACGGGCTGAGATATGAACGACTAATGCTTGCTATATCTAGGTCGACCTCGGACGTTGCTATGTAAATACGCTGATGTTATTGAAAGTCTAACTATATAACGTTAATGCCACAAAACGAATGCCTTTGTTATCATAAGTAGTAACTTTTGATGCAATAGTGTGTGTGTGGGGCGGCGCTGTTCAAAAGTGTCAACGTGTGGACCAGATTGACGCGACACAAGCCTCTTGGGCAAAACATCACGATATCCACGATACGTTTAAAAAGTGTATCGTTAATGAACTGTACCCGATATTTATATAATATCGTCATATCGGCCAGCCCTAGTCTGATCCATTACCACGTTGTCATAAAGCATCCTCCTCCACTAACATCCCAGCAGCAGTGCATGGTGGAGAAGAAGAAGGACAATGTTCCTGGTAATTCTGCTTGATGAGATGTTGGACAAAGGTTTGGAGTTTTTATTATATAAGGCTATAAAACAAGTGTACATGTACACCTCCAATACTGTACATGTACACACAACTACACGTACACCTCCAATACTGCACATGTACACACAACATGCCTTTGAAAATGGGGGACCCTGATGGAAACAAGACAAACGTCTTTTTCAGGTCTGCATCCCCTTAACAATTGTGTGTACATGTGTACAATTATTTTCTTTTTTATTCTTTATCATTATTATTATTATTATTTAAATTTTTCTTGTTTAACTGTGGATTGTGTTTCTTTTATAATGGTATAAATGATTATTTGTGTAAATAAGGTTATACGACGACCATTAAGAAAATACATGTTAGTTTAGGAATAAGGGGCAGGTAATTATAAGATTTATTCTTCTTCCTGCTCCTTTTGTCCATGGAATGGCTATTTATGATTTTTTAATGAAGAAACTATGATTGTATTATTCCATGTGGCAAATAAAAAACTCTGAACTGAACTGAACTGAACTGTATTGAGCCGTACTGTATTGTACCCATTCTGCAATCTGTTAAATAAAGTTCTCATTCATTCACACCTCCAATACTGTACATGTAGCTACAAAAAGGCAAGGGAATCTAGAAAGTAAAACGGGAGGATTTCGAGGTAAGGAGACTACTCCTAATCCACCTCTTAGTACTCATGTGGATTCTGCTTTGTTGGTAAAATCAAGAGAGAAATGAGGACCCAAGTCTCTTAACATAAGAGCAACATTGGAAATCAGGATGAAAAGTCTCCTGTAGCCAAGCATCTCACTGCTGCAGGCCATGAGGTTTGTAGGCTGAGGTTCCAGAGCATTGAGGTAGTGAATCCCTTGAAAAGAGGGAACAGTGAAAGCCTGGTTTCAAACATCGGGTTAATTGAATCTGGCTAATGGGACTTTTGATCGACTTAGTTGAACCAGGTAATAGGGCCCAGATCACACCAGGAGACATAAACAGATCACACCAGAAAACAGATCACACCAGGAGACCTAAACAGATCACACCAGGAGACCTAAACAGATCACATCAGGAGACCTAAACAGATCACATCAGGAGACCTAAACAGATCACATCAGGAGACCTAAACAGATCACACCAGGAGAGTTAAACAGATCACACCAGGGCCCTATTCCCCGTACCTGGTTCAACTAAGTCGATCAAAAGTCCCATTATCCAGATTCAATTAACCCGATGTTTGAATCCAGGCTTTCCCTGTTCCTCGAACGCTGATCACTGTCGTTAATTCGAACCAGACTTGATACTCAGGATAATTGCGCGCGGCCGCCTCACCTGAAAAGGCATCGATTGCAGAAATCCTGATTTTCTAACGGCATTGATTGAAAACTTTATTAACAGATTGCAGAATGGGTACAATACAGTACGGATCAATAGCCTCGCCGACAAGTTAAATACATAATCTATAGGCACATTTTAAGTCCCTCATTACCCCAATCAATCAGATTATATTTCTTTAAATGTGCCTGCTGGCAATAGGCTTAATGGAATGAATAATCTAATGAGATCTTGCTAGCGAAAATAATTAGTTAAACTCTTTCCGAATAAGTAGACAAAAACAAGCCCAAAGAATATCTAATTGAACGAATTAATAGATACTTATGAGGATATCTGTACTGTATGTGCTTAGGTATCATGTACTATATAAATACATGGTTCCCAAAGTTTTCAAGGTGCGACCCCCGAAATAACGTGTCAGAGAGGCTTGGAGGCTATACAGTTTCACTATTAATCAGGTTTTAATCTGTTTCGGACATCATCCATACATGCATTGAATTGATTAACCTTTGGTTTATACCAGTGACACCAGTCATGTTAATCACCTTCTTGTTCATCATCAGATTAACACTAACAGTGCTTGAACAGATAAATGCATTTTCTCAAATGCATTCATCAAACCGTCAAAGGCTTGCAATTGCTCATTAATTTTCTCAAGTCACGTCCACGTCATCAAATCCGTCAAATAGCGCATCTCCTCAAACATTTTAATCCCAGTTACAATATCACAATAACGTGTGAGTGACACAATTCAATAATCCACATATTCAGATTTGTCATAATTCATATCCTCTCTCTCTCTCTCTCTCTCTCTCTCTCTCATCATGTTAACGTTAGCCTCAGTTAAACCTTGCGACGCCTCGTTAGATGAAGCTGTGTTCTGAGGTGTGTTCTGTGTTCTGAGCTGTGTTCTGAGCTGTGTTCTGAGCTGTGTTCTGTGCTGTGTTCTGAGATGTGTTCTGTGTTCCGAGCTGTGTTCTAAGCCGTGTTGTGCTCTGAGCTGTGTTCTGAGCTGTGTGCTGAGCTGTGTTCTGTACTGTGTTCTCCATGTGTTCTGTGCTGTGTTCTGTGCTGTGTTCTGAGATGTGTTCTGTGTTCTGAGCTGTGTTCTAAGCTGTGTTGTGTTCTGAGCTGTGTTCTGAGCTTATATAGTGCTTTTACTAACTATATTATATTTCTCTCTCCTCTGGTCAGGGGCATTGCCGGGTCTGTGCAGCGATAACACTGTATATTGACTGTAGAACGGGAGCCCTCTCTCGCTCTCTCTCTCTTGCTATATGTTGACTGTATCATGCCCAGCCTCGGGCAGCGCTATTATTTAAGAATATGTTGACTGTATGAAAAAAAAATTAAAAAATTTATAATTAATTTATATTAATTAGTTTAAATCTCGCACAGGGCCTCGCATTTCTCCCAGGCGGCCCTGCATAAATGCATATATAGATTATCAAATGCCGTTTGTTGCCGATCCACGCTATATAAAAAATGTCAACTGTACATGGTCCTAAACGTTATGACTGATCATGCGTGGGTGAACGGAGAGGGGGGGGGTCGTTTATAATTCCGTGATCGCCGTTAAATGCTTTAGTATGGGTGATATATAGATCAGAGCAGTTTGTATGGATAATAATAAACAAACAGGCTGAAAGTAACATCAGCCTCCTCTTACCGTTGGGCGATGAGACTGGAGCAAAAAGATCCCAGTTATTTGATGGGGATCGAGTCGATACATTTCCGGTTTGTATAATACTAATACACGCCCAAATCATGTCGATTATTGAGTTATGGCAGCGATCCATATCCACAGTCAGGGAACAAACTTAACTTTTTGACTTACCAGCCATTTGGCTGGTAGATTTTTAAAAGTACCAGCCGGGCAGATTTTTTCCCAGCCAAAAATTATAAATAGCTTTTTAGTATATCGCCATGTGTTATTATTACATATAATACTCTCATATGCTATTTTCAATTAATATCATAAACAACATAAGGAATATTAGCATAATTTTGAGTGGACTGAAGGAATGAGTCAGCGTTAATAGTTTTAAATGCTAATAATTTATTGAATAGAATAGAAGTGGGGTCGGGACACACACACACACCGTGTTTCAACTCACAACCCCCGCATCATATTGTAGTCTGTCTTCAAACTTCCACTCCTCTCGAAACTTTTTTATATTTGAATATCAACATCATCTGTCCATCCTCAGTAAACTATAATATACTCCTGTCCTGAGTCCTGTGACTCCGTCGTCTTTCCAAACGCACGCACACACACACACAGGGAAGGGGAGAGTGCCCCCCCCCCCCCCATTTCCCTTTCCTCAGTGCTGTTCACTATGGCTCTGCCTCGTCTGATCATCAGGATTAGCTTGTTAGTTTACATTAACGTTGTAGTGATTGGTACATAAATGTACATTTCTGGCAATGTGGGCATAAAGGAATGGCGACGGTGCAAAGCATGTAGCTGCATTGGACTCGTTGTGAGAAGAAAAAAAACATCAGACTTATTTTGAGTCTGTAGGCGCACTGCTGTGTTAACGCTGCTGTGTTTAACGCTGCTGCTCTGTTTTCAAGAAACAACACGGAGTGGGCGGATATCATATGACTCGCGGAGTTGCTAAGGGTTTTTCAAAATAAGAGTATCATATGAACCTGAACGTTGCTAGCTGCCGGAGCCCAGATATTATGACTGGAGCTGCGCTTGGGGCGGCAATGAGACCCGCACAGGATTTTCAAAATAAGAGTATCGATATGAACTACACGCCAGCTGGCGGGCAGAGCTATTATTCTTAGTCGCCAGACGGTAAATCTACACGCATTTGTCGAATGGCGTGTAGAGTTATTTTGTTCCCTGTCCACGGTGTGTGGCTAGAGTCCCGCGACGATATGCGAGTGGCCGGACGCATTTAGGAGACGCACCGATATCCAACCAGCCATTTCCGGTTTGGCAACTCGCCGATCATCCACCAGGGGGCAGTATTGAAGCGTTGCAGAGTTGTGCCGGCTCACACAGCATCAGACCAGGCTCCGTGAGGGAAATATGAATACCATGGCGAAAATATGAAATATGATCTCAATAACGTTGTACGCTGTGGATTGGCAGAATTCGCATGAACTTGAAACACGTCGTACAACATGATTGGCGGGGAAAGTGTTAAGGACGTCAGATACGGTGCCCGCCAGTTGGATGTATGCAACCCAAAGTGTGGAAGTAAAGAACCTTCAGCTATATTGTCATCGTGTGGACATTCAATTCTTTCTGCTAGACACTAAAGGCCTCTACATGATACAGCAACTGCAACGCAACTGCAACACAACATCAGCACGACTTCAACGCAACATGTTGCAGAGGGTGTTGTAGAGTGTGTTGTGAGGATGTTGCGTACCTCTCCCCAAAATCTAATCTGAACAACCTTGCGTTGATGTTGCATAGCAGTGATTGGTTGGTTAGTGAATGGGGGGCGGGGCTGTCATAGAATAATATTGGTCCCGCAGGGAGGAATACCATCCTCGAGTTAATGTAATTTATACAAATGGAAGTATTGATTTCGCCGTAACGAATCATTAAAAAAATATACCGTTAACTGGAATATGTTGTTTCTTTACACATATGTTGGATTATGTAATTGGTTGTAAGCGGCACGGTGGTGTAGTGGTTAACACTGTCGCCTCACAGCAAGAAGGTCCATGGTTCGATTCCCGCTTGGGGACTAGGTTTCCATGATGCCAGTTACCCAGGTGGGGTATCTCCCAGGCCTTTCTGTGTGGAGTTTGCATGTTCTCCCCGTGCTCGCAAGAGTTTCCCCCCCCGATAAGATAAACCCAATGGAAAAACATGCACAACAATAGATCGCTAACGCTGTGGCGTCCTTGACGAAGACGGACAGGAGCACTTGGATTGGTCCCCTGGCGCGGCTCACGTTGACGCCTGTCTGCTCCCGGCTGCCCTTGGGGGAAAGGACGACGGGATGGGTTAATCGCAGATACGAATTGCATGCATGCATCGCATGTGTGCCGATTGATGACCTCTGAGCAGGTCCTAAATTATTATTATTATTATTGGTTTGTCATGACGAACCAATAAAAAAAATCGCGAATTAGCGATATTTCATGATTTCCGCGGATCGCTTTCTATATTCTATAGTTTAGCTATGTGGAAATGGTTGGGCTCATTTGACAAAAGACGAGTTGCTGTACAATACGCCAAAAGCCGTTTGTTTATACATGCCGTCGTTCGTTCACAATTCCACGCTAAAAAAGGTAAACACAAGCCGAAATCGAAGCTGATTTCCTGGAAGCGGAGTTATGAAGGGTTTTCTGCGGGGAGCGCAAATCATATTTTCTCGTCCGAGACACACTATTCCAAGTGCATAATTTCACACACTGTACACACACCACATATTGTTGTTTATCATTCATGAAATGCAACAGATATTATATAGGGATATTGTTATAGATTACGTTGTATGCATATATTTATTTTTACAATTACTGTATATATATCGCCTCAATGTCACAACTTACTGCATACATATCTCATCATAGCGATACTATATATAGGCATATTCAACGTAAATCAAAATATCTATATAAAAAGCAGCCATTTACCAAAATGTCCATACAACTTAAGCTTTACTGCATTTCATAAATCATAAACAATAGGTGGTTGTCGTTATTTGCTCATTTCTATATTGTATAATTGCATATATATATATATATATAATATATATATATATATTAGGGCTGTCAGTTTATCGCGTTAATTAGATTAATTAATTACACAGCAAATAATCGCGTTATGAAAATTAACTCCCAGTGTCAGAAATACTGTGGGCTAGATCCACAAAGAATGGATTGCACGGTGCAAGTTGCACCCTTACTTACAATTCATTATGAATTGAAAATGGGGGACCCTGATGTAAACAAGACGAAAGTCTTTCTCTGGTCTGCATTCCCTTAACAATTGTGTGTATTGAGCCGTACTGTATTGTACCCATTCTGCAATCTGTTAATAACATTTTCATTCAATCAATCAATCTGCGCGGTGATTGATTGAATGAACATTTTATTTTAAGTAAATTGTAATGAACCAAATGAGAATAGCAATAATTTTTTTTTATCTTTGACTGTGAATAACACCATGCTCAAATTGACCAGACCTGACAAATCTAAGCAAATTAATATATGGAAGATGATTAAACAGAAGGTTTTGTAGATACAGTACTGAATTCTGCCATCTGGACACATGCAATTTGAAATATGATTATAGAATATGAGGCATAAAATGGTAATGTGATTAAAATGCGATTAATTATTATTATGGATTATCCAAGTGGGGGTCCGGGGGGGGTGAGCGAGCAGGAGCATATGTATGTATGGTATTAGATAGCAAGTATTAGGTATATATCTCGTAAACTACATTTATAATGATTCAAATGGTGATTTCATTGGATGTTTACTGTTAATGATGTCTAATTTGTTATGTTTAAAAAAAAAATTTAAATGTAAAAAAAACCTAAATCAATCAAAAAAGAAAGAAAAACGAAAAGATTTTTTTTTTTAAATATTATTATTATTATTAAATGGGTTACAATTACAAATATGTGGAAGTGGAACCATATGGAAGGAGTAAGCCTGCCGCTAAAAAGAAAACCCACCGCGCCTTTCTCAGACGAAAAAGAAAGTTTCGAGAGGAGTGGAAGTTTGAAGACAGACTAGATTACAATATGATGCGGGGGTGGTGAGCTGAAACAGTGTGTGTGTGTGTGTGTGTGTGCGTGTCCCGACCCCACTTCTATGTTTCAATAAATTATTTGCATTTAAAACTATTAACGCTGACTCATTCCTTCAGTCCACTCAAAATTATGCTAATATTCCTTATGTTGTTTATGTTGTTGTAGTGTTAAGGCGAGACACTACAGGTGAATAGGGTAAACAATTTAACTAATAGATATCACAATTAAACTTCCCCAGTTGATTACTTATATTAAGACAACACTTTTTTGTATTACAAGTTTTCTGAAATTGTATGTTTAAATATGCAATTGAGGCATTATCTACTTAAATATGCACTAATTTGCATATAATTCCAGGACAGAAATCTGAACATTGGATAAAGCCATTTTCAAAATTATAGTTTAATTTTGTTGACATATTAGAGCCAAAGATTTTGGATATCTCTTTTTATCACTCCATAAATCAGAAAATACTGTCAGTCCATTTGTATGATAAAATTCCATATTTCGCCATGTTTTTAGGAATAAAATGTGATATAAATCAGGGTATGAATGCGATATCAACAAACCCTTCTGTAAATACCTTCAGGACATAGCAGGGTTCCCACGCTTGCCTTGAAATTTTTTTCCATACTACCTCCTGATTTTCCAGGTACCATATTAAGTGATGATCTATAGGCCCCTGAAGTTTTCCGCCCCCATCCGCGCCCCCCTCCCCTCACACACACAACCCCCTAGGACACCTGACTACTTACTTGATTTAAAAGATGTGCCAGTCAAGTCTACATTGTAAATGCTTAAGAGATTATGTCTTATTGATAATATCAATGCATGAAATAATGCAACAAGCTGTAGATGAACAACAATTTATTGAACTGGAACACATGAGCACTGGTATTGATATATGTTCTCTCTTCCACTCCTCTCCTATCTCATCCTGTCCTCTTCTCTCCACACCTCCCCTCGTGTCCGCTCCTGTCTTCTCTTCCTACTCTTCTCAACTGTTCTCCCTTTTCCTCTGTCATCCTCCTCTTCCATCTTCGCGGCCTCTTCTCTTCCTGGCTAACTGGCTCGTTATGAGAGCTAATGTTGGCTAGCTACTGTACCTGGCGCTGGCTAACTGGCTCGTTATGAGAGCTAACGTTGGCTAGCTACTGTACCTGGCGCTGGCTAACTGGCTCGTTATGAGAGCTAACGTTGGTAGCTACTGTACCTGGCGCTGGCTAACTGCGTCGTTATGAGAGCTAACGTTGGTAGCTACTGTACCTGGCGCTGGCTAACTGGCTCGTTATGAGAGCTAACGTTGGCTAGCTACTGTACCTGGCGCTGGCTAACTGGCTCGTTATGAGAGCTAACGTTGGCTAGCTACTGTACCTGGTGCTGGCTAACTGGCTCGTTATGAGAGCTAACATTGGCTAGCTACTGTACCTGGCGCTGGCTAACTGGCTCGTTATGAGAGCTAACGTTGGCTAGCTACTGTACCTGGCGCTGGCTAACTGGCTCGTTATGAGAGCTAACATTGGCTAGCTACTGTACCTGGCGCTGGCTAACTGGCTCGTTATGAGCTAACGTTGGCTAGCTACTGTACCTGGCGCTGGCTAACTGGCTCGTTATGAGCTAACGTTGGTAGCTACTGTACCTGGCGCTGGCTAACTGCCTCGTTATGAGAGCTAACGTTGGTAGCTACTGTACCTGGCGCTGGCTAACTGCCTCGTTATGAGAGCTAACGTTGGTAGCTACTGTACCTGGCGCTGGCTAACTGGCTCGTTATGAGAGCTAACGTTGGCTAGCTACTGTACCTGGCGTTGGCTAACTGGCTCGTTATGAGAGCTAACATTGGCTAGCTACTGTACCTGGCGCCTCTTTTGTTAACACCTCTTTTGTTAAAAAATTTCCAGCATGGCATTTGTGGCTCTCCGGTGTTTTCCCATTCTCCTCTGCTTTCCTATACCAGCACCACGAGAGACTGCACCTTTTGTGCATAGGGTTGTCATCAGTGGACATGGAGTGGAGGAGACCTGCCCATATTGCGGTCTTCATTTGATCGATTGAACCCTGGTTATCCAAAATTGCCCCCCTATAATAATTTTGCATGGTTTTGCATTTTTTCGCAGTCAGTTTCCCCACACCCTTCCCTCCTAACTTACCCTCTGTACTACACTTCCTTAGTGCTGTACCCATTCTTTTGTGGGCATGATTTATACACTCCAATTTACTGATTTCCTGCCCAGGGTATGGGTTCAGTGCAACTACCTCCCTAAATGCTGTACTATCCCCATCTGATAGCATCTCAATGTACCGCACCTGGTGGCGATTCACAGATCTAGCCCACATCCTTTTTGCGGACTCCTTCTCCATTGCCTTACTTGAACCGGCAAAGTTTTTAGCACAGTCTTTGTGTGTCTCTCTCCAGCTGTCAAACTCCTGCTCTGTTACTTTCTCCTGTCGCTTGGCGTTTTCCTTCAGGGCACACGCATGGCAGTAGGATGATAGGACCTCATAGTCTATCACCAGTCCTGTAAGGGGGTCAATGCACACGCCGATTCCATAATGTGAAGTGAAGCCTCTTTTTTGCCAGGTGCCATCAAAAGAAACACTTATGTTTATGACTGCATCTGGATCCTTCCTCAGCAACTCTGCCACATCTGGGTCAACATCTGCATACGCCTGCCTGACCTGCTCCCTGGTCCTGTGCAGTGACTCCAGGCCTCTCTCAATTTCTGCCACTAAAATGAAATGTAAATGTGAACATATCAGTTACCCCTAACAGAAATGAAAAATATTTTCAATCATTATTTTAGAGCACATTATATTTCCCCACCATATCACAATATATTGTAAAATATGCAAATAATATATTACACATCAATATAATTACCATGGGTATATTTGTAAATATATAGGGACTGTACATCTGATCAACTTTTCTTTTTACTTTAGTGGTAGGGAGAGAGAGGGAGAGAGAGAGAGAGAGGGACACGGAGCACCCCACACACACACCGCGCATGGGGAAACACACACGCGCGCAGTCGGGAGCGCGCGCAAAACGCTCTGCATCCCTCCCTCTCCGACTTCAGTTCAGAGGTTTCCATACCTGTCACTCTTTTATTGTGTTTCTGGTATGTTTTGACGTGAAGTCCAGGGATCCCCAACACTTTGCTGATCTTTCTGAGGGCTGCATACCCCAACCCTAATTCGTGTGCTAAGAGGACCATGCGCACATTCACATCAAACGCCACATCGTTCCTGGTTGAGTCGTGGATACGTGTGGATGTATAGACACTTTTGCGGTACTGATCTGTTTGGCACAGACTGCACTCAATTATCAAACTGCTACAGAACTCCCGATTCTGCGGATCGATGATAATTTGAAGCCCAGTCCCTGCGCAATTAGGACATATCAACACGCCGATCAGTTCATTCAACCGCGCTACATGAACTATCAGCCACTGCTGTGTGACGAGGCTTGGTGTTTGTTCATCACCCCCGTTGTCCTGCTTTCCAATTGACAGCTTACGCGCCATCGATGCGCTTTGTGAAGGCATTTCATCTTCTACTCCAGTAGAAGTTTCTTTTTGTTTACACCCTCTTGCTACCAACAATTGTTGTTGTCTTTTATGGGAACTCTTTACGCTGAGTTTCCTCACTCGCTGTTTCGGCATTTTGACAGATCAGGTCTCCCGCGGAATGAATCTACCACAGAATGAATCTCCCGCGGCTGACAACAGGATGTCAGAGCATGTGATGCACCTGAACCAATCACGCTATCAGAAATCTGCACCAGCCCAATGAGAGCTCGGTGCTTGTGACAGCCCTCAGCGCGCGAGACAACTGTACCTCACAATGCCGGTGATCTGAATTCGGAATGCTGCAAAATCAACAGGCGCAGCATGACAAAGTGTAGTAAAATAAACATCTAAATGTGTATTTTGAACGTTTCCTTTCCAATAGTCTGAAAAAAGACATGTTATGGAAGCAAAATAGCACAAAATCTCAAAATTTACAAAAAAAAAAAGTCTTTTTCACCTGCCGTGTCTCACGTTAATTGAAAATAGCATATGAGAGTATTATGTAAGGGATAATGTATAGTGTAACTGAGGGGTACAATTCCCTGACTGTATTGATAAGTATGGTATCATTAAACCACTACCGATTATGTACTTTAACTACTGGCCACACAGTACATGATATAGATATGATGAACACTTTCCCACCATGAAACGAAGTCCACACAAATGTATAAATCGAATATTTTATATAGCAAAGGGTATATACAACGTTCACTTAATGACATTTATGATTTGAATGCACTTGTAAGGCAAATGAGTATTCGTAGGCATATCAACATTGAATGTCCAATCTCTGGTTACGCAGGGAGCAAGTATGCAACCTGGTTCTTTAGGGAACTATAGCGATGGTACTTAAATGATTATAGCTGGATATACTAAAAGGGGGTCCCGCTGGTTGTAAGTCAGTAGGGGGGGGGGGGGGTTAGGAGAGCCGCCGGCGATATCCCATCTGGCCAACGATTTCTTGGGAGAATTCAGAGTGCTGAACACGGTGCCCACAGAACCTCGGTCCACAGATGAATACAGCTGGGCCCTCTTGTAGACGGTAGCTGCCGGTCCACAACGAAGAGACGTGAGGCGACCTCACTCGGGGTAGAGCGCCGTCTCACCTGGACTCCTCTCGGGGGGTAGTTCCAACACTTACCAGTGTTGGCTGTTATCCATGGCATAAATCAAAGCACCCAAAGCAAGTAGATAATCCAAGCCGTGTAGGGCTCGCCGTCGTCCGGGTAAAGTAATCCAATGTGCAGGTCCACTCGTCCTGGCCCAGAACTCCTCGGATGAAAGCACCACACGTGGTCTGCCCAGCCTGGTTAAGACTCTAGATAACGCGAGGAACGATGGGGGGGTACTGCTCACTTTATAACTCTAACCGAACGATGCACCATACATAATAGACCATTATTAACTTAATAGAAATACGTCCCACTCGACGGTATAGTGCCAAACTATGACAACTCAACTATTAATCCACACGATGTCTCAATGCCATTCTGAGGCCAAGTTGACCATACTGCACCACACGTGTATCGTGGGTGAGGCTTAACGTCTTGCCACTAGGTTGGAGGGTAAAGAACTAAGGGCTAAGGGACTAAAAGAAAGTTCTACTTTACTTGCGCCATATATATATGCGCTGTGAACAAATAGTACCATTCGTATTTCGCCAGACGTATTCCTACGCGGAACCGGGCTAGTAACGACATGTTCGTCGGCACGATTGAACTTGAACCAAGGGGCTTGGCTGCTGGCGCCAAGTTCTTGTCCAATGAGAGAATGAAACTATTATGGGCTGTTAGTAGACTAAAGGGATATTCAGTGTATATGTACAAGGAATATACAAGGGATATCAAACGATATACAAATACTATTAAATATATATCCATAAATAAATATATATATATTCGGTTTAATCTGATCCTTCACAACATATAGCTACGAGGTCATTGTCGCAAAATAATTGACCGACAGAGTTTAAAATACCGAGCCGCCTCGGCGAGGTGTTTTAAACGTCAGTGAAGGTCAATTATTTGCCTACCATCGAGACTGGGTCAATGCACTGGTGGTTAGTAGAAAAGCCCAAAACAGGAAAGCTTAGGATTTGTCTAGATCCCCGCCCCCTGAACAAAGCCATCCAGAGACTTGCTTGCACCTCATGGTACCAAAGCACCTCAAAGGCGCTAAAAACAAAATTACAAACATCTCAAAACAAACTGGTCAGACTACTGCTTGACCTTACTCCTAGAACCCACCTCACCCCTGCCCACTTTGACAACCTGATTGATTGATTGATTGAAAACTTTATTAACAGATTGCAGAATGGGTACAATACAGTACAGCTCAATACACACAATTGTTAAGGGGATGCAGACCAGAGAAAGACTTTCGTCTTGTTTACATCAGGGTCCCCCATTTTCAATTCATCAGGACATATATGACATACATGACATACAGATAGTCAGTACTGCTACATCTATACATTTATGACATACCAGATTTGCAAATACAGTACTGTTTGTGATACAGAAGGAGTCAAGAAAAGGGAGTATATACATTTGACGTAGAAACTGTACATTGGAGGAGGTTGGGTGGGGGGGGTTGGGTACACTGGGATATTGACAACCATACTGGGTAATTTACATTGGAGGTGGTTGGGGGGGGGGGGGCACACTGTATAAACAAGCAAAACTGTACATTGAGGGGGGGGAGACTCTGTACAAACAAACAAAATTGTACATTGGACTATTGACAAAACCATACTAGGTAAATGACTGTACATTGGAGGGGGTTGGGTTAGGATATTTACAGGGGCCAGTGTTGAATTGCAGTCTCCCGTAGGTGTCTCTTGAGAGAGGTTTTGAAAGTGGGTAGTGATCCACATTCCTTTACAGCTTTGGGTAGGGCGTTCCACATTGATGTGGCATAATTGCGAAACGTGTTTAGTCCCTTATTTGAGCCGAATCTGGGTTTAACATGATTTGTGGAGCTCCCTCTGGTGTTGTGATCGTGGTATTCACTGACCTTTGGGAAGTATTTTGCCATGTACATGGGTACCTTGGTCGTGTAGTGTATCTTGTAGACCAGGCCCATTGCAAGTTGCTGTACTCTGTCATCTACTCTAAGCCATCCTAGGTTGTCAAAGTGGGCAGGGGTGAGGTGGGTTCTAGGAGTAAGGTCAAGCAGTAGTCTGACCATTTTGTTTTGAGATGTTTGTAATTTTGTTTTTAGCGCCTTTGAGGTGCTTTGGTACCATGAGGTGCAAGCATAGTCGTAGTACCCCTGAATGAGTGCTCCTGCCAGAGTCTTCAGGGTATTCTTGTTTACCAGAGAGGAGATCCGGTACAAGAATCGAGTTCGTTGGTTGACTTTTTTTATTACATTGGATGCCATTTTGTCACAGGAGAGATTAGCCTCTAGGATGGAACCCAGGTAGGTAATTTCATCTTTCCTTGTGACAATATTGTCACCCACTGTAACTGAGAAGCCGTCGGTCTTGCTGAGTTTGTTATTTGAACCGAAGAGAATGGACTCTGTTTTGCCCATGTGTAATGATAGTTTGTTATCAGCGAGCCATATGCAGATTCTGCCTAGTTCCGAGCTGAGGGTTTTTTCAACCTGTAACTTGTTCTTGTCAGAGACCAGCAGGGCTGAGTCGTCCGCAAACAGGAACAAGTTGCAGTCACAAGCTGACGACATGTCATTTGCATAAATTAGGAACAGTAGCGGTCCTAGTATGCTTCCTTGTGGAACACCACAGCTCACTGTGAGGGGGGGGGATAGGGTACCGTTTACCTCCACCATCTGTTCCCTCCCCTCAAGGTAGGATTGCATCCAGCTCACTGATAGACTATCAAAACCAATTGCTTTTAGCTTGTCAATCAGAATGGAGTGATTGACCGTGTCAAAGGCCTTTTGTAGGTCCAGCATGACCATGCCGCAGTATTTGCCTGCGTCCACCTCTTGTTTGATGTGGTCATTCAAATAGAGAAGGCATGTGTCAGTGGAGTGGGATGTTCTGAAGCCAGATTGGAATTCGTAGATTAGATTTTTTTCCGCTAGGTACTTTTCGACCTGTTCGTAGACTATTTTTTCCATGACTTTCGAGATGGAGGTGAGAATAGAAACAGGGCGGTAGTTGCCTGGGTCTAATTTGCTGCCCTTTTTGTGCAGAGGGGTCACCCTCGCAATTTTGAAGTCCTTGGGGACGTGTCCCTGTTTTATGGAGAGGTTTATTATGTGTGTGATGATTGGGGTGATGGCGGCTGCTGAGTCTCTGAGGAATTTGGAGGGGATGTTGTCATGGCCAGTGGCCTTGTTAGGTTGGAGGGCGCTCAGTTTATTGAGTACCTCATCTGTTGTTACCATTTCCAGCTTGAAAAAGGATGGCTTGGGTCGCTTTCACACAGGGGCTGTTTGGTCCGGACTTTCGGACCAGAATTCGATAGTCCGGTTTTTCGGGTCTGTGTGAATGCGCGTCGAACTCGGTTCGCGGACCAAACAGGCGAACTCTAGTCCGCCTGAAAACGTCGGTCTCGGTTCGGCTTCATCGAACCAAACGCGAACCAAATATAGGAAGTGATTATTATTACCACTGCTCGCAGCACTCACTGCAAAACAAGCACACTGCATCTAATCTCTCTATCTATCTATCTATATATCTGTGCATCTTGGGAAGAAGGAAGAAAAAACGCAGCTTATTATTATTACCGAGGCGCGCGGCTTATTATATTATTAATAAAACAGCTACTTGTGGGCACTCATAAAAACACCGTGGTCTACAAGTTGTTTAGCGAGAGGATGGTGGTAATGTGCTTCAATAGAACAATGGATCATGCCATGTCAAAACTCGGCTCCGCTGATCTGGTCCACACACAGACACACACACACGCGCGCACACGGGATCGCAGCCACACACACATTTCCACTGTCCAATAGACAAGCGCCCTTTTCGACCGCGTGACATTGTTCAGAAGGTCTCGGTCCGCCTGACAGATTTCTATGTGAAAGCAGGCGAACCAAATGAAGAATGCAACAATGTTGCAACTTCACCCCCAGAACCGCACCGAGTCCACCAAAACTATATGTGAAAGCGACCAAGTAGACGACAGAGTACAGCAACTTGCAATGGGCCTGGTCTACAAGATACACTACACGACCAACCCATGTACATGTCAAAATACTTCCCGAAGGTCAGTGAATACCACGATCACAACACCAGAGGGAGCTCCACAAATCATGTTAAACCCAGATTCGGCTCAAATAAGGGACTAAACACGTTTCGCAATTATGCCACATCAATGTGGAACGCCCTACACAAAGCTGTAAAGGAATGTGGATCACTACCCACTTTCAAAACCAATCTCAAGGGACACCTACGGGAGACTGCAATTCAAAACTGGCCCCTGTAAATGTCCTAACCCAACCCCCTCCAATGTACAGTAATTTACCGAGTATGGTTGTCAATAGTCCAATGTACAATTTTGCTTGTTTGTACAGTGTCTCCCCCCCCCCCCCCAATGTACAATTTTGCTTGTTTATACAGTGTTTCTCCCCCCCCCCCAACCACCTCCAATGTAAATTACCCAGTATGGTTGTCAATATCCCAATGTACCCAACCCCCCCCCACACAACCCCACCCAACCTCCTCCAATGTACAGTTTCTACGTCAAATGTATATACTCCCTTTTCTTGACTCCTTTTGTATCACAAACAGTACTGTATTTGCAAATCTGGTATGTCATAAATGTATAGATGTAGCAGTACTGACTATCTGTATGTCATGTATGTCATATATATCCTGATGAATTGAAAATGGGGGACCCTGATGTAAACAAGACGAAAGTCTTTCTCTGGTCTGCATCCCCTTAACAATTGTGTGTATTGAGCTGTACTGTATTGTACCCATTCTGCAATCTGTTAAAGTTTTCAATCAATCAATCAGACCCTACTACCCACTCCCTATTCTAGATTACATTACCCCAAAATTAGCGGGTGCACAGTATTTCAGTGTGCTAGACGCCAGGGCCCTCATTCATCAACGTGGACTTTGACCTTGACCTACTTCCACACGTAAGCACGGAATTTAGAACTAGCGCACGCACAGGGGAGTCGGCATTCATCACACGTGCGTAAGCAGGCTCTACGCACACCTGTCATGATGAATCCCACCTTGGCCCTGCGCCGCAGCTCGTGCACGCTTTCACGTATTTGCATACCAAAACCGCCCCGACCAACCAAATATGGTCAGGCCCTCCCCTTCAAATACCATGAGGGAATCCCTGTGCGTGGAATGTTGGAGGATGGCAAAGCGAACGAAAAAGAGAAACTACACAGACACCGAGGTGGAGGTCCTCGTAACGGAGGTGGATAAATAAAAGGCGGATTTGTAAACGGTGATGTCAGATATCAACGGCTCCCTAAGACCATTGCTGCAATTCTGCCTGGACAGCTCAAAATACTAATAAAGACCGTTCGTTGACCACTGTTTGGCGTTGGTTGTGTTGTGTGTCATTATAACCGTGCTGTACAATATGAATGCCTTTATTAGTTGTGTTCGATTGGCTATATGATTTTTAGAGGCATCTATTTTGTTGTCGGCTAATAAAGACCGCGCTGGAATATGACTGCCTTTTCCCGTGTTGTTTGATTAATACCCACGGATTAAAGTTCTCCTCAATTCTATTCCAAATCGCGATGGATCTCCCGTCAATTTTCTACCTGCTGCATGATTTCTAGAGGCATACTACTACAATCTATTTTGATGTCAGTATTGGGTAGCCTATATAAACAATATAATACGAGAGCATATACAAGAACAATGAATCTCACTGCATGTATGATGTATCCTGCCTTTCAATACATGAACTTGAATCCCATCATATACATAGTCTGTCCACTATAGTGTCATTGCAATGCGTTTTCTATTCTTTCTTATACAGTAAAAAGGGGGAAGAACACTATATTAATATGACTTGTATTCTGCTTACAGCTTCGAAGTTCCACTTGTTTCGTTTAACGTAAAGCCTTTTAAATATAATCAAAACGTTCCCGTGTTTCTGCGGTCTGCGCAGAATAATAACGAGTTGAGCTTTATGATTTATGATGAATTGAAAATGGGGGACCCTGATGTAAACAAGACGAAAGTTGGTCTGCATCCCCAATTAACAATTGTATGTACTGAGCTGTACTGTACTGTACCCATTCTGCAATCTGTTAATAAACTTTTCAATCAATCAATCAATCAAGCTACGCGGAGCCCAGTCAGTCAGTAGCCTACACCCCGTATATTCCGATAACGCTATATAAACCATGCTGCATTCATTCTGAGAGAAAGATCTATTATTCCAAATGCTATTTATAGGGTTTTGACCATAATTACACTACTGTTGCTATTTTACAATGAACTATAATGAACTACGGTTCGTACAGAACGTGCCAGTGTTATTATGCACAGAAGCTCATTTCCTTGTTGTAATAATATATTCTACCACTGGGCGCTAGGTACGCCAGGTCTGAAAAGTGCGTAGATGTACGCACAAAGTCAAGTTCAAGTTGAAGTTGATGAATCCCACTCTTTGCTTAGAAATGATCGTACGCACAAGGTAAGCACAGATCTGTGCGTAGAACACGTTGATGCATGAGGGCCCAGGTCTGGGTACTGGACAATAAAACTCAGTACAGTAACTAGGCTGCACTAGTCTCTCTGATCATGTTAGTACAGTAACTAGGCTGCACTAGTCTCTCTGATCATGTTAGTACAGTAACTAGGCTGCACTAGTCTCTCTGATCATGTTAGTACAGTAACTAGGCTGCACTAGTCTCTCTGATCATGTTAGTACAGTAACTAGGCTGCACTAGTCTCTCTGATCATGTTAGTACAGTAACTAGGCTGCACTAGTCTCTCTGATCATGTTAGTACAGTAACTAGGCTGCACTAGTCTCTCTGATCATGTTAGTACAGTAACTAGGCTGCACTAGTCTCTCTGATCATGTTAGTACAGTAACTAGGCTGCACTAGTCTCTCTGATCATGTTAGTACAGTAACTAGGCTGCACAGCCGACAAACATAGTTGCTGCCTAAACAATATCCAGGTAAGATGGCGGACGGTTATCCCATGATTTATGGCGTAATGTCGCATCTAATGTTTTATATATGGCAGCACCGCTGGTCTAACTGTTGGGTACATTATTTAAGGTTAGGCAATTGTGAAATACCGTAATCACAAACGGGAACATATACCTATTGATCAAAGAATAATGTCCAAAGGACCTTCTGATTAAACGAACCTGCTTTGTGTTTCTTCATCTCACGTTCACAACACTCTGAAGTTTACGGCCAGTCTCGACTCCTCCTTAGTTCAAATGTGTCTCCAGCAGCTGCAGTTAGTCCGTTCTTTACACGATCACTGCATCTAGATCTGTTCAGAGAGTTAACGTTAGAGATTAGCAGCGTTAGCTCGTTATAGCAACAGACAACGAGGTGAAGCAATGGAGTGTGGTGCCCCTGGTGGCTAGGACGAGACATTGCATGGCATTTCCGTATTTTCTGGTGACGTCAAGGAGGGCTGGATCAATCAGCTACGTCCGCGTTACGCGCGCTGATTGGCGGAGAGGGGACGTCACTCCACATTGGGCCTAGCCCCTCCCCCCTGACCAGGCTCGGTTGAGACGTGCGGTTGGAGAGAGTGCGAGAGAGAGGGATGAGAATGAATGAATGATGAATGAATGAATGAATGAATGAATGAATGAATGAATGAATGATGAATGAATGAATGAAAACTTTATTTAACAGATTGCAGAATGGGTACAAGCTCAATACACACAATTGTTAAGGGGATGCAGACCAGAGAAAGACGTTTGTCTTGTTTACATCAGGGTCCCCCATTTTCAATTCATAGTGACATTTATGACATACACAACATACATGACATTTATGGCATAGGGACATACATGACATACAGGTATTTAGTACTGTTACATTTGTGACATACGATATGCAAATATACAGTACTGTTACGGTTACCCATAGATCCTGACAGAGTATAAATTATACATTTGATGGGGAGGGGACTGTACATTAGGAGGGGGTGGGTGGGTGGGAGGCGTGTAGCTTTATGCCAAGCAAGCAGTGCAAAAATTTACCGTAGTGGCGTGCAGTAATGCGCCTTTCATTTTCCGCCGCCCAGCGCCCAGGTCGCGCGGAAATAGGCTGTCTATTGCCATTCTCTTTGACAAACTCTAACCTTAACCAGCTCCTTAACAACGCCTAAACTTAACCGTTCTAACCTTAACCAACTCCGAAACAATGCCTAACCTTAACCTTAACCTTAACCATGCCTAACCTTAACCATAGAAATTATATTGCCATTCTCTTTGACAAACTCTAACCTTAACCAGCTCCTTAACAGCGCCTAAACTTAACCGTTCTAACCTTAACCAACTCCGAAACAATGCCTAACCTTAACCTTAACCATGCCTAACCTTAACCGGCGAAAGAATACACGTTAAAAAAAAATCACGTTAAAAAATATTTTCGATGGGATTCGAACTCGCCAGCAAACGAGCCATAGGATCCACAGCCATGTGGCCTTGCCAATTGAGCTATTGCTAGATACTGAATAAGGGGCGGTGACTTATATATATTGAGCTCCGCTCGAGGCGGGATCTCATGCGCATGCGCGGGCACCTCGCGCGAGCACGCCGGCGCACGCACGCACCTGAGCGAGCACGCCGCCGCCGGTGCACGCACGGTAGCATTTGTCTGAAAAGAAGGGCGCTTTACCGCACTTGCGTGCGGTGACGAATGCGGAAGCATTTTTGCACTGCTTGCTTGGCATAAAGCTACAGGCGGGTGGGAGAGAAATATACATGCGGTGAGGAGGAGACTGTCTATTAGGAGGGGGTGGGGGGGTTTGGACATTTACGGTGGCCAGTTTCGAATTGCAGCCTCCCGTAGGTGCTCTTTAAGAGTGGTTTTGAATGTGGGTAGGGATTCACATTCCTTTACAGTTTTGGGTAGGGCGTTCCACATTGATGTGGCATAATTGCGAAACGTGTTTAGTACCTTGTTTGAGCCGAATCTGGGTTTAACATGATTTGTTGAGCTTCCTCTGGTGTTGTGGTCGTGACTTGACCTTGATTTGATTGATTGTATGTCATAAATGTCCTGATGAATTGAAAATGGGGGACCCCGATGTAAACAAAACAAAAGTATTTTTCTGGTCTGCATCCTCTTAGCATTGTACCCATTCTGCAATCTGTTAATATGTTTTCAATCAATCAATCAATAAGAAGGACAACCATAAGCATCCTTCCTCCAGAAATCAACCAATCCTGGGCACTCCCATACCATATGGAAAAAGGTACACAAGGCGTTTTTGTGTGCACAAAGCGCTTTTAGGTGAAGGTATGGCTTTCTTTATGTAATATGCACGGAGTAAAGTATGTCCTATGTATAAAATCAAAATGGATGACTTGGTGGTTGGGAATTCTGGAGGATAGCTAAATGTTTTGCTAGATTAATAGCCCATTTAGACTGCTGCTATTGAATGGTATATCCACACTGGCACACTATATCAATGGGTAGAGGCTTTGAAGAAGTCTTTGCCAACATGGCGTAAACCGTTGAGACCAGACCCCTGGGTCTGGTAAATATTGTGTGAAATGGATGGGTACCTAATTGACTATCCCAAGGTACGCCATTGCTGTGCACAATAGAAGCTAGAAGAAAGTGCCAGGTGAATTAAAGTGTTTCTGAATGTCTTGGAATGAGCAGAGACCCTCTACCCCAGTGGTTCTCGAACTGTGGTACGCGTACCACTAGTGGTACTTGGTGGTACTGCTGGTGGTACTTGAAAATATTAACAAAAACAAAAACAAATTATACTTTTTGTTTTTTTTGCAGTCAGGCCACTGAACTTAGAAGCAGGCCAGGCCGCGTGTAGCCTTTTTACAATGCATCCGCGTTTCCGGCGCTCTGATTGGCCAGGTCATGTGACATGTGCGCCCAATAGCGTGTTTGCCCATTTCCGCGTCGAACAGCCTGCAAACTACCTGGCGTTCTATCGCCATGCTCTAAGACAAACTCTAACCTTAACCAACTTCGAAGAGTGCCTAAGCTTAACCAGTGTAGAAACGTGCTGTCCCACGATTGGCGCTCATGTCACATGACCTGGCCAATCAGAGCACAAAACGGGAACCCGGAAACGCGGATGCATTGTAAAAAGGCTTCAAGCGGCCAGGCCAGTGTTTCTGGTTGCGGCGGCGCGATAGTTAGATAACCTAAATGGGGAACAACCAGGAGATCACTGTGACAGAGTAATGCAGTCTAAACAGTCATAAATCTTTAATTCAACTTCAGCCCTGATCATAACCATTTATTTTTTTTAGATTTTTTGTAATGTCAGATAAAAAATGAAATACTCCCACTTTTCTGAAAAGAGTTGGTGTTAAATCTGACATTACAAAAAATCCATACAAATCTGTGTTGTTGCTAATCATTGACACATGCTAGCCTGTAATAATCCCCACCAGAAAAATGTACTTTGCATTTGATATATTGAAAATATTTAACTTTTTGTGTGTTTTTTTTAACAATAATTTTGTGATGCCGTCACACAAACTGGCATTTAAAGGGTAATAATTCAAAAATGTATTGAACATGTGTTTTCTTTTCTTTTTTACAATAATTTGTGATGCACTGCTCGCTGGCCTCCCGGCCACTGCCACTAAGCCTCTTCAACTCATTCAGAACGCAGCGGCCCGCCTGATCTCAAACCTACCGAAGTCGGCCCATGTCACCCCACTTCTTAGGGACCTGCACTGGCTCCCCATTGCTGCACGAATCCGCTTCAAGGCCCTTGACCTAGCATACCGTGCGGCAAAGGGAACTGCTCCCGCCTACCTCCGGTCAATGGTCTCTAACTACACACCCTCAAGACCCCTACGCTCTGCATCTTCTGGCCGCCTCAGACCTACTCCTATCCAAGCTCCGGGAGGGTCATCAAAGAGAAGTCGCCTATTCTCAGTC
Organism: Notolepis coatsorum; assembly: GCF_963971535.1. Taxonomy (NCBI): domain Eukaryota; kingdom Metazoa; phylum Chordata; class Actinopteri; order Aulopiformes; family Paralepididae; genus Notolepis; species Notolepis coatsorum. Next base: position 4,163,156 of record NC_140176.1, on the reverse strand, counting down.
CTTGCCCCACAATGGTGGAATGAACTACCCACCCCAGTTAGGACAGCCGAAACATGTCCAATCTTTCGCCGTCGACTAAAGACTCACTTCTTCAACCATTATCTGAAAAAAAAAAAAAAAAAAAAAAATCTAACCCTAACTAACCATACTGTCATGCACTTGTCCTAATAAACTAACCTACACTGTAGCACTCAACACTTTGATGAACATTGTTACTCAGCTGATAGAGTTGTGCTCTTCCTGATGGCTTGTCGTACAGAACTTGTAAGTCGCTTTAGATAAAAGCGTCAGCTAAATGACTAAATGTAAATGTAAATGTAAAACACTGGCATTTAAAGGGTAAAAATTCAAAATTTCTGCACCAGAATGCAGGAAATTAAGTTTTTGTAACAAAATAATGTGTGTGTGTGTGTGTGTGTGTGTGTGTGTGTGTGTGTGTGTGTGTGTGTGTGTGTGTATGTGTGTGTGAGTGTGAGAGAGAATGAAGGACAATTGCTTGCTGTGTGAGAGAGAGAGAGAGAGAGAGAGAGAGAGAGAGAGAGAGAGAGAGAGAGAGAGATAATTAAGTACATTTGCTGAAATACAGTTCTTAATTTTCTCACTTGCTATGTGAGAATGTTAGTTATTATGTTCTCAATGCGTTTGCTAGTTCTAGTGCAATCCCTTTGTACATTGTGGCTGTGTCTGACAAAAGTTAACAATAAATAATGGTATTAGGAATACATTTGCCTCCTGCGTGAACTGTGCATAGCTGAATAGACTGTATTTAACGCCGGTCATATGGTGGTACTTGGAGAGCCAGCTACGTTCTCAGGTGGTACTTGGTGTAAATTTTTTTAGAACTACTGCTCTACCCCAAACAAATCAGCAAGTGTAAGAACTCCCTTATTACACCACTGGGGGGCAGGATTGGACGCCTCCCAACTGGAGACCAGTGTTATCATGGGCGATTGAAGGTTTTGATTGATTGATTGAAAAGTTTATTAACAGATTGCAGAATGGGTACAGTACAGTACAGCTCAATACATACAATTGTTAAGGGGATGCAGACCAGAGAAAGACTTTCGTCTTGTTTACATCAGGGTCCCCCATTTTCAATTCATCATAACATATATATATACGTTTCGAATTGCAGTCTCACGTAGGTGTTTTTTGAGAGTGTTTTGAAGGTGGGTAGTGATTCACATTCCTTTACAGCTTTGGGTAGGGCGTTCCACATTGATGTGGCATAATTGCGAAACGTGTTTAGTCCCTTGTTTGAGCCGAATCTGGGTTTTACATGATTTGTGGAGCTCCCTCTGGTGTTGTGATCGTGGTATTCACTGACCTTTGGGAAGTATTTTGACATGTACATGGGTACCTTGGTCGCGTAGTGTATCTTGTAGACCAGGCCAATTGCAAGTTGCTGTACTCTGTCGTCTACTCTAAGCCATCCTAGGTTGTCAAAGTGGGCAGGGGTGAGGTGGGTTCTAGGAGTCAGGTCAAGTAGTAGTCTGACTAGCTTGTTTTGAGATGTTTGTAATTTGTTTTTTAGTGCCTTTGAGGTGCTTTGGTACCATGAGGTGCAAGCATAGTCGTAGTACCCTTGAATGAGTGCTCCTGCTAGAGTCTTCAGGTACAAATTTGGTGTCATTTTCCTGAGATTCTCTGCAAGACTGCAAACTGAGATTAGCTCAATAATGATGGAGCCAAATTAGTTTTTTGATTGTTTGATAGATATATTGGAATAGATTACATATTGTAATTGTAACCTATGAGGGCTGTACAGAATTTCCCTCTATATAGGGTGCCAGGACTTTGATTGATTGATTGATTGATTGATTGATTGAAAACGTTATTAACAGATTGCAGAATGGGTACAATACAGTACAGCTCAATACACACAATTGTTAAGGGGACGCAGACCAGAGAAAGACTTTCGTCTTGTTTACATCAGGGTCCCCCATTTTCAATTCATCAGGACATATATGACATACATGACATACAGATAGTCAGTACTGCTACATCTATACATTTATGACATACCAGATTTGCAAATACAGTACTGTTTGTGATACAGAAGGAGTCAAGAAAAGGGAGTATATACATTTAACGTAGAAACTGTACATTGGAGGAGGTTGGGTGGGGCGGGTTGGGTACATTGGGATATTGACAACCATACTGGGTAATTTACATTGGAGGTGGTTGGGGGGGGGGGCACACTGTATAAACAAGTAAAACTGTACATTGAGGGGGGGGGGAGGAGACACTGTACAAACAAACAAAATTGTACATTGGACTATTGACAAAACCATACTAGGTAAATGACTGTACATTGGAGGGGGTTGGGTTAGGATATTTACAGGGGCCAGTGTTGAATTGCAGTCTCCCGTAGGTGTCCCTTGACACCAATAGTACCATTGGAAGGTTGGTAGTCCCGATCCACCTTCACCTTTTTCCCTCTGGAGGGTTGAAAGTTTGAGTCTGCCAGAGGGAGCATGGAGCTGAAAACGCTAATTTGTGGAAGAATATTAATTTTAATATATGAAAAAGAGAATGGAATTAGAGGGGATAAGTATTCCACCCTTGCCGATGTGTTTCTACCTCCATAAGCACTTTCTTATAATTACTTGATACAGTGCTTGTAACCGAGGGGTGGACTGAAACACCAAGATATTTAAGATTCTGGACCACTGGGATGTTAAATGGGGCAGCTGGCCATGCAGCAGAGGCCTTCAGTGGCAATAATGCAGACTTTCCCCAGTTCATTTTATAGATCGATAGATAGATACTTTATTCATCCCCTTCGGGGAATTCAGGGATCTCACATAGCTCATACAGTCGTTCACAATTATGTCTGCATCATGAATTAAAAAGTAAGCACATGATAAAAATTCACGTACATCATATCTACCAATAATAATAAAAACGTGATAAGATAAAAGCAGGTGTATAAGACAGGTGTATAAAAACAGTTGTATAAAAAAAAAAAATAGGTGTATAAAAACATGTGTAGGGAACAGGAAACAAACAGCCACAGGTCAGCTGTTGTACAGTCTGATGCATAGGCGGCGCGTATATAAGGCTAGGGGGGGCTATGCCTACCCAGAATATTATGCTCGGAATCTTGAAATGTATATAATATATGCGCAGGCTGCTGGCTATTGTGTGTGTCTTGTGCTGCAGCCGGCTGGCCGAGGTGTCAACGACGAAGGTGTCAATCGGTGGCAGCGTTTAACATTCCAGGTACAGGCAGTAACCAATCACGCATAGGCTCAGGTTAAATAATGTAGCCAATCACATCATTCACATGATCATCCTGATCCCGCAGGCAGAGTAAAGCAAACATCTGTGTTCTGAATTTCAGCCCGCCGATCGCTTTGTAGCGAACACCAGTGCACTATTTTGAGTCAAATTTCAAAAAGCAAAATGGATATATACGGTATTTTTCCAAGGCATAAACAAAGTAATTTAGAAGCTGCACCGGGCTGGCCCTGGGCATAACTACCGATCACCTGAGGCTGTATGTTGTTTTATCTTGGCAAACAAGGGCTTGCTCTAAGAGGACATGATGAGAGTCCGAGTTCATCAAATCGTGGAAACTTTTTAGAGCTACTGTATGTACATTGTTTTCAAAGCATGATGAGATCTAAATTACGAAAAACTTTCACTTCATTGCAACTTGTGATTCAAGTTGTGAACGGTCTTTCTCACCAAGACGAAACGTCGCATTTATCTGCATTAAGGTAAGACAATGGTTAATATATTATTGGATGCCTTCATTTGAACACTTAATTTGCACTATATATAAATGAGTGGGGCTCACTGTAGTATAGCCTAGTAGTGTGTGTGTGTATATGAAATCAGAACCTGGACAGTTTGCGTGCAACCAAAAATAAAAGGTCAAATTTTTCACGCTGCGCGCGGGGACCGTTCCCTTTACAGCCTTCCCTGACCTAAAGCCCACGCGCCGCCTATGGTCTGATGGCTGTGGGGAGAAAGGACCTGATCAAACATATACAACATTTCCCCACACACATTAAAAGAGCTGAGCCTCCTAAAGAAGAACAGCCGGCTCTGTCCCTTCCTATAGAGCGCGTCCGTGTTTGCAGACCAGGCCAGCTTGTCGTCCAGGTGCACACCTACATACTTATGTGGCGGTAATGAGAAAGGAGGAGGGGCCTCAATGAGCCAGGTTCCGTTATAGGGGGCCACCTGCAGGCGGAACGTGAGGTGAACTGTTTGTTCCGGCCGGTGCAGTGAGGCAGTGCACACCTCACTCCGTGATGCAGGAACGAGCATTATACACTACGGTAGGCAGTGGTAGCATCTATGGGTTATGGATAGCGGTTTTAATCGTGTGCTTTGCAATATGTGTGACATGGAGTGTTTGTTCCAGATCACTTGCCTGGTTCCCAGCGGGATTGAAGGTAGTTGGTAGGATAGGACCACCGACGTAGCACACTTTGTTTTAGCATGTAATGTTGTCTAATAATTATGTGTGTTATTGTTTTAATACAACAATCAAGGTGCCCTTCTTTTTTCATAATCTTTTACCGTTACTGGTAAATCAAGGTAAATAGAGTGCAATATAGCATCTAAACAACACACTGTAAGTGGGGAGATAACAGTGGAGAGATTGAAATCTATCAGAATAGTAGTAGTAGATTATTTTATTCAGCCATCACACACAAAACAATAATAGTATGCACAATCATTCCAGACGGTCAACAGTCTGATTTGGGCAGTGACTAAAAAGGTACAGGCTGACGCATAATGCTTAGATATGCCTGTCCTATATTCTTATGAAATTAACTAAATAAGGATTATTCACATTTGTAATCCTCAAAAATAGCTACACAAACCATTTTCTTGAAAACCAAAAGCGAATGACTTGTGTATATCAGCATTGTTCCACATGTTAACCAACCATAGAAATACATCTCCTTTGAATCCCTTTCTTAGCGTTAGTCATTCTTATACAGTATATTCTCTCATTAGACTAACTTCTAGTGAATGAAATAGTAAAGTTAAAATATTCCCAATTTTTTGTGAACCCCCTGGAAGCGCCTCAAGCATCCCGGGGCCACAGACCCAACAATATAATAATAATAATAATAATAATAATAATAATAATAATAATAATAATAATAATAATAATAATAATAGATCAAATTTATATAGCGCCTTTCATAGAACCCAAGGTCGCTTTACAATCAGGACAAAAAATTGGGCAAGGAAAATAGGGGGGGGGGGGGGGGGGGAAGAGGGGATGAGGGAAAGTAGGGGATAATGGACCTAATTTAATCTAAACTAACTGATGGGGAAAGCCTTGGTGAAGAGGTGTGTTTTTAGAGCGGATTTGAAGGTGTCCAGGGTTGGGGCGTTGCGGATTTCGGGGGGGAGAGAGTTCCAGAGGGTAGGGGACGCCACGCTGAAGGCTCTGTCCCCAAAAGTCTGTAACCTGGTGCGAGGGATGGAGAGGAGACCTAGATCAGAGGATCGTAGGTTCCGGGATGGAGTGTACTGGTAATAATCTTTATTTGTATCGCACCTGAAGACAGAAACATCTGCACATTAAACATTTATTCATTCTATATACATGTCACATTAAAACCCCAGATATGCCTAATATATAGGATCAAGATCAAGGTAAATAGAGTGCAATATACCATCTATTTATGGTATACTATATTCAACTGTATATTTTACTGTAATGATCATGGGTTTAAATAAACAACATACTTACAACACAATAAACATGGGGTTGGATTTTATTTAATGATAAGAGACACATGTAGAACTTTGAACTTAAAAGTTTATTAGATATCTGAGAGCCTCATTTATCAATACAAGTATGGTATGTGTGAAACGTTAATCAATTACTGTGCCACACTTCACTTTTTACATTTTTTAACAGAATGTATGTTGACATAAAATTACCCAAAATGCTAGAACTGTTGTTGTTCTTGTTGTTGAGAACATTATGACTAAATCCCTTTGCTCTCTATCCCCCTGGATATCAACGTTATTTTTGACATGTGGGTTCCAAGTCATTCTTGCCTTGATACAACACTCACTGTGCCGTTCCTTTTTCATCATCTTTAACCATTACTGAAAATGTGGTGCTAATTGGCTTCCAATGTATCTTACAATGTGTCTTAAACACATAAACCCATAAAAGTCACCACATTTCACTAAAATGGACACATAAATGCATCTCAGTAGTGGTGACTTTCATCAGTTTATGTGGAGTTTATTTTATGCATGAGAAAATAAGTTGTTGATGTGTTCTTTTTGTTTACTGTATGTGTGTTGTTTGTTCCCTTGCATTCGCCCCTCCTCTTAATTCTCCCCAACGTTGTACTAATCAGAGACAATGCCCTTCGGCTGGGCGATGAGGTCACCCCCCCCCTTGACATGGAAGGAGGTGCTCCATGGTCTGGGGTTCTGTGCCACAGTCGCATGTGGTTGGGCCACTAAGATAGCCCCATCTGCTTGGGGCTTCCCTGGAACGGCCAACACCTGGAAAGGAGCTAAGCAGCTATGACCCACATGGCGTGTGGCCGGGACTACACACAATATCGGACCTTAACAGGAAACCCAACAGCACAGCTAACATTGCTGCCTCCCTGCTTTTACGCCCGTTTTGAACGGTACCACCAACCTTCCAGGGGAAGCCCCCACCACTCATTAACCCCTCCCACAAGTCTGTACGATGAATGGTCCAGGAGATATGAAAGGGGCGGGGCTTATTACAATGGACAATAATTAATTCATAAATATTTGTAATGCATGTATATCAATGACAAACAATAGGTTCACTATGGCATGTCTATATATTGTTAACAGGTGCCAGAGAGCTGGGCCCCGTTCCCCGTACCTGGATAACTGAGTTAGCCGGATAACTTTCGGTGAAGTCTGACTTAAGCCGGACTTTCCGGTTCCCCGAATCTTGATTGTCCAAATCACCATGACAACAGATCCAAAAGTTTGAGCCTGGTCGAGAGCAGGGTTTAAGTTCAAGTTAGCCGGATGAACCATCGCCACGCCCCCGCAAAGAAGTGACAGCGCGTTTCCTGAAATTATTCCCACAGTCTAGGATCTGCATTATACCATTCTGAATTACGTTTTTGTGCTCCATTCTTCCAGAGGGGGCTTTTGAAATGTAAAATAGACCCAAAATGCTGATACTAAATTCACTTTGTCCTAAATAATGCACGTTATATACCGTGGCGCTCGCTCGGTGCAACAACAACAAAATAAAGAATATTCTAAACACGGGTCTCTCGTTCATTAATGTATAAACAATGAATTTATCCCATCTGGCACAGTGGCGCAGCGGTAGTGCTCAATCCTGGCAACCCGGCGACCGGTGTTCGAAACCCTGTGTTTCTAATATAATTTTTTGGAATATAATATTAATGATTATACGCAAAGGTAGCCTAGTTTTAAGTTAAAATATTATAAATCTACATGCATTGAGGATGTCATTCTTTATATAGCTCTCAACGTGCACCAAATTGAATTATTCCTATATTGCAAAAAGAAGGAAAAGACTAGGTTTCGAACCCCGGTCGTCTGCGTGAAAGTCAAAAGAAGAACCCGTTATACCACAGTGGAGATAAGTAAAAGATCGACCATACATCAATCAATGGGAAGAGAGCCGTATCGTTATTCTGTATAACAGTTTAACTAATTATTTTCGCTAGCAAGATCTCATTTGATTATTCAATCCAGCAGGCAAGTTTAAAGAAATATAATCTGATTGATTGAGGTAATGAGGGACTTAAAATTAGCCTATAGATAACGCATTTAACTTGTCGGCGAGGCGATTGAGCCGTACTGCAATATGTTAATAAAGTTTTAAATCAATTAATCAATCAATGCCGCTAGAGAATCAGGATCTCTGCTATCGATACGTGCTGGCTTTTCAAATGAAGCGGCCGCGCGCACTTATCCTGGGTCTCAAGTCTGGTTTGAGTTAACAAGACTGAATCCACATTCGAGGAACAGGAAAATCCCGGCTTCAAACATCGGGTTAACTGAATCTGGATAATGTGACTCTTGATCGACTTAGTTGAACCAGGTACGGGGAATAGGGCCCATTACCAGCGAACCTGTGTAATAGCACCCTCTTGTGGTGAAAAGCTGTAACTTCATACTGAATATGCATTTCAATGATGGAAATTAATTAACTTAAAATACTTGTCCAAAACTGCCCTATTGTGAGGTTAGCTGCAGGGGGGAATGGTAGTCCAACAAAAGTAGCAACAGAGAATGAGACACTTGTTTTAAATTAAACCATTCTTTTTCTGCCTAGGTTATGTCTCTAAACTCTTACTGACAAAGAAATCACTTCCTGTTCCTTATATTACGGGGAGAGGGGGATGGACTAATAGGTTAAACCCACAGAAATGTATCACAAATTAATAATATAGCCATACCATCGGTAATATGAACAAAAACTAAATCTTTATATTAAATCAAATTAGATTAGTGTAAATATTTCAATTCAATAATGTAAATGAGAATAAATAAATATAAAAACGTCCATGAACACAAAATCACTATTCTGGCTGCTACATTTCCAATCCCTAATTGTTACCGTGGAACAATTATCAATGAATGATAATATTGCTGCCATATTCTACAACATTGATACATATAATATATACAGTAATAACATTATGGAAGTCCATTTCTGTTTTTTAAATTGAAGTCCAGGTCCAATGTGATGTGTCCGTCTTTCAACATTGAACACCGAAGTCTTCCTGGGATCAGAGCTTCAAGCATGTGACCCACCAGTTCTGTGGTGAAACAGGCTCCGAGGTTGTCAGATGCCATCAGTTATTGAAGGAATACACTGTTGCTGTCACACCTCAGTCTTCTGACTGCTACCTTGAACTACTTATGAGCGAAGCCCACTAGGGCACGACATATCTGCAGTAGAGATGTCCGCTGTCACTCCAATACAATGGAGCTAAATGGCACAGGGTGTGTGCCAAAATAATACGTTTGAAAAACTCAACATTAATGTCTATAGCTTTTTATTTCATTTAGCAACTATTTTCTGTAGAGTATTCTACTTTTAACTTAAGTAAAATATCATGTCCTAATGGCTACACAGCATTTTAAATTATAACACTCATAATGAAAGAGTCAAAACAAGCATATGAGATATATTTTATTGACTGAATCAAAAAAGGAGGTACAGAATCTTTGTGTTTGATATGAATGAAGATAAACGGAAATCAATCACAAAACAAAAATAAGTCCTAAGGATTCCTATTGGGTATACTACTTAGTATAAGTACATGGGGTTTCTGTTGAGTATACTACTTAGTATAAGTACATGGGGTTCCTGTTGAGTATACTACTTAGTATAAGTACATGGGTTTCCTGTTGAGTATACTACTTAGTATGGGAAAAGAATTTTTGGGCAGCATGGTGGTTAGTGGTTAACACTTGTTTGTTTGTTTGTTTGTTTATTTACACATATAAAAACAATTACATATATAATACAATATAATCCACAAGGGATGTGTAGGAGAATTGCCTAAAAACCCTCTAGGGGCTTGCATGTGGCATTCACTAGGAAGCAAAATTACATTATATCAAGATAAAATATAAAAATCCCCCCCCCCCCCCCCCAAACAAACAAACAAACACACACAAGCAGGTCTACATAGACACCGAAGCAGGCACCCATGCCATACGATTTCTGGTATAGAGAAAACAACTAATGACAGGAAGAATATATAATAAAACGAAAGTACAATAACAAAATACAACAAGCCATCAGACCACAGTTTGTAAAGGAAGTCCATGTGGGAAATATTGGTGCTCTAGGAGATGATATTCCAGTGCTCTTTTGAATTTCAGAAAAAAAATTCCAAAATATGTGGAGGCAAAGAGTTCCACAACTTTGACCCTCGGTAGAGCAAACAAAACTGAGATTGGGAAGTGCGGGAAAGGGGTGGTCTAAGCAAACAGGAACTACGTGTGGGGTAATTATGAATTTGGTGATTGTGGGCAAACATGTCATGAAAAAACACTGTCGCCTCACAGCTAGAAGGTCCTGGGTTTAATTCCCGCTTGGTGACCAGGTTGCCAGGTACCCAGGTGGGGTATCTCCCGGGCCTTTCTCTGTGGAGTTTGCATGTTGTCCCCGTGCTTGCAAGGGTTTCCCCTCCAGATAAGATAAACCCAAAGGAAAAACATGCAGAACAGATCGCTAACGCTGTCGCGTCCCTGACGAAGATGGACAGCAGCACTTGGATTGGTCCCCGGGCGCGGCCCACGCCACAGCCCATGTCTGCTCCCGACTGCCCTTGGGGGGAAGGACGACGGGATGGGAAAAGTGCAGAGAGACATTTCATCAGTGCATGTGTGTGTGAGTGTTCCTGTGTGTCGCCCATCTCGCATGTGTGTGTGTTCTTCTTCTAAAAAAGTACATGGGGTTTCTATTTAATATACTAAAAACTGTGTTTGGGGACCTGTTCTCTTTATTCTTTTCAAGTGAGCTGTGGTGTTCCACAAGGAAGCATACTAGGACCGCTACTATTCATAATTTATGCAAATGACATGTAGTCAGCTTGTGACTGCAACTTGTTCCTGTTTGCGGACGACTCAGCCCTGCTGGTCTCTGACAAGAACAAGTTACAGGTTGAAAAAGCCCTCAGCTCAGAACTAGGCAAAATCTGCATATGGCTCGCCGACAACAAACTATCATTACACATGGGCAAAACAGAGTCCATTCTCTTCGGTTCAAATAACAAACTCAGCAAGACCGACGGCTTCTCGGTTACAGTGGGTGACAATATTGTCACAAGGAAAGATGAAATTACCTACCTGGGTTCCATCCTAGAGGCTAATCTTTCCTGTGACAAAATGGCATCCAATGTAATAAAAAAAGTCAACCAACGAACTCGATTCTTGTACCGGATCTCCTCTCTGGTAAACAAGAATACCCTGAAGACTCTAGCAGGAGCACTCATTCAAGGGTACTACGACTATGCTTGCACCTTATGGTACCAAAGCACCTCAAAGGCACTAAAAAACTAATTACAAACATCTCAAAACAAGCTAGTCAGACTACTGCTTGACCTGACTCCTAGAACCCACCTCACCCCTGCCCACTTTGACAACCTAGGATGGCTTAGAGTAGACGACAGAGTACAGCAACTTGCAATGGCCTTGGTCTACAAGATACACTACGCGACCAAGGTACCCATGTACATGTCAAAATACTTCCCAAAGGTCAGTGAATACCACGATCACAACACCAGAGGGAGCTCCACAAATCATGTTAAACCCAGATTCGGCTCAAACAAGGGACTAAACGAGTTTTGCAATTATGCCACATCAATGTGGAACGCCCTACCCAAAGCTGTAAAGGAATGTGAATCACTACCCACTTTCAAAAACACTCTCAAAAAACACCTACGGGAGACTGCAATTCGAAACTGGCCCCTACAAATGTCCTAACCCAACCCCCTCCAATGTACAGTAAATTACCAAGTATGGCTTTGTCAGTATTCCAATGTACAGTGTCCCCCCCCCACCTCCAATGTACAGCACCCACCCACCCAACCTCCTCCAATGTACAGTTTCTACATCAAATGTATATACACTCTTTTTCTGGACACTTTTGTATCACAAACGGTACTGTATTTGCAAATCTGATATGTCATAAATGTATAGATGTAGCAGTACTGTCTATCTGTATGTCATGTATGTCATATATGTTATGATGAATTGAAAATGGGGGACCTGATGTAAACAAGACGAAAGTCTTTCTCTGGTCTGCATCCCCTTAACAATTGTATGTATTGAGCTGTACTGTACCCATTCTGCAATCTGTTAATAAACTTTTCAATCAATCAATCAAGTCTACTCTCAGCTTAAACGGAAGAACTAAATGGTTTCTTTCCTGTATGAGTTCTAGTGTGTTTCTTCATATTTGATTTAACATTGAACCCTTTCCCACAAACTGAACAGCTAAATGGTTTCTCTCCAGTATGAGTTATCATGTGTTTATTCAGATTTTTTTGCTGACTGAACCCTTTCCCACAAACTGAACAACTAAATGGTTTCTCTCCAGTATGAGTTATCATGTGTGTCTTCAGATTTGTTTGCTGACTGAACCCTTTCCCACAAACTGAACAGCTAAATGGTTTCTCTCCAGTATGAATTATCATGTGTGTCTTCAGACTTATTTGCCGACTGAACCCTTTCTCACAAATTGAACAACTAAATGGTTTATCTCCAGTATGAGTTATCATGTGTTTCTTCAGACTTTCTTTAAGCCTGAACCTTTTCCCACAAACTGAACAGCTAAATGGTTTCTCTCCAGTATGAGTTATCATGTGTTTCTTCATATTTGATTTAACATTGAACCCTCTCTCACAAACTGAACAACTAAATGGTTTCTCTCCAGTATGAGTTCTCATGTGTGTCTTCAGACTTGTTTGGTGACTGAACCCTTTCTCACAAACTGAACAACTAAATGGTTTCTCTCCAGTATGTGTTCTCATGTGTGTCTTCAGATGTTGCTTCCTACTAAACCCTTTCCCACAAACTGAACAACTAAATGGTTTCTCATCATCAGTCTCAACTCCAGAACTGTCATCATCACCGTCATCAGTCTCAGCTCCAGAACTGTCATCACTGTCATCAGTCTCAGTTAGAGAACAGTCTGAAGAGAGAGGCTGGCTATCTCTAGTTGGTTCTAAATCACCAGCTGGATCTAAGTTACTGGCTAGTTCCGCTACTCCACAGTCCTCTCCTTCAGGTTCTGTTTTCATGTGTTCAGTTGAGGTGCTGGGTAAAGAGTATGCTTCTCTGTTTTTCTCCCTTTGGGTTTGAAGAGGCTGGAAGGACCAAGTGTTCTCTTGACCATCTTCACATTTCACTGGGTCTACTGTGATCTTGGAGAGATCAGCTTCTTCCAGCCCTTGATCTAGTTCATCTTTAATCTGCTCTGGGTCCCGGTTTTGGATGAGTTGTGAGGACAGAGTGTTCTCACCTTCATTTTCACATTTCATAGGTTGTAAGGTCATCTTGGAGCCATCAGCCTCCTCTAGATCTTGACACAGTTCCTTCTGTTCCTCTTTGATCCGTAGGAGCTCTGTGTCCTGGGTTTGGCTGAGCTGTGAGGACTGAGGTTTCTCTTCATCATGTTCACTCTTCACAGAGACAGGAAGCTCCTCTCCCTCCTGACTGATCCAGAGTTCCTCCTGTTCCTCTTTAATCTGTAGGAGGGCCATGTAGTCTAGAAAGAAGGGCATACAATCATTTAAATGTAATTTGTTGTAACCATTGCTTTTGAAAGTAACAAAGGGACAGGTCACTATTTCACATTACACTCTTAACAGGAAAGTAACAACACACTGAACCAATATATAGGGATGCACAGATCCTATACCCAGGGGAGGAAATTAGGCCATTTTACTCGCCAAATGCGAGTATTCTTTATGTTTGGCGAGTGATTCATGAAGAGCACTCGCCACACTGGCAAGTAGTAAGCAAAACCAAAAAAATCATTCTGCAATCTGCTGATTCGCTTACTGGCAAGCCGAACTCTAACTCCCCCCTTATGATTCCTCCCATTTGCGCCTCATAATAATCCATAACCAATGAACATCATCATTGCGCTCTAAGCTCCTCCAACGAACACTCGTTTTCTAGAAGATGTCGCCCATCTAGGGGAAGTGGACAGACCACTGCGTGCGGCCCTACAGACTCCTGTCACCGGCTTGACAACGTAGACAAACTTAGACAAAAACACATCAGTGGATGAAAATAATTGCATGTAGAGTTGTCGCTTGGTATGGTATGGTATTTATTTTAGACAACAAAACATATACAGATCATTACATCACATATTTGCTTTTGTCAAGGAGAGGAACGAAAAGCCAATGACTTATTTACATCGTTGTCCTTGGAAGTCAAGGATGCTTGAAAACAACACATACAACTCATTACAGAAAATCATTCACAATTATTACATTTGCATAGCAATAATGGCACAACCCTTAATTAATAGAAACATGTCCATTTGTTGAAACATGTTAATTTAGCTGTGAGTCTGTGTGTCTCTGATGCACCCCGAGGGGAGGGGTTGGTGGGGTGGGAGGGAGGACGGAGAGAGGTTCCCGCTTAGACTAATTACAGTTGCCATCAGCTAGTACCAGAGGGGAAGGTTATGACTACAGTTGCCGTCATAGGGGCGGGAGTTTTGGCTTTGGTGATGGGTGATGAGACAGCCTTGGGTTCCTCCCCTCCAGCGTGCGCACATCGCCAGGCGTACATGCGGGAGGGGGGGTTTGGGTAGGGATTGGGGGTGGGGGGGCTGCCATCCATCTTATCTACTCCAGACAGTTTCGTTCTGTTCTTGGTACGGTGTTGGGTAGGAACGCCGCATCCCTGATCTTATCTTGACTGACTCCCCAGCGTGGCCTTGCGCATAGACCTCGGGCATTCTTCATTCTTCAGCAGACCTGAGAGTGTGGGGGGGGGGGGGCTTTCGGATATCAGTGCGGTCTGACATGGGGGCGAACAACAGCACGCGACGAGTCTCCTTCGAGTCGGATGAGAATGACAAGTCAACAAGCATTAGCCGGCTAGCTACCTAGCATGTAACAAGCTGCCATAACGCGCATTCAACATAGTGGACGACTATACTGAGCGGCCAGGGGAGGAAATTAGGCCACTTTACTCGCCAAATGAGAGTATTTTTTACGTTTGGCGAGTGATTCATGAAGACCACTCGCCAGTCTGGCGAGTATACAAAAAAATAAAACATTCTGCAATCACTGCACTGGCAAACGGTGCGTGTCTTCTGAGTGTTCGCTTTAGTTGACAGTGCCACGAGAGCACTGCACAAGACCACCCACGGACATATAATGTTTAATAAAAGTTTGCGCAGTACTGGCCAACCCGCGGACATATAATAATAAAAGTCCCGCGGTACTAGGCTAGCCATCAGGAGCACTCGCAAACGGATAACGTTAAACACAGCAGAAGATGGAAAACAGACAGACTGACCAACGGGGAACTGCATCCAACCCTAGTACAACCCTCGAGTATAAGTTACTAAGGACACATTTAAATCACAGAGGTGTAATGTTAGTCTACTGGAACTTTATACAGTGGTTAGCTTCTAGTTAGCGTTTTAGCTATAGCTGCTTGCTAGCTAACGTTTTTTTTGTCTGGTAAAAAATCTGTTTGGCTGGTAAAAAAAATCAGATACTCGCCAGTTGGCTGGTAAGCCAAAAAGTTAGTTTCCTCCCCTGTGAGCGGCTTTGCTTAAATGCAGCCGAGTGACATTTTATTATTACCGGGTTTCCCCCCATATGCCCTTCACAACGGTGATGTTGTCATACTTGTCATTCAGAATACACCTGCTGAACCCCTAGCGTTGACATGAGATTCGATTCCAATGTATTGTCATCATACAGCACAAGTACAGTACAACCAGAATACGTTTGGCATCCAACCAGAGTGCAAATGTAACAAGTCAAGTTCAAGTTGTTTTATTTAGCTATTACATTACAGTGAAATGCTTGGTTCTTTCACTGCCCAGCCCAGTCCAGCCCAACCTAGACAAGCCCAACTTTCCCTGCCCAACCCAGTCCAGCTTTCCCTGCCCAGTTCAGCCCAACCCAGTCCAGCATAGTTCCCTATTTCATGTTAATATTTGATATCCTAATATTTTGAAGAGTAGAGACGGTGTGATTAATATATGTTTTATGCTAATATTGTGAAGAGTAGAGACACTTAATGTTTTATGGTAATAAATATTTTAAAGAGTAGAGACACGGTGTGATTACTACTATGATTGAAAATCAATTGAGACGAAGACATACAAAGAAGTAATTATCACAATTAGCGATTTATTTATGGCTGGTAAAAAATCTGTTTGGCTGGTAAGCCAAAAAGTTAGTTTCCTCCCCTGCCTATACCCAATCCCACTACCAGGCTGATACTAGCTACATGTGATCAGTATCGACTACAGGTGCTCTGATCCATTACCACGTTGTCATAAAGCATCCTCCTCCACTAACATCCCAGCAGCAGTGCATGGTGGAGAAGAAGAAGGACAATGTTCCTGCTGATTCTGCTTGATGAGATGTTGGACAAAGGTTTGGAGTTTTTATTATATAAGGCTATAAAACAAGTGTACATGTACACCTCCAATACTGTTGTACACACAACTACATGTACACCTCCAATACTGTACATGTACACACAACTACACGTACTCCTCCAATACTGTACATGTAGCTACAAAAAGGCAAGGGAATCTAGAAAGTAAAACGGGAGGATTTCGAGGTAAGGAGACTACTCCTAATCCACCTCTTAGTACTCATGTGGATTCTGCTTTGTTGGTCAAATCAAGAGAGAAATGAGGACCCAAGTCTCTGAACATAAGAGCAACATTGGAAATCAGGATGAAAAGTCTCCTGTAGCCAAGCATCTCACTGCTGCAGGCCATGAGGTTTGTAGGCTGAGGTTCCAGAGCATTGAGGTAGTGAATCGCTTGAAAAGAGGGAAAGAGGGAACAGGGAAAGCCTGGTTTCAAACATCGGGTTAATTGAATCTGGCTAATGGGACTTTTGATCGACTTAGTTGAACCAGGTAATAGGGCCCAGATCACACCAGGAGACATAAACAGATCACACCAGGAGACATAAACAGATCACACCAGGAGACCTAAACAGATCACACCAGGAGACCTAAACAGATCACATAAGGAGACAAACAGATCACATCAGGAGACCTAAACAGATCACATCAGGAGACCTAAACAGATCACATCAGGAGACATAAACAGATCACACCAGGAGAGTTAAACAGATCACACCAGGGCCCTATTCCCCGTACCTGGTTCAACTAAGTCGATCAAAAGTCCCATTATCCAGATTCAATTAACCCGATGTTTGAATCCAGGTTTTCCCTGTTCCTCGAACGCTGATTCACTGTCGTTAATTCGAACCAGACTTGATACTCAGGATAATTGCGCGCGGCCGCCTCACCTGAAAAGGCATCATATGTCGATCGCAGAAATCCTGATTTTCTAACGGCATTGATTGAAAACTTTATTAACAGATTGCAGAATGGGTACAATACACTAAATACAGTACGGCTCAATAGCCTCGCCGACAAGTTAAATACATAATCTATAGGCACATTTTAAGTCCCTCATTACCCCAATCAATCAGATTATATTTCTTTAAATGTGCCTGCTGGCAGTAGGCTTAATGGAATGAATAATCTAATGAGATCTTGCTAGCGAAAATAATTAGTTAAACTCTTTCCGAATAAGTAGACAAAAACAAGCCCAAAGAATATCTAATTGATACGAATTAATAGATACTTATGAGGATATCTGTACTGTATGTGCTTAGGTATCATGTACTATATAAATACATGGTTCCCAAAGTTAAGGTGCGACCCCCGAAATAATGTGTCAGAGAGGCTTGGATGCTATACAGTTTCACTATTAATCAGATTTTAATCTGTTTCGGACATCATCCATACATGCATTGAATTGATTAACCTTTGGTTTATACCAGTGACACCAGTCATGTTAATCACCGTCGTTCATCATCAGATTAACACTAACAGTGCTTGAACAGATAAATGCATTTTCTCAAATGCATTCATCAAACCGTCAAAGGCTTGCAATTGCTCATTCATTTTCTCAAGTCACGTCCACGTCATCAAATCCGTCAAACAGCGCATCTCCTCAAACATTTTAATCCCAGTTACACTATCACAATAACGTGTGAGTGACACAATTCAATAATCCACATATTCAGATTTGTCATAATTCATATCCACAATCCACGCATGAAGACGCTTCAATTTATGCTTGAATGAAACACAATCGGCAGATGGACTGAAGATGAAAGTTGTTGCATGTTAGAACCTTCAGTCAGTCTCTCTCTCTCTCTCTCTCTATCCCTCTCTCTCCCCCCCATCTCTCTCTCTCTCTCTATCCCTCTCTCCCCCCCCCCATCTCTCTCTCTCTCTCTGGCCTTGCTCTGGTGGAGGGTGTGCCACTGTGTGTGCGCCATCATGTTAACGTTAGCCTCAGTTAAACCTTGCGACGCCTCGTTAGATGAAGCTGTGTTCTGAGGTGTCCTGTGTTCTGAGCTGTGTGCTGAGCTGTGTTCTGTGCTGTGTTCTGAGATGTGTTCTGAGCTGTGTTCTGAGATGTGTTCTGAGCTGTGTTCTGAGATGTGTCCTGTGTTCTGAGCCGTGTGCTGAGCTGTGTTCTGAGCTGTGTTCTGAAATGTGTTCTGAGATGTGTTCTGAGCTGTGTTCTGAGCTGTGTCCTGTCTTCTGAGCTGTGTGCTGAGCTGTGTTCTGTGCTGTGTTCTGCATGTGTTCTGTGCTGTGTTCTGAGATGTGTTCTGTGTTCTAAGCGGTGTTGTGTTCTGAGCTGTGTTCTGAGCTTATATAGTGCTTTTACTAACTATATTATATTTCTCTCTCCTCTGGTCAGGGGCATTGCCGGGTCTGTGCAGCGATAACACTGTATATTGACTGTAGAACGGGAGCTCTCTCTCGCTCTCTCGCTTTTGCTATATGTTGACTGTATCATGCCCAGCCTCGGGCAGCGCTATTATTTAAGAATATGTTGACTGTATAAAAAAAATAAAAAATAAAAAAAAAAAATTTGAAAAAAACTTTATATTAATTAGTTTAAATCTCGCACAGGGCCTCGCATTTCTCCCAGGCGGCCCTGCATAAATGCATATATAGATTATCAAATGCTGTTTGTTGCCGATCCATGCTATATAAAAAATTTCAACTGTACATGGTCATAAACGTTATGACTGATCATGCATGGGTGAACGGAGAGGGGGGGGGGGTCGTTTATAATTCCGTGATCGCCGTTAAATGCTTTATGTAGTATGGGTGATATATAGATCAGAGCAGTTTGTATGGATAATAATAAACAAACAGGCTGAAAGTAACGTCAGCCTCCTCTTACCGTTGGGCGATGAGACTGGAGCAAAAAGATCCCAGTTATTTGATGGGGATCGAGTCGATCCATTTCCGGTTTGTATAATACACGCCCAAATCATGTCGATTAATGAGTTATGGCAGCGATCCATATCCACGGTCAGGGAACAAACTTAACTTTTTGACTTACCAGCCATTTGGCTGGTAGATTTTTAAAAGTACCAGCCGGGCAGATTTTTTACCAGCCAAAAATTATAAATAGCTTTTTAGTATATCGCCATGTGTTATTATTACATATAATACTCTCATATGCTATTTTCAATTAATATCATAAACAACATAAGGAATATTAGCATAATTTTGAGTGGACTGAAGGAATGAGTCAGCGTTTTAAATGCAAATAATTTATTGAAACATAGAAGTGGGGTCGGGACACACACACACACACCGTGTTTCAACTCACCACCCCCGCATCATATTGTAGTCTGTCTTCAAACTTCCACTCCTCTCGAAACTTTTTTATATTTGAATATCAACATTATCTGTCCATCCTCAGTAATCCTCAGTTTACTATAATATACTCCTGTCCTGAGTCCTGACTAGTGACTCCGTCGTCTTTCCAAACGCACGCACACACACACACACACACACAGGGAAGGGGAGAGTGCCCCCCCCCCCCCATTTCCCTTTCCTCAGTGCTGTTCACTATGGCTCTGCCTCGTCTGATCATCAGGATTAGCTTGTTAGTTTACGTTAACGTTGTAGTGATTGGTACATAAACGTTAATTTCGGGCAATGTGGGCATAAAGGAATGGCGACGGTGCAAAGCATGTAGCTGCATTTGACTTGTTGTGAGAAGAAAAAAAATCATCACAGACTTATTTTGAGTCTGTAGGCGCACTGCTGTGTTAACGCTGCTGTGTTTAACGCTGCTGCTCTGTTTTCAAGAAACAAACAGAGTGGGCGGATATCATATGACTCGCGGAGTTGCTAAGGGTTTTTCAAAATAAGAGTATCATATGAACCTGAACGTTGCTAGCTGCCGGAGCCCAGATATTATGACTGGAGCTGCGCTTGGTGCGGCAATGAGACCCGCACAGGATTTTCAAAATAAGAGTATCGATATGAACTACACGCCAGCTGGCGGGCAGACAGGGAGCGAAATTAACTTTTTGACTCACCGGCCAGTGGCGGGTAGATGGGAAGAATCTACCCGCCAAGCATATTTCTTACCTGACAAATTGTTTGATTAAAAAAAAAGATATATATATTTTATATAATTTTTTTTTTAAATAAAATATATATTATGTAATCATACTTGTAGTTGTATTATCTGCGAGACATCGCCACCACGCAATAAGTCAAAATGCTCGCTATCTGCAAACAGCTCCACTGTCTGTGTGTATACTTGAGTAGCCTCCAGCTCCAGCAAGGATTCTCCGGCCCTGCAGCTAGACCCTATATTCAGCTAGACCCTACATTCAGCATGCAAGGATTCTCCGGCGATGCAGCTGGACCCTATTGGTTTAACGTTACGGTTGTTTTGTCAAATCACATTCAACATGCCCTCAGCTAGAATACGCATTCAATCAATGTTATAAGACATTGATATCAGGAGCTATCTGTAGCTACTGCTAGCCCGGTAGATAACGTTAAGACAATTTAGTTTACTGGGACAGATAGATCTAACGGGAGCTAGCTAACGTGAGCTAGCTAACGAGGGAACGGAGGTATTATGCACTCGAGTCGACTATTGCTGGAGCATTTGTTGATATCAGCAGCTATCAGTAGCTAGCCAGCTAGATACCGTTAGACAATGCCTCGTCATGTATTAAACTAAAAGTGAATAGTTGACTGGGTCATTGTTTAAACAGTAACGGTAGCTCATGGAGGTCCGATCTAAACTAGAGCAGACTGCCCGCATATCGCAATGGTGGCGTTTCAGGAAGTAAACAAGCCAAATGAGAGCTTCCGATTGGTCATTTGCTTTCTTTCTCATGAAACCAGTCACGTCACTCTACTGTGATTGGACCGTTGACTTGAGTGCAATGTGGGACTTGTAGTTTTTTAACGATCTCGCGGCGGAGAAAAAAAAAGACGAGAGAGGCTATAATCTGTACTCGCACAATCAAAATAAGAGTATCGTTATGAACTACACGTCTACACGCCACACGGCGGGCAGCCCTCTAAGTGTCAAGCGCCAAAGGTAAAAACTGAGCGCCCCTGGCGGGCGGCGGGCTTTAGTTTCGGTCCCTGCGGGCAGAGCTATTATTTTTAGTCGCCAGACGGTAAATCTACACGCATTTGGCGAATGGCGTGTAGTTATTTTGTTCCCTGTCCACGGTGTGTGGCTAGAGTCCCGCGACGATATGCGAGTGGCCGGACGCATTTAGGAGACACACCGATATCCAACCGGCCATTTCCGGTTTGGCAACTCGCCGATCATCCACCAGGGGGCAGTATTGAAGCGTTGCAGAGTTGTGCCGGCTCACACAGCATCAGACCAGGCTCCGTGAGGGAAATATGAATACCATGTCGAAAATATGAAATATGATCTCAATAAAGTCGTACGCCGTGGATTGGCAGAATTCGCATGAACTTGAAACACGTCGTACACCGTGATTGGCAGGGAAAGTGTTAATGACGTCAGATACGGTGCCCGCCAGTTGGATGTATGCAACCCAAAGTGTGGAAGTAAAGAACCTTCAGCTATATTGTCATCGTGTGGACATTCAATTCTTTCTGCTAGACACTAAAGGCCTCTACATGCTACAGCAACTGCAACGCAACTGCAACACAACATCAGCACGACTTCAACGCAACATGTTGCAGAGGGTGTTGTAGAGTGTGTTGTGAGGATGTTGCGTACCTCTCCCCAAAATCTAATCTGAACAACCTTGCGTTGATGTTGCGTAGCAGTGATTGGTTGGTTAGCGAATGGGGGGCGGGGCTGTCATAGAATAATATTGGTCTCGCAGGGAGGAATACCATCCTCGAGTTAATGTAATTTATACAAATGGAAGTATTGATTTCGCCGTAACAAATCATTAAAAAATATACCGTTAACTGGAATATGTTGTTTCTTTACACATATGTTGGATTATGCAATTGGTTTGTCATGACAAACCAATAAAAAAAATCGCGAATTAGCGATATTTCATGATTTCCGCGGATCGCTTTCTATATTCTATAGTTTAGCTATGTGGAAATGGTTGGGCTCATTTGACAAAAGACGAGTTGCTGTACAATACGCCAAAAGCCGTTTGTTTATACATGCCGTTGTTCGTTCACAATTCCACGCTAAAAAAGGTAAACACAAGCCGAAATCGAAGCTGATTTCCTGGAAGCAGAGTTATGAAGGTTTTCTGCGGGGAGCGCAAATCATATTTCCTCATCCGAGACACACTATTCCAAGTGCATAATTTCACACACTGTACACACACCACATATTGTTGTTTATCATTCATGAAATGCAACAGATATTATATAGGGATATTGTTATCGATTACGTTGTATGCATATATTTATTTGTACAATTACTGTATATATATCGCCTCAATGTCACAACTTACTGCATACATATCTCATCATAGCGATACTATATATAGGCATATTCAACGTAAATCAAAATATCTATATAAAAAGCAGCCATTTACCAAAATGTCCATATAACTTAAGCTTTACTGCATTTTATAAATCATAAACAATAGGTCGTTGTCGTTATTTGCTCATTTCTATATTGTATAATTGCATATATATATTGCATATATATATATATGCAATGTATACAATATAGAAATATCTATATGCAATATAGAAATTAGCAGAAACTACCTAATGTTATCGATGTATAAATGATGCTTCTTTTTCTGCTCGTTATCAATGGGTTGGTTGAGAAGGGAAGTTTCATCCATCTAGGGAACCTAGCTACATCCGGGGTACAATGTTGCATAGGCTGTGCGTGCGTCGATGTTGCAGAAGCATAAAGGCAGAGTGTCTACAACACTGTTGCGTTGTCGATGTTGTGTTGCAGTTGCTTCGCAGTTTCTGTAGCATGCAGAGGCCTTAAGAGTGACAGCCAGAACAGAAACATTACATGGTGTCAGAAGTGGGATCAGAATTTCGGGGCGGTCAGGTGGCGTAGCGGAGATTGCGCTCGTCACCAATGCAAAAGGCTGCGGTCTCGACTCCCGGAGTCAGCATTGCTTGCGACTTGGGCTGATCGTCATACTAACTCGTTTGGCTGGGTTAGGGCAAGTCGAGGGTGGTAATCTGGTGTTGTGGACAGCGACGCCTACAGGTCAGGTCTGGGCGCCTGCTCAGCGAAAGGCAGGAATTGGTGGGGGCAGCATGACCTCCCACGCGTTACGCTTCACCAATGAGAGCCCTCGCTGCCAGGTGAGAAGAGAGCCACTGGCTGTCTCCACATGTGTCGGAGGAAGCATGTGGTGGACTTCAGGGTTCCCTTGTACCGACCAGTAGGAGGAACATGCGCACAACAACCAGGTAGGGGAGGGGGGGGAAATTGGCACAACGACTAAATTGGGACAGGGAGAAAAAAAACTGAAAAACCGGAGAAAGATAGGATTAAAAAAATAAATGTTTAAAGAAGTGGGATCAGAATTTTAAGCTTATTTTGGAATGTTTGGAATGGACAGTTCGGGCGTTCCAATGCAGAGAATGGACTGAGACTCCTCCAACCTACCCGATGCATGGAGAAAGTTTCGCTGTGGAGTTAATGTTTTCGGGACCTTTGTCTGCAAAAACAGAGGAGGCGAAATGCAGCTACCTCCTCCTGTGGATCGGAGAGAAGGGCAGAGAGAGACGTCTTCAATACGTGGACTCTGTCGGTAGACGAAAGGAAGGTACTGAAGACGTACTATGAAGGTTTTGAAGCCTATGTTATACCCAAAGCTAACCCCATTTTTGCACGTTATAAGTTCCACGAAAGGATGCAAGGCGACAGTGAGAACTTTGATCAGTTTGTAACTGAGCTTAAGCTGCTAGTGAAGGACTGTACTTACGACAAAAGTGACAAAATGGTCGTGTTTGCCACTAACTCAGCAAGAGTGAGGCAGAAGCTACTCTGCTACGGTCCAGACTTAACGCTGGAGAAGACGATTGACATCCAAGATCACATGACGTTTCACAGCAGCAACTAAAAACAATGGAGTGTGCGACTGTGAGTGGAGCTAATCTCAGTCTGTCCACGCAGTTAGCAGCAGGAGACCATTCAAACTAGGGGTGGGACGATACATAGATCCAGATCGATCGATTATCAATAATCAAATAGGATCGATGCAACGTAAAAAGATCGATTCATATTGCGATACTCTTATTTTGAAAATCCGGCGACGTCATATCCGCCCCGCGCCCAGTGTTGTGAAACTCCGTGTAGCTCTGTTCAGCAGAGCAGCGCTAGGGAGCCTCTATTTTGTGACCCGATATAAGTCTGTGCAGTTTTCCCCCCGTAACGGGTCAAATGTATCTAACATGCTTTGCATCGTCGCCATTCTTTTATGCCCACGTCGCGTGGCCAGTAGGGATGGGTACCGAATTCTGTACTTTTGAGGCACCGAACCGAAACACGTCGGTACTACCCAGGGCTGTACGCTAAGCTTTTTCACTAGGGGCACACTTGCCCCTAAATGAGAAATTTAGGGGCAAAGAATATTTTTTAGGGGCACATTTTTAAATAACTATTTTACCATTATAGTAGGGCTGGGCGATATGGCCTCTAAATGATATTGCGATATTTTGACATTTCCTCTAAAGCACTTAAAAATGCTTGATTGAACCCTTTGATGCATACAGTCACGCCAATATGATGATTATAATAAGTCCCTGCAACATATGTTTGCATTATTAAACCATGAAGATGCTTTAAAAAATAATTTAATGAAAATGTACTAAGAGTAGTCTACTGACATACTAATAAAAAAAATTATTTACATCTAAGACAATTTATATAAAAACTCTTGGGTGCCTTTTACACAGTACTGTGTTTTCTATCCACTTTAGCCAAACACACACACATATATATATATATATATATATATATATATATATACACCCACTACTGTGAGAAAATAATAATCACACAGACTTAATGATTTTAGAATATTTCAGATAATGAAATTAAATGTTTATATCATCAACTATCCAGTTAGTATTTATACTGTGTGTAACATTTGGCTACTTTAAATCATTGAATGTAGAGAGAGAGAGAGAGAGAGAGAGAGAGAGAGAGAGAGAGAGAGAGACCCCTCCCTTCGGGTTTTGATCGTCTAAGCTGCCGTAGGTGATGACGTCACACTCGAATGTAAACAGGAAGAGATGGAGACACACGGAGATGGGAATTGAATGATATACAGAAACGAATAACCAATAAATATGAAGTTATGTTTAAACTTCTGTTGTCAAGCGTTGTCAATATAGCCCACCCCCTTTCCTCACGAATGGAACTAGTCTTGTGGAGTCCGCTTTGACCGTTTTCCAGGGTTAGCAGAGATCGCTAGTTAGCTTAGCATAATCCTAATGGAGACCTTGGTTAGAAGCTACCGTTAGCTCATTGCTTGTGTCAATTAAATTGCATGTTATTAAAGGTCCGCGCTGGTCTGTCTAATGAAATTACAACCGCAACATTATATTGCACTGTACAGCCCTGGTTGTAGGCTAATGTTTTACTACAATTTGTATGGATTAATTTAGGAGTGAAATGCGAATGAAGGGTTGAAATCACCACTCGCAAGCTTGCCCCCAGATATTATTTTAAACTCGCACGGACCAAATTAGGGGGCAATTTGCGATCATATCATCGCAGTGTACAGGCCTGCTACCGAGTATCGAATCAAGTGAGAAACCGAAAAAAATAAAATAAAAAATAAATAAAAATATATATATTTTTTCTTTTTTTACCCTTTTTTTTTTTTTACCCTTTTTTTCTTTTCATGTCAACGTTCACACGCACAATATATGGTTACCTAGGATTTGACTTGATTCAACAACAAAGCAGTCGGAGCAATGACAAGCCGAAAACTGTCGAAATTGTAGTTCTTTGAAGTTTGGATTTTTTTTACGACAGAGGTAAATTAAATTTCTTGAGACTAAAGTAACGAAAAAAGGTACCGTTGGGTACCGGTATCGATTCACAGGTACCGGTTCAAATGTGAAAGGTACCCATCCCTAGTGGCCAGACCTAAATTAACGTTACATTAGCTGCTTATGCTAACTAAGCTAAGAGAGAGAGAAACGGAGAGAGGAGAGGGGAAGGAGGAGGAGGGGCGGGGCATTCTGTGTGTGTGTGGGGACTGGGGGAGGGGCATTCTGTCTGTGTGTGTGTGGGGACTGGGGGAGGGGCATTCTGTGTCTGTGTGTGTGCGCGCGCGTGTGCGTTTGAAAATACCAGATGAAGTCAGGAGTATTATTATATTGATATTATTTACTGAGGATGGACAGATAATGTTGATATGATCATCATGCAACATAAAACAATTGTAGGAAGGGTTTGGGAGAGGAAGGGGTTTTAGCTTGCGTGTTGTGAGTTCCAAAACATTTTACTTAAAGCTCAATATATAAAAACGTGGCACTTTACAGTGAACAGGAGGTCTATTTGTATTAAAAACAATAGATTGTTTTTCATTTAAATGTCTGGAAGAGCTCAAAAATAAAAACGTCAATTGATATTTCCGTAGCCTTTTTTTAGTTGATCTAAATGTGACCGATTGTGTTAAATGGCCACATAATATAGTCTCATATCGATCGCAGGCACCTGAATCGAATCGTATCGTGGCAGACTTTGTGATATCGGCAAATATCGTATCGTTGGCCAAAGAATCGATATCGTATCGTATCGTGATGAAACTGGTGATTCCCACCCCTAATTCAAACCGAACCAAGCACGTTATGGTCGCAAAACAGTAAGCAAGGCTGACGTCATGCAGGAGGACTGTGGAGCATGCGGGAGAGAGCACAGCCGTGCTGAGGAATGTCCAGCTATGTGTATAAAGTGATGCCAGCCTCCTCAGTCTCTCTGATCATGTTAGTACAGTAACTAGGCTGCACTAGTCTCTCTGATCATGTTAGTACAGTAACTAGGCTGCACTAGTCTCTCTGATCATGTTAGTACAGTAACTAGGCTGCACTAGTCTCTCTGATCATGTTAGTACAGTAACTAGGCTGCACTAGTCTCTCTGATCATGTTAGTACAGCAACTAGGCTGCACTAGTCTCTCTGATCATGTTAGTACAGTAACTAGGCTGCACTAGTCTCTCTGATCATGTTAGTACAGTAACTAGGCTGCACTAGTCTCTCTGATCATGTTAGTACAGTAACTAGGCTGCACTAGTCACTCTGATCATGTTAGTACAGTAACTAGGCTGCACTAGTCTCTCTGATCATGTTAGTACAGTAACTAGGCTGCACTAGTCTCTCTGATCATGTTAGTACAGTAACTAGGCTGCACTAGTCTCTCTGATCATGTTAGTACAGTAACTAGGCTGCACTAGTCTCTCTGAACATGTTAGTACAGTAACTAGGCTGCACTAGTCTCTCTGATCATGTTAGTACAGTAACTAGGCTGCACTAGTCTCTCTAAGCATGTTAGTACAGTAACTAGGCTGCACTAGTCTCTCTGATCATGTTAGTACAGTAACTAGGCTGCACTAGTCTCTCTGATCATGTTAGTACAGTAACTAGGCTGCACTAGTCTCTCTGAGCATGTTAGTACAGTAACTAGGCTGCACAGCCGACAAACATAGTTGCTGCCTAAACAATATCCAGGTAAGATGGCGGACGGTTATCCCATGATTTATGGCGTAATGTCGCATCTAATGTTTTATTTATGCCAGCACCGCTGGTCTAACTGTTGGGTACATTATTTAAGGTTAGGCAATTGTGAAATACTGTAATAAAAAAACGGGACCATATACCTATTGATCAAAGAATAATGTCCAAATAACCTTCTGATTAAACAAACCTGCTTTGTGTTTCTTCATCTCACTTTCACAACACTCTGAAGTTTACGGCCAGTCTCGACTCCTCCTTAGTTCAGATGTGTCTCCAGCAGCTGCAGTTAGTCCGTTCTTTACACGATCACTGCATCTAGATCTGTTCAGAGAGTTAACGTTAGAGATTAGCAGCGTTAGCTCGTTATAGCCACAGACAACGAGGTGAAGCCATGGAGGGTGGTGCCCCTGGTGGCTAGAACGAGACATTGCATGGCATTTCCGTATTTCCTGGTGACGTCAGGGAGGGCTGGACCAATCAGCTACGTATGCGTCACGCGCGCTGATTGGCGGAGAGGGGACGTCACTCCACATTGGGCCTAGCCCCTCCCCCCTGACCAGGCTCGGTTGAGACGTGCCATTGGAGAGAGTGCGAGAGAGAGATGAATGAATGAATGAATGAATGAATGAATGAATGAATGAATGATGACTGAATGATGACAGAATGAAAACTTTATTTAACAGATTGCAGAATGGGTACAATACAGTACGGCTCAATACACAATTGTTAAGGGGATGCAGACCAGAGAAAGACGTTTGTCTTGTTTACATCAGGGTCCCCCATTTTCAATTCATAGTGACATTTATGACATACACAACATACATGACATTTATGGCATAGGGACATACATGACATACAGGTATTTAGTAGTGTTACATTTGTGACATACGATATGCAAATATACAGTACTGTTACCCATAGATCCTGACAGAGTATATACATATGATGGGGAGGGGACTGTACATTAGGAGGGGGTGGGTGGGTGGGAGAGAAATATACATATGGTGGGGAGAGAATATATACATATGGTGGGGAGGAGACTGTACATTAGGAGGGGGTGGGTGGGTGGGAGAGAAATATACATGCGGTGGGGAGGAGACTGTCTATTAGGAGGGGGTGGGGGGGTTTGGACATTTACGGTGGCCAGTTTCGAATTGCAGCCTCCCCTAGGTGCTCTTTAAGAGTGGTTTTGAATGTGGGTAGGGATACACATTCCTTTACAGCGTTGGGTAGGGCGTTCCACATTGATGTGGCATAATTGCTAAACGTGTTTAGTACCTTGTTTGAGCCGAATCTGGGTTTAACATGATTTGTTGAGCTTCCTCTGGTGTTGTGGTCGTGGTATTCACTGACCTTGATTTGATTGATTGTATGTCATAAATGTCCTGATGAATTGAAAATGGGGGACCCCGATGTAAACAAAACAAAAGTATTTTTCTGGTCTGCATCCTCTTAGCATTGTACCCATTCTGCAATCTGTTAATACGTTTTCAATCAATCAATCAATCAATCAATAAGAAGGACAACCATAAGTGTAACTGAGGGGTACAATTCCCTGACTGTATTGAATAAGTATGGTATCATTAAACCACTACTGACTTATGTACATTACTACTGGCCATACAGTACACAGGTATATGAGATGAACACTTCCACAATAACACGGCTTCACAACAAATACTCGTTTAGAAGAATATTTATTAGCAGCACGAAGATTATCTTACATTACTTTACTTATCAAGATTGAGAGTTGCGCTTGTAAGGCGAAGAATGTGCATGAATAGGTCAAGAGTCCATGAGCATATTACGCAGGAGATAATGAATACCACCTGTATCATAGGAATTATATATATGGTACACTAGTAGGGCAGCTGGAGATACTAATAGGGTCCCTCCGGTTGTAGGCCAGCAGGGGAGAGGATTTGTCGGTAACGAAAGTCTGGGTCAACGAAGAATAAGGAGACTCCAGGTACAGGAGACAGTGCAATAATCTCTTGATCCGCAGACGAACAACAGCTATTCTCCGGTATGCGGTGCAGCATGGAGGAAAGCTAGCCAGCCTCAGGCGTCCTAGAGGCGGGCTCGACGTTGCTCCTCACAGGGTAAATCCCACACAATTGTGGGTGTAGACGATTCTCCGCTCCATCAGCTACAGGACCAAAGCAAATATAATCCAGCCGAAAAGGGCTCTGTAGTCGTCGGGGTAGGTTATCCAGTGTACATATCCACACGGTTCTCGTCTAGGGCTCCTCGGATGACGGCACCAGGTTAAGCCGCCCAGCCTGGATAAGCACACTAGCTCGGTACGAGGAAGCGTTGGTAATGCTGGTCACTGTAGAACGGTAGCCGCACGATACACTATACATAAATAGACTATTACTTAATAATAGAATAGGTCGAACTCGACGGTACAGCGTTAAACTCTGACACTTCAGCTATCAATTCGCACGCGGTCTCAAGGCTCTATTTCGGGGCAAAACGGGCCCACTTCACAGCACGTTGTATCGTGGTGTGAGGCTTCAACTTATTGGTTAACAGTACTTCTGTATTCACCTGCGCCGTATTTATACGTTAGGTGAACAAACTAGTACCAGCCTTATTTCTGTCTCGTATTCTTGCGCAGAGCCGGTCATGTCCAGGCAAGCCTTGGCGGTGGCTTTGAACTCGGCATTGGGGGTATGGCCGTGGCGCCTAGGGGATCGCTTCCAATAGGAGAACGAATATTATGGTCTGTCCTGTACCAGGTAAAGGGATATTCCGTGTATATGTACAAAGAATATACAAGGGATATCAAACGATATACAAATAGTATACATGGGATCTCAAGCAATAAATATATATATTCGGTTTAATCTGACCCTTTGTAACAATAAGCATCCTTCCTCCAGAAATCAACCAATCCTGGGCACTCCCATACCATATGGGAAAAGGTACACAGGCGTTTTTGTGTGCACAAAGCGCTTTTAGGTGATGGTATGGCTTTCTTTATGTAATATGCATGGAGTAAAGTATGTCTTATGTATAAAATCAAAATGGATGACTTGGTGGTTGGGAATTCTGGAGGATAGCAAAATGTTTTGCTAGATTAATAGCCCATTTAGACTGCTGCTATTGAATGGTATATCCACACTGGCACACTCTATCAATGGGTAGAGGCTTTGAAGAAGTCTTTGCTAACATGGCGTAAACCGTTGACACCAGACCCCTGGGTCTGGTAAATATTGTGTGAAATGGATGGGTACCTAATTGACTATCCCAAGGTACACCATTGCTGTGCGCAATAGAAGCTAGAAGAAAGTGCCAGGTGAATTAAAGTGTTTCTGAATGTCTTGGAATGAGCAGAGACCCTCTACCCCAGTGGTTCTCAAACTGTGGTACGCGTACCACTAGTGGTACTTGGTGGTACTGCTGGTGGTACTTGAAAACATAAAAAAAAAATGATACTTTTTTTTTTTTTGTGCAGTCAGGCCACTGAACTTAGAAGCAGGCCAGGCCGCGTGTAGCCTGTTTACACCGCATCCGCGTTTCCAGCGCTCTGATTGGCCAGGTAATGTGACATGTGCGCCCAATAGCGTGTTTGCCCATTTCCGCGTCGAACAGCCTGCAAACTACCTGGCGTTCTATCGCCATGCTCTATGACAAACTCTAACCTTAACCAACTTCGAAGAGTGCCTAAGCTTAACCAGTGTAGAAACTTGCCGTCCCACGATTGGCGCTCATGTCACATGACCTGGCCAATCAGAGCGCAAAACGGGAACACGGAAACGCGGATGCGTTGTAAAAAGGCTTCAAGCGGCCAGGCCAGTGTTTCTGGTTGCGGCGGCGCGATAGTTAGATAACCTAAATAGGGAACAACCAGGAGATCACTGTGACAGAGTAATGCAGTCTAAACAGTCATAAATCTTTCATTCAACTTCAGCCCTGATCATAACCATTTATTTTTTTAGATTTTTTTGTAATGTCAGATAAAAAATGAAATACTCCCACTTTTCTGAAAAGAGTTGGTGTTAAATCTGACATTACAAAAAATCCATCAAAATCTGTGTTGTTGCTAATCATTGACACATATAGCCTGTAATAATCCCCACCAGAAAAATGTACTTTGCATTTGATATATTGAAAATATTTAACTTTTTGTGTGTTTTTTTTAACAATAATTTGTGATGCCGTCACACAAACTGGCATTTAAAGGGTAAAAATTAAATAATTCCTGCACCAGAATGCAGGAAATTAAGTTTTTGTAACAAAATAATTGTGTGTGTGTGTGTGTGTGTGTGTGAGAGAGAGATAATGAAGTACAATTGCTTGCTGTGAGAGAGAGAGAGAGAGAGAGAGAGAGAGAGAGAATTAAGTACATTTGCTGAAATACAGTTCTTAATTTTCTCACTTGCTATGTGAGAATGTTAGATATTATGTTCTCAATGCCCCTTGCATTGTATGAGTTGTGTGGAAGCGTTTGCTAGTTCTAGTGCAATCCCTTTGTACATTGTGGCTGTGTCTGACAAAAGTTTACAATAAATAATGATATTAGGAATACATTTGCCTCCTGCGTGAACTGTGCATAGCTGAATAGACTGTATTTGAACGCCGGTCATATGGTGGTACTTGGAGAGGCAGCTACGTTCTCAGGTGGTACTTGGTGTAAAAATGTTTAGAACTACTGCTCTACCCCAAACAAATCAGCAAGTGTAAGAACTCCCTTATTACACCACTGGGGGGCAGTATTGGACGCCTCCCAACTGGAGACCAGTGTTATCATGGGCGATTGAAGGTACAAATTTGGTGTCATTTTCCTGAGATTTTCTGCAAGACTGCGAACTGAGATTAGCTCAATAATGATGGAGCCAAATTAGTTTTTTGATTGTTTGATAGATATATTGGAATAGATTACATATTGTAAATGTAACCTATGAGGGCCGTACAGAATTTTTCCTCTATATAGGGTGCCAGGACACCAATAGTACCATTGGAAGGTTGGTAGTCCCGATCCACCTTCACCCTTTTCCCTCTGGAGGGTTGAAAGTTTGAGTCTGCCAGAGGGAGTATGGAGCTGAAAACGCTAATTTGTGGAAGAATATTAATTTTAATATATGAAAAATAGAATGTAATTAGAGGGGATAAGTATTCCACCCTTGCCGATGTGTTTCTACCTGATTGATTGATTGATTGATTGATTGATTGAAAAGTTTATTAACAGATTGCAGAATGGGTACAGTACAGTACAGCTCAATACATACAATTGTTAAGAGGATGCAGACCTGAGAAAGACTTTCATCTTGTTTCCATCAGGGTCCCCCATTTTCAATTCATCCTCCATAAGCACTTTCTTATAATTACTTGATACAATGCTTGTAACCGAGGGGTGGACTGAAACACCAAGATATTTAAGATTCTGGACCACTGGGATGTTAAATGGGGTAGCTAGGCATGCAGCAGAGGCCTTCAGTGGCAATAATGCAGACTTTCCCCAGTTCATTTTATAGATAGATAGATAGATAGATAGATACTTTATTCATCCCCTTCGGGAAATTCAGGGATCTCACATAGCTCATACAGTCGTTCACAATTATGTCTGCATCATGAATTAAAAAGTAAGCACATGATAAAAATGTACATGTACATCATATCTACCAATAATAATAAAAACGTGATAAGATAAAAGCAGGTGTATAAGACAGGTGTATAAAAACAGTTGTATTCAAAAAAAAAAAAAAAAAAAAAAAAAAAGTGTATAAAAACAGGTGTAGGGAACAGGAAACAAACAGCAACAGGTCAAAGGTCAGCTGTTGTACAGTCTGATGGCTGTGGGGAGAAAGGACCTGATCAAACATATACAACATTTCCCCACACACATTAAAAGAGCTGAGCCTCCTAAAGAAGAACAGCCGGCTCTGTCCCTTCCTATAGAGCGCGTCCGTGTTTGCAGACCAGGCCAGCTTGTAATCCAGGTGCACACCTACATACTTATGTGGCGGGTGGCGGTAATGAGAAAGGAGGAGGGGCCTCAATGAGCCAGGTTCCGTTATAGGGGGCCACCTGCAGGCGGAACGTGAGGTGAACTGTTTGTTCCGGCCGGTGCAGTGAGGCAGTGCACACCTCAATCCGTGATGCAGGAACGAGCATTATACACTACGGTAGGCAGTGGTAGCATCTATGGGTTATGGATAGCGGTTTTAATTGTGTGCTTTGCAATATGTGTGACATGGAGTGTTTGTTCCAGATCACTTGCCTGCATGGTTCCCAGCGGGATTGAAGGTAGTTGGTAGGATAGGACCACCGACGTACCAGGTATTTGAACAATTGTGTGTATTGAGCCGTACTGTATTGTACCCATTCTGCAATCTGTTAATAAAGTTTTCAATCAATCAATGTTTTGTTGCATCTTTTAAGAGCATTACTCTTCATCTATCATTTCATCTATGACTACAGCATTTTCCTTTGGCGTTACAGGTAAACCAAACTTAGTTAGGGATTCTGAGTAGCTAAGCAAAGGCATCATTAAATAACTGTTTCACCAAGATAATATTATTTGTGAACCATTTGTGAACCACCATTATATGTTTCTATTATTCCCAATAAAACATTTCTGAGCCGAGAAATCATGTTTATAAATGAGGAACCAAGTGAGCAAAATTTGTTGATGGAAATTGGGTAGGAGAGGTTTAGTTTAGTTTATTTACTTAGCACATTATAAAAAAAAATGAAAAAAAAACAGTGCTAGGAGATTAATTGTTTTTTGAATATGGATAAGGAGGTTGTTGACCTCAATGATGAATTTAGAGTGTTCCAGAGTTTAGGACCTCTAAAGCTGATGTTGAATTGATGGCTAGATGTCCGACAGAAAGGTAAGAGGAGTTTATTGCTATGGTTTGTTGGAAATTAGTGAAATTCTGATGAAAAGATGAAGAAACTATCGAAGGTATCAGGAAGATCTTGCCTATTGTTAATGAACTTGAATATGAATGAGCATGTTTGAAAGGTATTAAGTTTGTCAATTGATAGTAGAGAATATTTGCGGAACAGAGGTGCGATGGTTCATATCTGGTCGAGTGGGAAATCATCCTGAGAAACCTCTTCTGGATTATGACTAATTTGTTAAAATATGATGGATATGTTGCAGCCCAGACTATATTACAGTAGTTAAGGTAAGGAAATAAAAAGCTATAATACAAGGTTAGATGGGCAGAGGGATGTAGGAGCGGTTTGATTGACAATTTATCCTATTCCCCAGACATTGTAAACAAAGTATGATTTCAAAATGAAAGTAGAGACATCCTAAATGATCACAATGATCCATGTATGGAGTCTCCAATCTATCTTCAATTCAAAAACACATTTAAACACATTTTTCATCTTGTCTCTTAACATACAAAACAGAATATCCAAATGCAGTTTTTTCCTTTAGCCAAGTTCAAATTGAAAAACAGAACTGTATTAAACATCCAATAGGGAGCGGCTGGTATAGCGCAGTGGACTAAGCACTCGCCTACCACCGCAGAGACTCTGGGATCTAATCCAGCTGTCAGCGGTACCTCCGGCTTGGTCAGTCGTCCCTACTAACACAATTGGCAGTGTTAGCCGGTGGGGTATGTGTCCTGGTCGTTGTAAACTGCGACTCCTACTGGTCGGTCGGGCGCCTGTTCAGCAGGGAGGGGATCTGGGGGAAATAGCGTGAACCTCTGCACGCGTTAAGTTCCCCCAGTGAAACTCCTTGCTGTCAGGTGAAAAGAAGCGACTGGCGACTCTAAATTGGGATGGGTGAAAAATACAGAAACCACAAAAATAAAAGAATTTTAAATAAAAAAAACATCCAATCTATTTTTCAATGTTGTTCTCCAATGAGAAAGATAAAAACGGCCATTTGGCGTTTTATTTCCGAATGAAACCAAATAAAACAATTTCTCAAATGCTGTTATACTTCATACTGGCTTCGCATCTTGCTTCGCCTATTGGACTATGCTCGTATAACCAACTTTTACTGCGTTGTGTAATTTTAATTAAGACAGACACTTGCTTCACGGTCTTGGGTGATTTATTCTGGCAACACACAAAATATCCTGTCAGTTAGGTTACGTGGTCGGCTCATCACACACCCAAACACCGCTCACACTGGCTCATTCCTCATGTAATGGTCAACACAGCAACATGAAATAAACAATACACAATCAACTGACAATATTTAGTACCTGGCAATTGAGCGGTGTTTGGGTGTGTGATGAGCCGATCACGTAACCTGACTGACCAGGATATTTTGTGTGTATTCTGGCTCCTACATTTCCAATCCCTAATTGTTACCGTGGAACAATTATCAATAAATGATAATATTGCTGCCACATTCTACAACATTGATACATACAACATACAATATATACGGTAATAACATTATGGAAGTCCATTTATTTTTTTAAGTTAAAGTCCAGGTCCAATGTGATGTGTTCGTCTCTTGACATTAACCACTGAAGTCTTCCTAGGGATCAGAGCTTCAAGCACGTGACCCACCAGTTATTTTTTTTATCAACTTTTTCTCCCCCTTTTTCTGTATTTTCTCCCATCCCAATAATTTTTTTTTGTCGTTATGCCACTTCCCTTCCTGGACATTGCGCGCATTTTCCCCCCACTTGCCGGTCTAGGGAGGGTCGATAGATACTATCACATGTCCCCTCCGATACATGTGGAGTCAGCCAGCCGCTTCTTTTCACCTGACAGCGAGGACTCTCACTGGGGGAGCGTAACGCGTGGGAGGCTCACACTACTTCCCCCAGTTCCCTTCCTCGCTGAGCAGGCGCCCCGACCGACCTGTAGGAGCCGCTGTTTACAACGACCAGGATACACACCCCACCGGCTTCCCACCCGCTAACATTGCCAATCGTGTTAGTATAGACGACCGACCAAGCCGGAGGTACCGCTGACAGCTGGATTCGATACCAGTGTCTCTGCGGTGGTAGGCAGGTGCTTAGTCCGCTGCGCTATGGGGAATAGGGCCCAGTTCTGTGGTGAAACAGGCTCTGAGGTTTTGTCAGATGCTCTCTGGCGCCACCAGTTATTGAAGGAATACACTGTTGCTGTCACACCTCAGTCTTCTGACTGCTACCTTAAACTACTTATGAGCGAAGCCCACTAGGGCAGGACATATCTGCAGTAGAGATGTCCGCTGTCACTCCAATACAATGGAGCTAAATGGCACCGGGTGTGTGCCAAAATAATACATTTGGAAAAACTCAACATTAATGTCTATAGAAATTTGTGTTTAATTTAGCAACTCTTTTCTGTAGAGTATTTCCACTTTTAAGTAGAATATCATGTCCTAATGGCTACACAGCATTTTAAATTATAACACTCCCAATGAAAGAGTCAAAACAAGCATATAAAATATATTTTATTGACTAAATCAAAAAAGGAGGTGCAGAATCTTTGTGTTTGATATGAATGAAGATATCAGAACAGAAATCAGTCACAAAACAAAAAAAAGTCCCAAGGGTTCCTATTGTGTATACTACTTAGTATAAGTACATGGGGTTCCTATTGGGTATACTACTTAGTCTCTGACTGGTTGGC
Organism: Notolepis coatsorum; assembly: GCF_963971535.1. Lineage (NCBI taxonomy): Eukaryota > Metazoa > Chordata > Actinopteri > Aulopiformes > Paralepididae > Notolepis > Notolepis coatsorum. Next base: position 4,125,854 of record NC_140176.1, on the reverse strand, counting down.
CACCCCTGTACTAAGAGCCACAAAAATTACTGTGGTATCACAAAGAGCCACACCCAGCGTTTCTCAACCTTTTTTTTCAGTCATGGCACCCTTCATGTGTTTATAGGTCTCACCCTCTGGCCTCTGAAGTTGCTTATGTCTTTTTTATTTGGGCCTCACAGGGTTAAAAGTACCATGTGAGACCCACGGTTGCAAAATTACAAAATCACTTTTAGCCATTTAAAAAAAGAATGTTTATTTAAAAAATGTTAAGCACATATATAGTCAATTGGTCCCGTTGTTCAGCCTCACAATGCTATTTGATATTCAATGTGTTTATATGTCCCACCCTCTGGCCTCTGAAGTTGCTAATGTCTTTTTAATTTGGGCCTCACAGGGTTAACCTCTTAAGCCCGAGATATACAGTAAAAGTGTATATTTTCAGCATTACGTTTGTTTACCAATTATTTTAACTGTTATTAGTGAAATATAAGATTATAGAAATCTCAGGGCATTGAGTCGGAAACCAGCGCATATTGACAGGAGGAAGTGGCACAGCCAAAAGTGAGTGTAGTCTTTTGAAGGAAGAGACTCAGGGCTTTCGAATTTCGAAAAACTACTCTACCCAGCTCACACCAGCCCCTGTCAATCATCGGACTTCTGGATTTACTTTTTTTATTTCTCTTATTTTTTGGGATTATCTCCCACAAACCTGAACGTTATTGCCATAAAACAGAATGCAGTTAGTTTCTCTACCTTTCTCTGAACGTCTTGCAAAAAACGGTGTTGCAATACGATGAAAAATGGAGGAATTTACATTATAAAAAAGATGGCAGAATTCAGTACTGTATCTACAAAACCTTCTGTTTAATCATCTTCCCTTTATTCATTTAGCTTAGATTTGTCAGGTCTGGTAAATTTTAGCATGGTGTTATTCAGTCAAAGAATTTTTTATTTTTTTTAAATAGAATTGATATTCTCCTTTGGTTCATTACAATTTACTCAAGCCTAGTAACATACACACTATTTCTGACACTGATCCATATATGTCCCTAGATTCAGATACCAAGAACATGCAAATGGACCATTTAAAAAAAAATTAAATGTTTATTCTACGTCCTTATGGAATGAGTGACATAAAAAAAATAAAAATAAAAATAAAAGTAAAAAAAAATAATATATATATATTAATTTTTTAATTTAACATTTTTTATGGATGGAAGAGCCGCACATTGACGGGCAAAGAGCCGCATGCGGCTCGCGAGCCGCGGGTTGGCCACCCCTGACTTAGTATAAGAACATGGGGTTTCTATTGGGTATACGGCTTAGTATAAGTACATGGGGTTCCTATTGAGTATACTGTAAGAACGCAAGAAAGGATGAAACGGGAGACGGTAGTCGAGTCTTTCCTTTTACTTCCCAACATAAATTACATACATCCAACAGAGTGCAGAGACGTTAACGTTACTACTCGAAAGTGACAGCAGCCAGTTGACAGCTGACAGCTGACATAATATAGGTTACCAAATACCCACCCCGTTCCCAGAATCCCCAGGTTTAAAGGAGCACTCACTCCGCTCCTCAAGTCCAGTGAATGTCTGCACCAATTGTGTGTGATAAGTGAGTCACCACACAGGCCCCCCCAGAATTCACAATAACCCCCCAAAAGATCATCCACAGTCAACGAGGCGGGGGGCGGATCAGGCGCCCAAAACGACTCCGTATTGGCCATGGCAAAGGTGAGTTGCTTGTGGTCCACAAAGGCAGTAAACAGTCAGCCCTCCAGCAGGAATCTGAGGTGCCTGATGGCCAGGAAGAGGCCTAGGAGCTCCCGGTCAAAGGTGCTGTACTTTCTTTCATTGTCCCGCAGCTGGCGACTGAAGAAAGCAAGCGGTTGCCAGCCCCCCCCCCCACCCACTGTTCGTACACTGCCCCCACTGCGTAGTCTTAAGTGTCAGTTGTGAGGGCGATAGGGGCGGTAAAAAATGGGTGTGCCAGTAATGCGGCATTGGCCAGTGCAGTTTTAGCGCCCAAAAAAGCGTTGTCAGTACACAGGGACCAGTCCACCTCGGCCTTGGGGTCCTTACCACGCAGGGCCTCATACAAGGGGCGCATGAGGTGAGCAGCACGGGGAATTAACCTGTTGTAGAAGTTCACCATGCCTAGGAACTCCTGCAGGGACTTCACGGTGCGGGGGCGTGGAAAGCTGGCAACGGCGTCCACCCTGGTAGGGAGCGGAACGGCTCCCTCTGCTGAGACCCTGTGCACGAGGAAATCAATAGACGACCGGCCGAACTGGCACTTGGCGGGGTTAACAATGAGCCCATGTGCACTGAGCCGCTCAAACAACTGCCTGAGATGTGTCAGGTGCTCCTCTGCAGACGTGCTGGCTACGAGAATGTCGTCAAAGTAACATATCCCGCAGCACCGAGTACATCAGTCGCTGGAAAGTCTGTGCCGCCCCCTTGAGGCCAAAGGGCATCCGCAGAAACTCGAACAGGCCAAAAGGAGTGATGACCGCCGTCTTGGGAACGTCCCGTGGGTGAACTGGTACCTGGTGGTATCCCCGCACCAAGTCCACCTTGGAAAAGATGGTGGTCCCCGCCAGGTGGGCGGAGAAGTCCTGTATATGCGGGAAGGGGGTACCGGTCCGGGGTCGTGGCGTTGTTTAGGCGTCGGAAATCGCCACATGGACGCCACCCACCATCAGCCTTAGTGACCATATGCAGGGGGGAGGCCCACGGACTGTCAGAACGGCGCACAATTCCAAGGCGCTCCATGGTTGCAAATTCCTCCCTGGCAATGGAGAGCTTAGCTGGGTCAAGGCGCAGAGCGCGTGCATAGACCGGGGGACCGACAGTGGCTATATAGTGCTCCGCGACTGCTGAGGAAAATGTAGGCGTGGTGAGGATAAGGAACTCCGCTAGGAGGTGCTGATATACATCCCCGGCAGCAAGCATGTTGGACAGACCTAGTGTCCCTGGCCCTCCCAGCGTGCACGGGTAGGTAGCAAAGGAGACAGCATCGATTAGGCGACAGTTTGTAATGTCCACTAGCAGCCTGAACGCACACAGGAAGTCCGCGCCCAGGAGAGGAACTGACACAGCGGCCATGACAAACTCCCACCCGAAACGGCGCCCGCCAAAACACACCTCTACATACCGGGTTCCGTAGGTACGTATAGGCGTGCCATTAGCAGCGTCCATGGGGGGACCATGGCCTCCAGCCATAGTGTCCACAGCTGTAGCAGGCAGGATGCTTCGTTGCGCGCCTGAGTCGACTAGTAGTCGCCGGCCAAATAAGGTGTCCTTAATAAATAGCAGCCTGCTGCCTCCACCAACGCTCATGGCTGTTAATGAGCATTGGCCCTGGCGTTTCCCTGGTCACTGTAATTGCACGGTGGGCAACACTGTTTGGCCCTGGCGCCAAACCGGTTATGGAAATAACACCATCCACTGTTACCCTGGCGACGGGAAGTCACTGCTGCAGCGGCGTCCGCAGGGTCCACTAGGTGGGTAGGTGGGTGGTAGGCTGGAAGCAGCGCATGCACAAACTGCTGCCGGTTGGCGAGATAAATCCTGTCCGCTTCGGCGGCCAGCGCGCTGTAGTCCTTGGTGAAGGAGACGGGAGAGCTGGCCAGGGCGGTGCGCACAGGCGCTGGAAGCCGACGCATGAAAACATGTTTAAATAAAAAAGAGGGATCTGCCGAGCCCAAAACGGACAGCATCCTTGTCCATCAGTTCGGACGGCTTGCCGTCGCCGAGGCCGCTGAGTGACAATAGACGATCAGCCTTTTCAATTTCCGACAGTTCAAATAATTGCTAAAGGAATGCCTTGATAGCGTCATATTTGCCGGCAGCTGGCGGAGCTTCCAGAAGCCCCATAGCGCGGGCCGTCGTCTGGGCATCCAACGCTGCTACCACATGATAATACTTAGTAACATCCTGAGATATTACTCTCAACTCGAACTGAGCTTCAATGTGCTGAAACCAGGGTCGGGGGCTGTGATGCCAGAAGTCGGGTAACTTAATTGCTGCGGCGTAGATAATGTTCACTTCTCCGTCCGTCATGATGTAATAATCACTCACGTACTTCAGGTCACCAATGTGGGAACACAAGAAAGGATGAAACGGGAGACGGTAGTCGAGTCTTTCCTTTTACTTCCCAACATAAATTACATACATCCAACAGAGTGCAGAGACGTTAACGTTACTACTCGAAAGTGACAGCAGCCAGTTGACAGCTGACATAATATAGGTTACCAAATACCCACCCCGTTCCCAGAAGCCCCAGGCTTAAAGGAGCACTCACTCCGCTCCTCAAGTCCAGGGAATGTCTGCACCAATTGTGCGTGATAAGTGAGTCACCACAATACTACTTAGTATAAGTACATGGGGTTCCTATTGGGTATACTGCTTAGTATAAGTACATGGGGTTCCTATTGTCACACAACACATGAACACACAGCATCGAACATCCTGCAAACTGTCCACTTCTAAACAAAACCGAGAAATGCGGCTACGGAAAAGTACTGGCATCGCCGCGTCGGCCAATCAGAGAGCGTCTCCGCGAAATGCGGCTACGGAAAAAAAAACTGCCGTCGGCCAATCAGAGAGCGTCTCCGCGAAATGCGGCTACGGAAATTATAGAAGCTGCTAAGGCTGCTTGCCTAGACCGCTTCAAATCGCGCCCGGCTTCCATCATAATACATCATATTTCAACGCACAGCGCGTTACGCGTTGATTGGCTGCGACGGATACAGCGATGAAACAGTGCCCGGCGTGCACGCGCACTCAGAGCGCTATTGCGTCTAGCCTGGGCCGAGAGAAATACGGCTAGGAGAAATGTGGCTATGCGACAGTGAGTCACTTCCTGTTCAGGAAAACGATTATTTTTATTTGATATATTAACGTTATATTGTGCATTGGAAACACAAACATACTTAAAATGAGTAAATATTATTAATTTTAAACATGTTTATATTATTTATAGGGCTATAAAACAAAAAACAAAAAATATTTCTTGTTCTTCTCTCTTTTAACCAGGGTTCACCAGGGGGGTCGGCGCCCGAGCGCCCCTAGTGGCCAGCCGCCACTGTATCGTGTATACTACTTAGTACAGGGGTGGCCAACCAGTCTTTGTGTTTGATATGAATGAAGATAAACAGAAATCAGTCACAAAACAAAAATAAGTCCCAAGGGTTCCTATTGTGTATACTACTTAGTATAAGTACATGGGGTTCCTATTGGGTATACTGCTTAGTATAAGTACATGGGGTTCCTATTGTGTATACTACTTAGTCTCTGACTGGTTGGCCACCCCTGTACTAAGAGCCACAAAAATTACTGTGGTACCACAAAGAGCCACACCATATACCAGCGTTTCTCAACCTTTTTTTTCAGTCACGGCACCCTTCATGTGTTTATAGGTCTCACCCTCTGGCCTCTGAAGTTGCTAATATCTTTTTTATTTGGGCCTCACAGGGTTAAAAGTACCCTGTGAGACCCACGGTTGCAAAATTCCAAAATCACTTTGCCATTTAAAAAAAGAATGTTTATTTAAAAATGTTTAAGCACATATAGTCAATTGGTCCTGTTGTTCAGCCTCACAATGCTATTCGATAGTAAATGTGTTTATATGTCCCACCCTCTGGCCTCTGAAGTTGCTAATGTCTTTTTAATTTGGGCCTCAAAGGGTTAACCTCTTAAGCCCAAGATATACAGTAAAAGTGTATATTTTCAGCATTACGTTTGTTTACCAATTATTTTAACTGTTATTAGTGAAATATAAGATTATAGAAATCTCAGGGCATTGAGTCAGAAACCGGCGCATATTGACAGGAGGAAGTGGCACAGCCAAAAGTGAGTGTAGTCTTTTGAAGGAAGAGACTCAGGGCTTTCGAATTTCGAAAAAACTACCCTACCCAGCTCACACCAGCCCCTGTCAATCATCTGACTTCTGGATTAACTTTTTTATTTCTCTTATTTTTTGGGATTATCTCCCACAAACCTGAACGTTATTGCCATAAAACAGAACGCAGTTCGTTTCTCTACCTTTCTCTGAACGTCTTGCAAAAAACGGTGTTGCAATACGATGAATGGTGGAGAAATTTACATTATAAAAAAGATGGCAGAATTTATTGATTGAAAACTTTATTAACAGATTGCAGAATGGGTACAATACAGTACAGCTCAATACACACAATTGTTAAGGGGATGCAGACCAGAGAAAGACTTTCGTCTTGTTTACATCAGGGTCCCCCATTTTCAATTCATCAAGACATATATGACATGCATGACATACTGATAGACAGTACTGCTACATCTATACATTTATGACATACCAGATTTGCAAATACAGTACGGTTTGTGATACAAAAAGAGTCCAGAAAGGGGAGTATATACATTTGACGTAAAAACTGTACATTGGAGGAGGTTGGGTGGGGTTGGGGGGGGGGAGGTTGGGTAGGGAGGGGTTGGGTGGAGAAACACTGTACAACTGTACAAGCAAAACTGTACATTGGGATATTGACAACCATACTAGGTAATTTACATTGGAGGGGGTTGGGGGGGGGGGGGGGGGGGGAAACACTGTACAAACAAGCAAAACTGTACATTGGAATATTGACAAAACTATACTAGGTAAATTACTGTACATTGGAGTGGATTGGGTTAGGACATTTACAGGGGCCAGTTTCGAATTGCAGTCTCCCGTAGGTGTTCCTTGAGAGTGGTTTTGAAAGTGGGTAGTGATTCACATTCCTTTACAGCTTTGGGTAGGGCATTCCACATTGATGTGGCATAATTGCGAAACGTGTTTAGTCCCTTGTTTGAGCCGAATCTGGGTTTAACATGATTTGTGGAGCTCCCTCTGGTGTTGTGATCGTGGTATTCACTGACCTTTGGGAAGTATTTTGACATGTACATGGGTACCTTGGTCGTGTAGTGTATCTTGTAGACCAGGCCCATTGCAAGTTGCTGTACTCTGTCGTCTACTCTAAGCCATCCTAGGTTGTCAAGGTGGGCAGGGGTGAGGTGGGTTCTAAGTAAGGTCAAGCAGTTCAGTACTGTATCTACAAAACCTTCTGTTTAATCATCTTCCCTTTATTCATTTGCTTAGATTTGTCAGGTCTGGTCAATTTTAGCATGGTGTTATTCACAGTCAAAGATAATATTATTTTTTAAATAGAATTGATATTCTCCTTTGGTGCATTACAATTTACTCAAGCCTATAACATACACACTATTTCTGACACTGATCCATATATGTCCCTAGATTCAGATACCAAGAACATGCAAATGAATTTTTTTTATGTTTATTCTACGTCCTTATGGAATGAGTGACATAAAAAAAAAGAAATAAAAAAAAAAAAGATATATATGTTTTTTTATTTTTTTATGGATGGAAGAGCCACACATTGACGGGCAAAGAGCCGCATGCGGCTCGCGAGCTGCGGGTTGGCCACCCCTGACTTAGTATAAGTACATGGGGTTCCTATTGAGTATACTACTTAGTATAAGTACATGGGGTTCCTATTGTGTATACGGCTTAGTATGCAAACAGAATTTTTGGGCGGCACAGTGATGTAGGGGTTAACACTGTCGCCCCCCAGCTAGAAGGTCCTGGGTTCGATTCTCGCTTGCGGACCAGGTTGCCGCGTTGCCAGGTACCCAGGTGGGGTATCTCCCTGGCCTTTCTGTGTGGAGTTTGCATGTTCTCCCCGTGATCGCAAGGGATCCACCTCCAGATAAAATAAACCCAAAGGAAATACATGTAGAACAGATCGCTAACGCTGTGGCGTCCCTGACAAAGAGGGACAGGAGCACTGGGATTGGTCCGAGAACTGATTTGACAGACAGTAAAAACAGAAGAACTAACAAAAAGGACCGGTGTATTGTCAGAGCATTTACCGTGACTGGCGTCAGAGCCGACGGTGCCGCCATGACAGCTGTCAGGAGTAGCATGCTGCACACGCTCACACTCAACTTTATTAAGCCATTTGTGTAAAAACACATTGGTAATTGTTGCGGCATTACAGTGTATGCATTTTTCTCTCATGTGTGTCTACTTCTTCTAAAAAAAGTACATGGGATTTCTATTTAATATACTGCAAACTGTGTTTGGGGACCTGTTCTCTTTATTCTTTTCAAGTCTACTCTCAGCTTAAACGGAAGAACTAAATGGTTTCTCTCCTATATTATGAGTTCTAGTGTGTATCTTCATATTTCCTTTATCATTTAACCCTTTCCCACAAACTGAACAGCTAAATAGTTACTCTCCTGTGTGAATTCTCATGTGTCTCTTCAGATGTGCCTTCGTACTGAACCCTTTCCCACAAACTGAACAGCTAAATGGTTTCTCTCCAGTATGAGTTATCATGTGTCTCTTCAGATGTGCGTTCGTACTGAACCCGTTCTCACAAACTGAACAGCTAAATGATTTCTCTCCAGTGCAAGTTCTCATGTGCATCTTTAGACTTTCTGTAAACCTGAACCCTTTCCCACAAACTGAACAACTAAATGGTTTCTCTCCAGTGTGAGTTCTCATGTGTATCTTTAGATTTTTTGTAAACCTGAACCCTTTCCCACAAAATGAACAACTAGATAGTTTCTCTCCAGTATGAGTTATCATGTGTGTCTTCAGACCTCCCTTCCTACTGAACCCTTTCCCACAAACTGAACAACTAAATGGTTTCACTCTGGTATGAGTTATCATGTGTTTCTTCACATTTCCTTTATCATTGAACCCTTTCCCACAAACTGAACAGCTAAATGGTTTCTCTCCAGTATGAGTTATCATGTGTCTCTTCAGACTTGTTTGGTACTTGAACCCTTTCCCACAAACGGAACAACCAAATGGTTTCACTCCGGTATGAATTATCACGTGTATCTTCACATCTCTCTTCTTGCTGAATCCAGGCATGTTAGACAACGTTTGTATTTTCTGTTTCTTCTTTTGTTTTAGTGCCATCAAACCTGGACCTCCACTCTCCTTCCATTCATCGCCATCATCGGTCTCAGTTCCAGAACTGTCACCATCACTGTCATCAGTCTCAGTTCCAGAACTGTCACCATCACTGTCATCAGTCTCAGTTCCAGAACTGTCATCATCACCGTCATCAGTCTCAGTTCCAGAACTGTCATCACTGTCATCAGTCTCAGTTCCAGAACTGTCATCACCGTCATCAGTCTCAGTTCTAGAACAGTCTGAAGAGAGAGACTGGCTATCTCTAGTTGGTTCTAAATCACCAGCTGGATCTAAGTTACTGGCTAGTTCCGCTACTCCACAGTCCTCTCCTTCAGGTTCTGTTTTCATGTGTTCAGTTGAGGTGCTGGGTAAAGAGTATGCTTCTCTGTTTTTCTCCCTTTGGGTTTGAAGAGGCTGGAAGGGCAGAGAGTTCTCTTGACCATCTTCACATTTCACTGGGTGAACTGTGATCTTGGAGAGATCAGCTTCTTCCAGCCCTTGATCTAGTTCATCTTTAATCTGCTCTGAGTCCCGGTTTTGGCTGAGTTGTGAGGACAAAGTGTTCTCACCTTCATTTTCACATTTCATAGGTTGTAAGGTCATTTTGGAGCCATCAGCCTCCTCTAGATCTCGACACAGTTCCTCCTGTTCCTCTTTGATCCGTAGGAGCTCTGTGTCCTGGGTTTGGCTGAGCTGTGAGGACTGAGGTTTCTCTTCATCATGTTCACTCTTCACAGAGACAGGAAGCTCCTCTCCCTCCTGACTGATCCAGAGTTCCTCCTGTTCCTCTTTAATCTGTAGGCGCTCTGGCTCCTCCTGGACCAGACTGGGGCTCCTCTCCTGCTGCTCAGGGGGAACCTCCTCTTCACAGACAAACAGCTGTAAGGCCATGGAGTCTAGAAAGAAGGGCATACAATCATTTAAATGTAATTTGTTGTAACCATTGCTTTTGAAAGTACCAAAGGGTCAGACCACTATTTCACACTACACTCTTAACAGGAAAGTAACAACACGCTGAACCAATATATAGGGATGCACAGATCCTATACCCAGGGGAGGAAATTAGGCCATTTTACTCGCCAAATGAGAGTATTCTTTATGTTTGGCGAGTGATTCATGAAGAGTAGGGGTGCACCGATATATCGGTCGGGTATCGGTATCGGCCGATAAGTGCCTTGTTGACTGCTATCGGCCTGTCGGCCGATAAGCTCAAATGTGCCGATAGCAGTCGCCGATAAATAATCATCAATTTGTGTAGCGTCAAAAGGCAACAAAAAAAAAAGTTCACTCGCGACCTACCTGCACAACGCCCGCCGCCCCCCACACACACACACAAGCTACTGCATCAAAGTTACTATTTATGATTAACAAGGCATTCGTTTTGTGGCATTAACGTTATATAGTTAGTGTTACACGGACAATAACATCAGCATATTATTATTACCCATAGCAGCAAGGCATTACTCCGAGTCCGTTCATAGCCGGGAGGCAGAAGACTAACGTTACTGGTGAAAATGTGATTTACGTTGGAATACTCCTTTGCCAACTTGCTGTACTTTGCTTGCAGGTCTGCAGCCATTATTGCTGGATTATGAATAGCCCCAACTTTAGCCAACGTAACGTTATGGCTAAACCTTTAACATTAGTTAACGCTAGCTTTCGGTTAGCTGTTCAATGCTAATAACACAACCAAGCGAACCCATCAGAGCTCCCCATCAACACCGCTCTGTCGGGAGGATGGCATTTAAGAAAGTATCTGCTGTTAAAATGACACAAACATTCGTTTTGTGGCATTAACGTTATATAGTTAGTTACACGTTCAATTACATCATCATAGTATTTACCCAAAGATAGCAAGCAAGCCGTTCATAGCTCGGTTCCATTCCCTACCCAACTACCCATTCTGCAATCTGTTAATAAAGTTTTCAACCAGACAAATGTATAGAAAGGCTTTGTTTTATTATAACATTTGTTGCAGTAAAATCATTGTGTCTCGTTTGGCCATCCTGTGGAGCGCGCTGGTCGGCGGGCACTGCCGGGCAGCTAACGTATTAGCTTGTTGTGGTTCTGAGTTTGACTCGCATTCTCGCAAGCAGATCAATGGCGGCATGCCCCGAAGTAGAAAATGAATAAACGCTTGCCGATTGGTGGTAAGAACAGCAGGAGGTGGGTGCTAGCGGTGTGGCGTAATTGGCAGAATCGACTGTCAATCAAAATGGTTCCATTGCATTGGTTGAAAGCTCTGGTTGAGAGAATAGTATCCCGCTGCAGGCCGCCAGAATGGTTCCATTGCATTGGTTGAAAGCTCTGGTTGAGAAAATAGTATCCCTCTGCAGGCCGCCAGATGATACTGGGAGAGGGATCAGTGATACCATAAACATATTTCTTGATGTTTCCTTTTTTTAAGTAAGTAAAGAGGCCTACAAATACAAACATACACATACAAATATACAGTAGTTTCATTATAAAAGAAAAAGAAAAAAAAAATATTAAAAAAAAATTACAAATACTTATTTTTTGCCACAAGTATCGGTATCGGTATCGGCCGATTGTGTTAGTTGAACAATCGGTATCGGTGGCCAATTTTCATATCGGTGCACCCCTAATGAAGAGCACTCCAGCAAAACCAAAAGAATCATTCTGCAATCTGCTGATTCGCTTACTGGCAAGCCGAACTCTAACTCCCCCCTTATGATTCCTCCCATTTGCGCCTCATAATAATCCATAACCAATGAACATCATCATTGCGCTCTAAGCTCCTCCAATGAACACTCGTTTTCTAGAAGATGTCGCCCATCTAGGGGAAGTGGACAGACCACTGCGTGCGGCCCTACAGACTCCGGTCACCGGCAGAGGAAGGGGAACTATGTGAGAATGCTATTCATCGACTACAGCTCGGTATTCAATACCATAGTCCCCTCCAAACTCATAGCCAAGCTCAGGGACCTGGGCTTGAACTATGACCTCTGCCAGTGGGTCTTGGACTTCCTGACGGGCAGACCCCAGGTGGTGAGAGCAGGCAACTGCACCTCCTCATCCATCACCCTCAACATAAGGGCCCCCCAGGGCTGTGTTCTGAGTCCCCTCCTCTACTCCCTGTACACACACACGACTGTGTGGCTCAGCGGAGTAACAACACAATCATCAAATTTGCTGACGACACAGTAGTGGTGGGCCTGATCTCTGCAAACGACGAGAGGGCCTACCTGGAAGAGGTCAAGGTCCTGGCGGGATGGTGCCAGGAAAACAGCCTCTCCCTGAACGTCAGCAAAACAAAGGAGATGATTGTGGACTTCAGGAGGTCGGGGGTCAAGGACTACAGCCCCCTCAGCATCGACGGGGCACCGGTTGAGAGAGTGAACAGCTTTAAGTACCTCAGAGCCCACATATCCGAGGACTTGACATGGACCACACACATTGACAGTGTTGTGAAGAAGGCACGACAACGCCTCTACTTCCTCAGGCGCCTAAGGAAGTTCCAAGTCAGTCAGAAGATCCTTAAGAACTTCTACTCATGTACAATAGAGAGCATCCTGACTGGCAACATCACCTCCTGGTTTGGGAATAGCACTGCACAAGACCGAAGCAGACTACAAAGAGTGACACGTTCAGCCGAACGCACAATTGGAGGGGGGCTCCCCACCCTCCAGAACTTTTACAACAAGCGGTGCAGGGGTAAGGCTAAGAGAATCATTAAGGACTCCAGCCACCCGAACAACTGCCTCTTTGAACTGCTGCGGTCAGGCAAGCGATACCGGAGTCTCAAGGCGAGCACAGAAAGACTCAGAAGAAGCTTCTATCCCCAGGCCCAGGGCTCTACGCTAACCTTTTTCACTAGGGGCACAGGTGCTCCTAAATGAAAAAAGTTAGGAGCACACAAAGAAATTTAGGAGCACCCAAAAATATTTAGGAGCACAGTGAAAATATTTCAAGTAAAAGAGTTTTTTTTTTAAATAAATGTATATTTGTACTGTGCGTGCATGTGTGTAAATTAGCTCTTGTTACAACCCTGCATGTTTACATTTTGTATTTTGTACTTGATGTTCATTAACATGTGCTGTCCCTATCAAATAAACTATCAAATCAAACTACTGCTACAAAAGTAACAGTCACTTAACTTTAGCTTTTGCCCCTTTTATGCATACAATGCCTATGTTTTGGCTGTGTTGCTCTTCTAGAGAAATAATCCTTTCAGGGTTGCCTATTGAAATACTGTACACCTCCAGTACAGAAACATTGTTTATGAGTTTGCGTGTCAGGTAGACCATTGATTGACAGTCGAGTCTGCCAATTACGTCACACCGCTTGCACTCCGACCGTCCGGCGCTGCAGCTGGACCCTATTGCCCACCTCTGCTGTTCATAACGCTAGCGAAGTTAGCTGTACACACAGATACACAGTGGGCCAGTGACTTTAGTGTAGGGGTGTAACAATGCATCGATCCTAAGGGGGAAATTCAACTGCATCGATTTGAAAATGTTAGAATCGATTATCGCAATTTGAATGTGTACACAGTGTTATGTTGTTATCATGACCGTTACAGTCAACACAACGGCATACGCTACTGCATCAACGTTATGATTAACAAAGCAAGGCATTCGTTTTGTTGCATTAACGTTATATTACTATTGCTATCGCTAAATCTAGGTGTTCTAAAATATATTGCTATTGGTAAGACTAGAAGTTACATGTCTCGGGAAACTCACATATCGCAATGGTGGCGTTTCAGGAAGTAAACAAGCCAAATGAGAGCTTCCGATTGGTAATTTGCTTTCTTTCTCATGAAACCAGTTACGTCACTCTACTGTGATTGGACCGTTGGCTTGAGTGCAATGTGGGACTTGTAGTTTTTTAACGATCTCGCAGCGGAGGAAAAAAGGCCTGCCGCGATAAGCAATAAATCGATTAATTGCCGCGATAATTAAAATGAATGCAATGATTTTGACGGGCGCGATTAATTGCTATTTGCGTGTTTGTTTGAGGCGGAACCAGTGACCCTTGTCAGTCACTGTCCGTGTTGGGAGGCGGGCCGCTGGCTTTACTACAGAGCACAGCACAGGAGCTCCGTGGGGCTAACGTTACCCCTCACTGTGTCTATTCTACTAGCATTAACGTTACTCATACAAACAATCAATAGCGAGTTATATTGATCACGCTATGTACGATAGCCATGCTAAAACGCTAGCACAACATTACCACCTAACCTAACAACAAGCCTTAACAAGTCAGCAATCTTTTTGCGAGACTAAACTCTCCGCTCGGTGGCAAATTGTGTTGATGTCGGTTTTGTTTAATCAATAAATGAGGCAGAATACACAGTGACTGTATCCTTTGTTTATTGCACTTGTGCCTGCTGCAAACATAATGATTATGAAATCCTATGCGAGACATTAAAGATGGCGGCGTTCTGTTTTCGTTCAGACTCCCTCAGACTCCAACGAGTGACGCGTCTCTATTCTGACCAATCAGTGGTCTGCAGTGTTTCACGTGACTTTTCTGGTACCACTTCTACCAATAAGATGCATGCATCTCACTTCTACTCGCTTGGAACCACGACAGAGCAGGGACTAAAAAAGTACCTGATAATCACAACAATACTTCCGGTCCGGTCGGTGGGCTTCAAAATAAAAGTCTAAAACACCGGAAAAGACGGAGCGGTGGGCTTCAAAATAAACGTTTTGGGAAATAAATTTCTCCAAAAAAAAATTCTCTAACCGGGTCGCAATAATATCGCTTATCGCGATATTTTCGGGGGCAATTAATCGCCCAGCAAAATGTGTTATCGTGGCAGGCCTACGAGAGAGGCTGTAATCTGTACTCGCACAGCGTGCGCGTAATTGATTTTTACGGCTCGCACACAAATATTTTTAGGGGCATATGCGAGCAATTTGGTCGCACTGTAGAGCCCTGAGGCCATCAGGCTGCTCAACGAACAATAAACACTACACAACACTAGTAAATTGCACATAGCACTAGGGCTGACCTTCGAATTTGTTTTGGCAATCGAAGCTTCGGGGCCGAGCTTCGATTTTAATTCGAAGCTTCGAATACATTTTTTATTTATTTTTTTTTATCTTATGTTGTGGGACTTGTACAGCACTTTGGTAAACTTTGTTGTTTTTAAATGTGCTCTATAAATAAAGTGGATTGGATTAATGAATTAAGTAGCCCCTTTCGTGACTGTGACGCAGCCAACACAGTGTGATTTAATTCAAGGTGGATCGCTGTTGTCGTTTGAACAACTTCAGATTTCATGGGAACTACCAATCCCCCAAATCAAGAATGTTTAAGATGAATGAACTCGTCGTCTGCTGCTCCTCCTCCTCCTCCAGCCCTCCCGCACCCGTGGCTGTTGTAAACACTAGTCTCTAGTGGGACACTGGGACCTCGGTGAGCCTGCCAGCAGGCTAGCTACTGATAGCTCCTGATATCAACAAATGTTCCAGCAAGTCTACTAGTGCATGATAGCTCGCGTTAGCTCACTTCAAAACAAAACGTCCCATTAAACTAAATAGTTCACTGAGGAGTTGTCTTATATAGCAGTAGCTACAGATAGCTCCTGATATCAATGTCTTATGAGTCGATGCGTATTCGAGCTGAGGGCACGCTGAATATAGTCAATAGGGTCCAGCTGCAGCGCCGGATAATCCTGGCCGTAGCTGGAGGCTACAGTATAGGGTCCAGCTGCAGCTCCGGAGAATCCTGGCCGTAGCTGGAGGCTACTCGAGTACACACAGACAGTGGAGCTGGTTGCATATAGCGAGCATTTTGACTTGTTGCGTGGTGGCGATGTCTCGCAGATAATACAACTACAAGTATGATTATATAATATATATATTTTATTTAAAAAGAAATTATATAATTTTTTTTTTCTTTTTTCTTTTAAATAAAAAACAATCGATATAAATAATGGTAAAA
This sequence comes from Notolepis coatsorum, assembly GCF_963971535.1. Classification (NCBI taxonomy): domain Eukaryota; kingdom Metazoa; phylum Chordata; class Actinopteri; order Aulopiformes; family Paralepididae; genus Notolepis; species Notolepis coatsorum. The sequence continues at coordinate 4,109,990 of NC_140176.1, read as the reverse complement.
TTGTTATTTAAAAATGTGCCCCTAAAAAATATTTTTGTGTGCCCCTAGTGAAAAAGCTTAGCGTACAGCCCTGAAAGTGTTCATTCATTCATTCAGGAAGAGTATTGTCCTCATACCTCGGAAAACTGAGGTGAAACAGCCCCGGCAGCAGGTGGTCACCTCTCTGGTTCCAGCCCCTCCACCGCAGCCAATAACACCCAAGCCAGCGGTCTCTCCACCCCAGGATCTAGACCCCAGCAGTGGACTTCCTCCTGACCTTGTGTGCCCTCTCAGCCCTCGGGTGTCAATGGAAGAAGAGGAGAGCCCTCAAAGGCTGAATGAGAAGAGTGAGTACTGGGGTTTGCATACATGTTGTACATCTCAAAATGGGTGGCCCGTATTTTATTTTCATGTAAACTTTATTATAGTGGAAATTAGGGCTGTCTTAAATACTTCTAAGCTTCGAACCTTCGTTCGATGGGCATGGGATTCGAATATGAAAATAAAATTTGAATATATTAAAAGACAATTTTTATAAATTTTTATTTTAAATTTTTTGTTGCAAAATCAACTCTGCCTCTCTTTGTTAACTACAACAAGCAATGCTGTTTGTTATTTAAGATGAGGTCGGACTCGGCACTGACAGATTTGTGTTCATTGTGCTGCTTTTATAAAGCCTCAAATGACGGCTTAAAATATTCCATGAAAGCAAAGTGTTTCGTTTGTTTAAAGATTTAAAAAGGTTTAAACTTTACAGCACTGACAAAGTTGAACAAAGTGCTGTACAAGTACCACAACATAAAAAAAGAAATAATACAAAATAAAAATTATAATATTTTTTTTATCTCGAAGCTTCAAATTAAAATCGAATCTCGGCCCAGAAGCTTCGAATTCCAAAAAAAAATTTGAAGGTCAGCCCTAGTGGAAATCTCTGGGCATGTTTGCGCTTTTTCAGCATTGCGCTAGGGCTGACCTTCGAATTTTTTTTGGCAATCGAAGCTTTTTTCGATTTTTCGAATTAATTATTTTTATTTTTATTTTTATAATTTATTATTATTATTTTTTTTTAATCTTATGTTGTGGGACTTGTACAGCACTTTGGTAAACTTTGTTGTTTTTAAATGTGCTCTATAAATAAAGTGGATTGGATTAATGAATTAAGTAGCCCCTTTCGTGACTGTGACGCAGCCAACACGGCTGTGTGATTTAATTCAAGGTGGATAGCTGTTGTCGTTTGAACAACTTCAGATTTCATGGGAACTACCAATCCCCCAAATCAAGAATGTTTAAGATGAATGAAGTAAGGCGGTTAGGTGGCGTAGCGGAGATTGCGTTCGTCACCAACCCCGGAGCTGTCACAGCTCCGGGGTTGTCACCAGCTTGGCTGGCCGTTCACACTAATACAATTGGCTGTATTAGAGGGTGGGAGAAGCTGGCGGGGTGGGTCCGGGTCGTTGTAAACAGCGACTCCTACAGTTCGGTCGGGGCGCCTGCTAAGCGCGGATAGGACCTGAGTGGGATAGTGTGATCCTTCCACACGCTACGCCCTCTCAGGGAGGATCCGCGCTGCCAGGTGAAAAGAAGCGGTTGATTGGCTGGACGTGTGTCGGAGGAAGCACGTGATAGCCTCCACTCTCCCAGATGATCTGACTGTGGGGGGTAAGTGCGCAGCAACCAGGAAGGGATTGGGAATTGGCATACGACTAACATTGGGATGAGAGAAAATCGGAGGAAAATGGAGGGGGAAAAAGATAAAAAAAAAAAAAATATGAATGAAGTAAGATTTTGATTATTTGAAATATGGCCTGTGTAGACTAAACTATGCACAGAATTATGTCAGTCTACAAGGTCCGGATTCTACATGGTCCGGCAATGTAGACCTTGTAGACTCCACTACAGACCAATTATCAGTGAATGTTCATGCATTTTTAAGAAGGGCTACTTCCACAAAAAAACAAAGAACTCACCAAAACATCTCAGTAGCACCTTATCTAAATGTTCTATTTCATATATGGAGATTCATATTTATTTATGTATTTATTGCATGCATTTCTACATTTTATTTCCTATTTTGTTTATTCATCCCAGTATCTTTCTTTCTTATGTGTGGAATTCTACAAGGCATTTACATTCACATTTACATTTAGTCATTTAGCTGACGCTTTTATCCAAAGCGACTTACAAGTTCTGTACGACAGGTCATCAGGAAGGATACAACTCTATCAGCTGAGTAACAATATTCATCAAAGTGTTGCGTGTTACAGTGTAGGTTAGTTTATTAGGACAAGTGCATGACAGTAAGGTTAGTTAGGGTTAGATTTTTTTTATTTTATTTTTTAAATTTTATTTCAGATAATGGTTGAAGAAGTGCGTCTTTAGTCGACGGCGAAAGATTGGATGGGATTCGGCTGTCCTAACTGGGGTGGGTAGTTCATTCCACCATTGTGGGGCAAGGACTGAGAATAGGCGTGTAGGTGGTGTATATGTGTTTGAGGATGATATCCTTCAAACAGGCAATAGTGATGATATAATTTGGGCAGTGCTGAGCTGGGTTACTTTCCTCCAGTGTATTTGTCCCCCGGCCCCACCCAATGGCCCCATGCACACACACACACCGAAGTAAAAAAAATTAAAAATTAAAAATTTGAAGAAAAAAAAATTTAAATTTTTTTTATTTATTATTATTATTATTATTTTTTAACTTCGATTTTTTTTTAATGTTCGAAGCTTGTTCCATCGAACGAAGCTTCGAAGCATTTAAGACAGCCCTACATAGCACACACATCCACACGCACACATCCACTTTAAACAAACACACTGCAGCACCCACTCTCCACACTTTATATTTATTGATAAAGGATTTGCACTACAACTCGTACACCTTAATGTAAATTGTACCTAAATTGTACCTCATCCCATTTCTGCTTTGCACTATATAGTATTGTATATTAGTACACTGCATAGTATATTGTATATTATATGGTAACTCAGTTACGTCTATTCCGCATTGAACATTGTACATATGTCTATACTGAACACTGTGACCTCATTTTTTACTTCTAATTTACATGCTATACTATGTTATTTCATACTTATCTTGTCTTGCACAGTCTCTGGAGCGTAACAGTAAGAAGCATTTTGTATAAAAGTATTCTGTAAAGAAACTTGAAACTATTGACTGTAGAACGGGAGCTCTCTCTCGCTCTCTCGCTCTCTCTCTTGCTATATGTTGACTGTATCATGCCCAGCGTCGGGCAGCGCTATTATTTAAGAATATGTTGACTGTATATAAAAAATAAAATAAAGAAAAATAAAAAAAAATTATATTATTTTTATTTTTATTTTTTTTTACCTTTAGGGGGGGGGGGGGGGCTCGCGTTTAAATCTCGCACAGGGCCTCGCATTTCTCCCAGGTGGCCCTGCATAAATGCATATATAGATTATCAAATGCCGTTTGTTGCCGATCCACGCTATATTAAAAATTTCAACTGTTGTATGGTCCTAAACGTTATGACTGATCATGCGCGGGTGAACGGAGGGGGGGGGGGGGTCATTTATAATTCCGTGATCATCGTTAAATGCTTTATGTAGTATGGGTGATATATAGATTAATAAACAAACAGGCTGAAAGTTACGTCAGCCTCCTCTTACCGTTGGGCGATGAGACTGGAGCAAAAAGATCCCAGTTATTTGATGGGGATCGAGTCGATCCATTTCCGGTTTGTATAATACTAATACACGCCCAAATCATGTCGATTATTGAGTTATCCAGCGTTCCATATCCACAGTGTGTGGCTAGAGTCCCGCGACGATATGCGAGTGGCCGGAGAGTTGCAGAGTTGTGCCGGCTCACACAGCATCAGACCAGGCTCCGTGAGGGAAATATGAATACCATGGCGAAAATATGAAATATGATCTCAATAACGTTGTACGCCGTGGATTGGCAGAATTCGCATGAACTTGAAACACGTCGTACAACGTGATTGGCGGGGAAAGTGTTAATGGCGTCAGATACGGTGCCCGCCAGTTGGATGTATGCAACTCAAAGTGTGGAAGTAAAGAACCTTCAGCTATATTGTCATCGTGTGGACATTCAATTCTTTCTGCTAGACACTAAAGGCCTCTACATCAGGGGTCTCAAACTCAATTTACCTGGGGGCCGCTGGAGGTAGAGTCTGGGTGAGGCTGGGCCGCATCAAATATTCCACAAAAAAAGGGTTTCAAGTATTCCAAAAATGTATTAATACATCAACAAAGTACCCCTTTGCCTCATCATAAAACCTCACAAACACCAGCAACTGAGCATTCTCAGTGGTGTCAGTGGACTCATCCACAGCTATGGAAATGCACTGTGCATTTTTTTTATTCTATCACAAAGCTGTTTAATGAAATCATCAGCCAGTATTTCAGTTATTCTGGTTGCTGTGCGATCTGAAGAGGATTTGCGTTTGTTTGCCTTCAAACATGCATCAAAATAACTGTGTTTTGTTTTGTATTGGCGTTTCAAATTGCGTTTCAAATTGCCACTCTTCACAAGAGCTACCGTTTCTTGGCACATTGTGCTGGTTGAAGGGAGGATGAACGCATATTTTTCAGTCCATTGACCATTCACCTTTGAATTGCAGCGATTTTCACTGTTGACTTTTATTTTACTGGCCATCTTTGAACATGCCATATTTTTCTACTAGCTGCCTGCTGGCAAAACTATGCTACTAGCTACAGTACCTGCAGATTAGACTACTGTAGATGCGTTGTCAACTCTCGCTCTGACTCCGACCCGTTGAAAGAGACAACATGCATTCCGTGAAGACCCGCCCTACTCTGCCTCTGATTCGCAGACTGTGGGTGGGGGGGGGGGGGGGGGAATGGTGACGGGACGCTGAATATGATTGGACCAAAGCAGTAGACAGACACAGACAGTTGGAGCAGTGCAGCTGGACAGGAGCTTGCAGAGGAGATAGGGGAGAATTTCGAGGATACCTGCTATACGCACTGATGACAGGATATATTTCCTTCCACTTGGTATCACTCCGGAATCACGTTTCAACCACTAACGTTGCTGCCATGAGCCTGCGCTATGGTAGCCTACAAGTGATAAAATAAATAAAACGGCCAACGGGTCGGCAAAAGGTTGCGCGCGGGCCGCACTAATACTAAACTTTGATGTCAAGTAGGGGGCCGCAAAATATCATCCTGCGGGCCGCAAATGGCCCGCGAGTTTGAGACCCCTGCTCTACATGATACAGCAACTGCAACGCAACTGCAACACAACATCAGCACGACTTCAACGCAACATGTTGCAGAGGGTGTTGTAGAGTGTGTTGTGAGGATGTTGCGTACCTCTCCCCAAAATCTAATCTGAACAACCTTGCGTTGATGTTGCGTAGCAGTGATTGGTTGGTTAGCGAATGGGGGACGGGGCTGTCATAGAATAATATTGGTCCCGCAGGGAGGAATACCATCCTCGAGTTAATGTAATTTATACAAATGGAAGTATTGATTTCGCCGTAACGAATCATTAAAAAAATATACCGTTAACTGGAATATGTTGTTTCTTTACACATATGTTGGATTATGTAATTGGTTTGTCATGACAAACTAATAAAAAAATCGCGAATTAGCGATATTTCATGATTTCCGCAGATCGCTTTCTATATTCTATAGTTTAGCTATGTGGAAATGGTTGGGCTCATTTGACAAAAGACGAGTTGCTGTACAATACGCCAAAAGCCGTTTGTTTATACATGCCGTCGTTCGTTCACAATTCCACGCTAAAAAAGGTAAACACAAGCCGAAATCGAAGCGGATTTCCTGGAAGCGGAGTTATGAAGGGTTTTCTGCGGGGAGCGCAAATCATATTTTCTCGTCCGAGACACACTATTCCAAGTGCATAATTTCACACACTGTACACACACCACATATTGTTGTTTATCATTCATGAAATGCAACAGATATTATATAGGGATATTGTTATCGATTACGTTGTATGCATATATTTATTTTTACAATTACTGTATATATATCGCCTCAATGTCACAACTTACTGCATACATATCTCATCATAGCGATACTATATATAGGCATATTCAACGTAAATCAAAATATCTATATAAAAAGAAGCAATTTACCAAAATGTCCATATAACTTAAGCTTTACTGCATTTCATAAATCAAACAATAGGTGGTTGTCGTTATTTGCTCATTTCTATATTGTATAATTGCATATATATATATATGCAATGTATACAATATAGAAATATCTATATGCAATATAGAAATGAGCAGAAACTACCTAATTATCGATGTATAAATGATGCTTCTTTTTCTGCTTGTTATCAATGGGTTGGTTGAGAAGGGAAGTTTCATCTATTTAGGGAACCTAGCTACATCCGGGGTACAATGTTGCATAGGCTGCGCGTCGATGTTGCAGAAGCATAAAGGCAGAGTGTCTGCAACACTGTTGCGTTGTCGATGTTGTGTTGCAGTTGCTTCGCAGTTTCTGTAGCATGCAGAGGCCTTAAGAGTGACAGCCAGAACAGAAACATTACATGGTGGCAGAAGTGGGATCATAATTTCAGGGCGGTCAGGTGGCGTAGCGGAGATTGGGCTCGTCACCAATGCAAGAGGCTGCGGTCTCGACTCCCGGAGTCAGCATTGCTTGCAACTTGGGCTGATCGTCATACTAACTCCTTTGGCTGGGTTAGGGGCAGGGAACAAAATAAGTACCCGTCAAGCGCCAATGGCGGACAGATTTAAGGTTTGGCGAGTAACAATGAGAGGTCTGCCCGCCACCTGGCCGGTAACTAAATAGTTCATATCGATACTCTTATTCTGAAAATCCTGTGGCGGGTCTCATTTCCGCCCCAAGCGCAGCTCCAGCTATAATATCTATGGCTCCGGCCAGGGCCGCCTGGGAGAAATGCGAGGCCCTGTGCGAGATTTAACGCGAGCCCCCCCCCCCCCCCCCCCCCCAAAGGTAAAAAAAAAAAAAAAAAAATTATATATATATATATATACATATATATATATATATATATTTTTTTTTTATATACAGTCAACATACTCTTAAATAATAGCGCTGCCCGAGGCGGGGCATGATACAGTCAACATATAGCAAAAGAGAGAGCGAGAGAGAGCTCCCGTTCTACAGTCAATATACAGTGTACAGAGAGAGAGAGAGAGAGAACATGTGTTTGTCATGTGTGTGTGTGTTAGAGAGAGACTAGAGCATGTATGACAGATTCAAAAGGACAAAGATCAAAAGAGAGAGAGAGAGAGAGAGAGACACATTGGAAAGAAATTGAAATGCTATTTGGCCCTAAACAGAGAGTACACAGTGGCAGAATACCTGAGCACTGTGACTGAAGATCCTTGAGCACAGCCTAGCCATCGAGAAAGGCCGCCATAGGCAGACTGTGTGTGTTAGAAAGAGAGAGAGAGAGAGAGAACATGTGTGTTTGTCATGTGTGTGTGTGTTAGAGAGAGACTAGAGCATGTATGACAGATTCAAAAGGACAAAGATCAACACTTAAATCCAACAAGAAGAGCAGGGTATACCAGAGAAACCAAAGCAAGGAGCCAATGGCCGACATCAGCTAAATAGGCTAGCCAGGTACTGTGAGACACCAGGCCACACACAGCTTTGGCCAATGGCCCAACGCTACCCAAGCTACACAAGCTACACAAGCTACACCATTCACACACAGCACATGTCGTATCTCCAAATGTTGTGAAGTAGCATATGTTTTGCCTGGAAAAAAACATCGTTATTAACAAAACATTCGGGAGGGGAAGGAAGGAAGAGTGGGGTAATGTCATGACATTTTCATTAATCTTAGTTACCTGCACGAGGGCGCAGGGCGAAAGGCCGCAACACAGGTCTCCACGTTGACGAAAGGCCTCTCGCTGCCTTGTCATGGTATACATGCATACAGCCAGGTGCTCTCACCACCAGGCACACACCGTTAGCGTTAGCTACTAGTAGTATTAGCTAGTCGACCAGTTTGGCTCCAGAGAGAGAGAGAGAAAGAGAGATGTCAGATCCACGGCGGGTATATAATCATAGGTTGACTCACGGTCACTCACCATAACGCAGTATCAACGTGGAAGGAGACTTTCTTGGCCCCATGGTGTAATTTCTTCTTCTTCTTCTTCGAGTACTTTCCGGCAGACTGGACACCTTTCGGCGTATTGCTGCCTAACAGATTTATCTGCTCACAAGTTATCTTCTCCTTCTTTTGAAAAGACATCCACTCGCCTCGCCTCTCTGGATAGGTTAGCTAACGCTAGTTAGCATTTAGCTAAGCTAGCTAATAGCCGACATCATGGCTCCGGCCATTTGTCCCGCTAGCGAGAGGCCTTTCGTCAACGTTCCTTGGTGACCGACCGACCGACTGATAATGATGATAATGACCGACCTCTTTCTTCGTCTTCGTCTTTGACTAAGCATAGTCAAAAGCTGCACGCTGAAAATGAAATAGTCAAACGCAGCTGACTCACGCTGGAAGCATCTCGACTCACGCGGCGCCGGCGGGCGTACTACTGTCTACACATGACGTAAGTAAAACCACTCCCTTCGTTGAAACCTGCCTGCTGCTGCAGAACCCCAGCTGAGCTCCAATAGTGAGTATGTCTGCAGGACCCAGGAACAAGTCAGACACATTCTACAAACGTGTCTAATGTGAAATATATAAGCATATAAGCAAAACTAGATTTTAGGTCTGTGATGAAAAAGGGCCTCGCGGGAAGGGGGGCCTCGCAAAAAAAAAAAAAGAAAATAAAAAAAAATAAAAAAAAATTAATACTTTTTTTTTTTTTTTTTTTTTCTCGAGGCCCCCCTCCCGCGAGGCCCTGTGCGACTGCACTGCTCGCACACCCCCTGAGGCGGCCCTGGCTCCGGCAGCTAGCAACGTTCGGTTCATATCGATACTCTTGTTTTGAAAATCCCGTGGCAACTCGGCGTCATATCCGCCCAGTCCGTGCTTCTGCTGGCATTAAGCAGAGCAGGGCTACACAGCAGTGCGCCTATTTTGCGACCCGAAATAAGTCTGTGGTGTTTTTTTTTCTCACAACGGGTCAAATGCATCTAACATGCTTTGCATCGTCGCCATTCCTTTAGGCCCACATCACACTATTCTATTCTCACCTCCATCTCGAAAGTCATGGAAAAAATAGTCTACGAACAGGTCGAAAAGTACCTAGCGGAAAAAAATCTAATCTACGAATTCCAATCTGGCTTCAGAACATCCCACTCCACTGACACATGCCTTCTCTATTTGAATGACCACATCAAACAAGAGGTGGACGCAGGCAAATACTGCGGCATGGTCATGCTGGACCTACAAAAGGCCTTTGACACGGTCAATCACTCCATTCTGATTGACAAGCTAAAAGCAATTGGTTTTGATAGTCTATCAGTGAGCTGGATGCAATCCTACCTTGAGGGGAGGGAACAGATGGTGGAGGTAAACGGTACCCTATCCCCCCCCCTCACAGTGAGCTGTGGTGTTCCACAAGGAAGCATACTAGGACCGCTACTGTTCCTAATTTATGCAAATGACATGTCGTCAGCTTGTGACTGCAACTTGTTCCTGTTTGCGGACGACTCAGCCCTGCTGGTCTCTGACAAGAACAAGTTACAGGTTGAAAAAACCCTCAGCTCGGAACTAGGCAGAATCTGCATATGGCTCGCTGATAACAAACTATCATTACACATGGGCAAAACAGAGTCCATTCTCTTCGGTTCAAATAACAAACTCAGCAAGACCGACGGCTTCTCAGTTACAGTGGGTGACAATATTGTCACAAGGAAAGATGAAATTACCTACCTGGGTTCCATCCTAGAGGCTAATCTCTCCTGTGACAAAATGGCATCCAATGTAATAAAAAAAGTCAACCAACGAACTCGATTCTTGTACCGGATCTCCTCTCTGGTAAACAAGAATACCCTGAAGACTCTGGCAGGAGCACTCATTCAGGGGTACTACGACTATGCTTGCACCTCATGGTACCAAAGCACCTCAAAGGCGCTAAAAACAAAATTACAAACATCTCAAAACAAACTGGTCAGACTACTGCTTGACCTTACTCCTAGAACCCACCTCACCCCTGCCCACTTTGACAACCTAGGATGGCTTAGAGTAGATGACAGAGTACAGCAACTTGCAATGGGCCTGGTCTACAAGATACACTACACGACCAAGGTACCCATGTACATGGCAAAATACTTCCCAAAGGTCAGTGAATACCACGATCACAACACCAGAGGGAGCTCCACAAATCATGTTAAACCCAGATTCGGCTCAAATAAGGGACTAAACACGTTTCGCAATTATGCCACATCAATGTGGAACGCCCTACCCAAAGCTGTAAAGGAATGTGGATCACTACCCACTTTCAAAACCTCTCTCAAGAGACACCTACGGGAGACTGCAATTCAACACTGGCCCCTGTAAATATCCTAACCCAACCCCCTCCAATGTACAGTCATTTACCTAGTATGGTTTTGTCAATAGTCCAATGTACAATTTTGTTTGTTTGTACAGAGTCTCCCCCCCCTAAATGTACAGTTTTGCTTGCTTATACAGTGTGCCCCCCCCCCCCAACCACCTCCAATGTAAATTACCCAGTATGGTTGTCAATATCCCAGTGTACCCAACCCCCCCCACCCAACCTCCTCCAATGTACAGTTTCTACGTCAAATGTATATACTCCCTTTTCTTGACTCCTTCTGTATCACAAACAGTACTGTATTTGCAAATCTGGTATGTCATAAATGTATAGATGTAGCAGTACTGACTATCTGTATGTCATGTATGTCATATATGTCCTGATGAATTGAAAATGGGGGACCCTGGTGGAAACAAGACGAAAGTCTTTCTCTGGTCTGCATCCCCTTAACAATTGTGTGTATTGAGCTGTACTGTATTGTACCCATTCTGCAATCTGTTAATAAAGTTTTCAATCAATCAATCAATCAACACGAAATTAACGTTAGGTTAGCGTAAGCTAACAAGCTAATCCTGATCAGAGGCAGAGCCAGAGAACAGCAGACAGTGTGGACTGGGGAAAGGGAAATGGGGGGAGGGGGGCACTCTCCCTTTCTCTGTGTGTGCGCATTTGGAAAGACGATGAAGTCAGGAGTATATTATAGTAAATTGAGGATTACTGAGGATGGACAGATAATGTTGATATTCAAATATAAAAAAAATAATAATAAATGAATTCATGATCATCATGCAACATAAAACAATTGTAGAAACGGTTTGGGAGAGGAAGGGGTTTATACATGCCCTGGTGCCTCAGTGTATGGCAGTGTAAAAAGGTTGGTTGCCCTATAAATATATATTAATTAATTAAGTAATTAAAAAAAACATCCCTGAATCCTACCGTCATAGGCAACTACCGTCCTGTCTCTCTTCTCTCCTTCCTTTCTAAAACACTTGAACGTGCTGTATCCAACCAACTTACTGCTTATCTCTTACAGAATGACCTCCTAGACCCTAATCAGTCAGGCTTCAGGACTGGTCACTCCACAGAGACAGCCCTCATTGCGGTCACAGAGGCACTTCACTTAGCAAAAGCGAAAGGCCTCTCCTCTGTCCTGATTCTCCTAGATCTATCTGCAGCCTTCGACACAGTCAACCACCAGATCCTCCTCGCGGCCCTCGCAGGAATGGGAGTGGCTGGCTCTGCGCTGACATGGCTGTCATCATACCTCAATGACCGCTCCTACCAAGTGTCATGGAGAGGGACCCTGTCGGCCACCCGCCCCCTGCGGACGGGTGTCCCCCAGGGCTCGGTTTTAGGACCCCATCTCTTCTCCCTCTACACTAAATCACTGGGTAACATTATCACGTCTCATGGCTTCTCCTACCATTGTTATGCCGATGATACTCAACTCTTCCTCTCCTTCCCTCCCTCCCTCAGATATCCACGTCTCTGAGCGGATCTCAGCCTGTCTGTCCGACATCTCCGCCTGGATGACGACCAACCACCTCAAACTGAACCTAAGCAAAACAGAATTGATCCACCTGCCGGCCAAATCCTCCCCCCTGACCGACCTTTCCATCACAGTCGAGAATGCAGCTGTGACCGCGTCCCCGACCGCCAAGAACCTTGGTGTTGTCCTCGACGACCAGTTGAACTTCTCTGCTCACATCGCACCTGCCGATTCCTCCTGAGCAACGTCAGAAGGATCCGCCCCTTCCTGACCACCCAAAGAAGCCACCCAACTCCTCGTCCAATCAACAGTCATCTCCCGCCTCGACTACTGCAACGCACTGCTCGCTGGCCTCCCGGCCACTGCCACTAAGCCTCTTCAACTCATTCAGAACGCAGCGGCCCGCCTGATCTCAAACCTACCGAAGTCGGCCCATGTCACCCCACTTCTTAGGGACCTGCACTGGCTCCCCATTGCTGCACGTATCCGCTTCAAGGCCCTCGACCTAGCATACCGTGCGGCAAAGGGAACCGCTCCCGCCTACCTCCGGTCAATGGTCTCTAACTACACACCCTCAAGACCCCTACGCTCTGCATCTTCTGGCCACCTCAGACCTACTCCTATCCAAGCTCCGGGAGGGTCATCAAAGAGAAGTCGCCTATTCTCAGTCCTTGCCCCACAATGGTGGAATGAACTACCCACCCCAGTTAGGACAGCCGAAACACGTCCAATATTTCGCCGTCGACTAAAGACGCACTTCTTCAACCATTATCTGAATTTATATAAAAAAAAAATTAAAAAAAATCGAACCCCAACTAACCGTACTGTCATGCACTTGTCCTAATAAACTAACCTACACTTAGTACACTGTAGCACTCAACACTTTGATGAACATTGTTGCTCAGCTGATAGAGTTGTGCCCTTCCTGCTGGCTTGTCGTACAGAGCATGTAAGTCGCTTTGGATAAAAGCGTCAGCTAAATGACTAAATGTAAATGCAATTAAATATATAAATGTAAATATTATTATTATTAAATGGGTTACAATTACAAATATGTGGAAGTGGAACCATATGGAAGGAGTAAGCCTGCAGCTAAAAAGAAAACCCACCGCGCCTTTCTCAGACGAAAAAGAAAGTTTCGAGAGGAGTGGAAGTTTGAAGACAGACTAGACTACAATATGATGCGGGGGTGGTGAGTTGAAACAGTGTGTGTGTGTGTGTCCCGACCCCACTTCTATGTTTCAATAAATTATTTGCATTTAAAACTATTAACGCTGACTCATTCCTTCAGTCCACTCATAATTATGCTAATATTCCTTATGTTGTTTATGATATTAACACTTTGATCGCCATGGTTAAATTCATAATTTACCATCCCTCACCATCTCTATTTGTCTATGGAGAAGTTCCCCTTCTTTGCAGGGCTATAACTTTTTAAATTGTATTGCTAAATTGACATTATCATGGCCTATTCAAGGTCCTATATATATTGTTCAGTGTGTAGCAACGTTATACTTTTTCATTCACATATTCATACTAAAATACGGTCTACAGTATAAGTATGTTTTTATCGTTTTCTGCAGCTTTCTTCAGAACATGATTTATAGCCCCAAATGCATTATATGCATGATGAAATACAGTTTGATAGCGATCTGTGCCAGATCAAAAATTTCAACTGGAGGTACTTCTAGAAGTTACTACGTATCATCTGATGATGACCGGATGGGCGGGGGGTCGTTTATAATTCCGTGGGCAGCGTTAGATGATTCATCCAGTGTGGGTCATATGATCATCATAGCAGTTTATATGGAACACGTTAGAATATAACGCTTCAACTCACCGTGGCTTCCTCGCGCCGCTGGCAGATGAGCGTGGAACAGAATTTTTTCTATTATGGGATGGAGAAATGCCCGATCCATTTCCAGGTTGTATAATAGTATATACGTCCACATCATGTTGTTTTTTCGAGTTATTTGCACCGATCGATGTTCACTGTGTCAAGACGGAGTCTCTCTAACGATAGCGAGTGCCCGGACGACATATGGATGAGCACTTCCGGTCTGACGAGTCGCTTCCTGTTGGCGATCTGCCGATCGGCCACCAGATGGCGCTCTTGAACCGCTAGAGAGTTGAGTGGAGCTTTGCAGTACATCTCAGGTCCCCGGAGGAGAAATATGATTTCGATCACAGATTTTTGAAATATTGATATCAAAGACGAGTTACGGCGTCTTCGGCAGAATGAGCATGGCTAGGAATGACGTCATCGGCGATTAAAGTGTTAATTGAAAATAGCATATGAGAGTATTATATAGTAATAAATAATAACACATGGCAATATACTAAAAATATACTTATAATTTTTGGCTGGTAAAAAATCTGCCTGGCTGGTAGTTTTTCAAATCTACCAGCCAAATGGCTGGTAAGTCAAAAAGTAAATTTTGTTCCCTGGTTAGGGGGAGGGCAAGTCGAGGGTGGTAATCTGGCGTTGTGGACAGCAACGCCTACAGGTCAGGTCTGGGCGCCTGCTCAGCGAAAGGCAGGAATTGGTGGGGGCAGCGTGACCTCCCACGCGTTACACTTCACCAATGAGAGTCCTCGCTGCCAGGTGAGAAGAGAGCCACTGGCTGTCTCCACATGTGTCGGAGGAAGCATGTGGTGGACTTCAGGGTTCCCTTGTACCGACCAGTAGGAGGAACATGCGCACAACAACCAGGTAGGGGAGGGGGGGAAATTGGCACGACTAAATTGGGACAGGGAGAAAAAAAACAGAGAAAAATCGGAGAAAGATAGGATTAAAAACAAAAGTTTAAAGAAGTGGGATCAGAATTTTAAGCTTATTTTGGAATGTTTGGAATGGACAGTTCGGGCGTTCCAATGCCGAGAATGGACTGGGACTCCTCCAACCTACCCGATGCATGGAGAAAGTTTCGCCGTGGAGTTAATGTTTTCGGAACCTTTGTCTGCAAAAACAGAGGAGGCGAAATGCAGCTACCTAGTCCTGTGGATCGGAGAGAAGGGCAGAGAGAGACGTCTACAATACGTGGACTCTGTCGGTAGACGAAAGGAAGGTACTGAAGACGTACTATGAAGGTTTTGAAGCCTATGTTATACCCAAAGCTAACCCCATTTTTGCACGTTATAAGTTCCACGAAAGGATGCAAGGCGACAGTGAGAACTTTGATCAGTTTGTAACTGAGCTTAAGCTGCTAGTGAAGGACTGTACTTACGACAAAAGTGACAAAATGGTTGTGTTTGCCACTAACTCAGCAAGAGTGAGGCAGAAGCTACTCTGCTACGGTCCAGACTTAACGCTGGAGAAGACGATTGACATCGCAAGATCACATGACGTTTCACAGCAGCAACTAAAAACAATGGAGTGTGCGACTGTGAGTGGAGCTAATCTCAGTCTGTCCACGCAGTTAGCAGCAGGAGACCATTCAAACTAGGGGTGGGACGATACATAGATCCAGATCGATATATCGATCGATTATCAATAATCAAATAGGATCGATGCAACGTAAAAAGATCGATTCATATTGCGATACTCTTATTTTGAAAATCCGGCAACGGCGACGTCATATCCGCCCCACGCCCAGTGTTGTGAAACTCTGTGTAGCTCTGTTCAGCAGAGCAGCGCTAGGGAGCCTCTAATTTGTGACCCGATATAAGTCTGTGCAGTTTTCCCCCCGTAACGGGTCAAATGTATCTAACATGCTTTGCATCGTCGCCATTCTTTTATGCCCACGTCGCGTGGCCAGTAGGGATGGGTACCGAATTCGGTACTTTTGAGGCACCGAACCGAAACACTACCGAGTATCGAATCAAGTGAGAAACCAAAAAAAAAGAAATTAAAAGAAAATATATATATATATATATTTTCTTTTTTTTACCATTTTTTTTTTTACTTTTTTTTTTTTTTCATGCCATGTTCACACGCACAATATATGCTTACCTAGGATTTGACTTGATACAACAACAAGGCAGTCGGAGCAATGACAAGCCGAAAACTGTCGAAATTGTAGTTATTTGAAGTTTGGATTTTTTTTTACGACTGAGGTAAATACAATTTCTTGAGACTAAAGTACCGAAAAAAGGTACCGTTGGGTACCGGTATCGATTCACAGGTACCGGTACCGGTTCAAATGTGAAAGGTACCCATCCCTAGTGGCCAGACCTAAATTAACGTTACATTAGCTGCTTATGCTAACTAAGCTAAGAGAGAGAGAAACGGAGAGAGGAGAGGGGAAGGAGGAGGAGGGGCATTCTGTCTGTGTGTGTGGGGACTGGGGGAGGGGCATTCTGTGTGCAGGCGCGTGTGCGTTTGAAAATACCAGATGAAGTCAGGAGTATTATTATATTGATATTATTTACAGAGGATGGACAGATAATGTTGATATGATCATCATGCAACATAAAACAATTGTAGGAACGGTTTGGGAGAGGAAGGGGTTTTAGCTTGCGTGTTGTGAGTTCCAAAACATTTTACTTAAAGCTCAATATATAAAAACGTGGCACTTTACAGTGAACAGGAGGTCTATTTGTATTAAAAACAATAGATTGTTTTTCATTTAAATGTCTGGAAGAGCTCAAAAATAAAAACGTCAATTGATATTTCCGTAGCCTTTTTTTAGTTGATCTAAATGTGACCGATTGTGTTAAATGGCCACATAATATCGTCTCATATCGATCGCAGGCACCTGAATCTAATCGTATCGTGGCAGACTTTGTGATATCGGCAAATATCGTATCGTTGTCCAGAGAATCGATATCGTATCGTATCGTGATGAAACTGGTGATTCCCACCCCTAATTCAAACCGAACCAAGCACGTTATGGTCGCAAAACAGTAAGCAAGGCTGACGTCATGCATGAGGACTGTGGAGCATGCGGGAGAGAGCACAGCCGTGCTCAGGAATGTCCAGCTAAGGGACGTCAACGTAACAACTGCAACAAATTCAACCACTTTGCCAGGATGTGCAGGTCAGCACCACAGCGACGTCAGATCAAGCCACAGGCAAAGAGGATGCTGCTATATCTGACACTGGTGAGCAGCAACGTGATGAAAACAGCATGCAAGCACAGACAAAGAACAAGAATTACAAATTGGAAAACAGAGGCACAAGCTCAAATTCAAAATTGACACAGGTGCTGCCCAGGCTAATGTAATACCAGCCAACACATTCCATGAGCTATTTGTAAATGTAGTATTAAGCCTGCAGGCATGTTAGCCTGCAGGCCCCTTTTACAGTAAGCACATGCCCACCATAGCCTGAGAGCTAGAAGACAGTCATGCTTGACTTTGATATAATTGATGCCAACGCTCCACCTGCGTTGGGCATGAGAGCATGTCTTCTAGACCTGAATTTGGTCAAAATAATCCATACGGTCAATGCACAGCCCAAACCACACATGAACATCATGGATGAATAATATGCAGATGTGTTTGAAGGCATTGGACTGTTTCCCGGTGAGTGTACCATTCACCTCAGACCTGACGCAACACCAGATACCTGTCTGATCTCCTCCACCAGCACACTCCATCCCAGAACCTACGATCCTCTGATCTAGGTCTCCTCTCCATCCCTCGCACCAGGTTACGGACTTTCGGGGACAGAGCCTTCAGCGTGGCGTCCCCTACCCTCTGGAACTCTCTCCCCCGCGAAATTCGCAAGGCCCCAACTAGGGCTGGGCGATATGGCCAAAAACGTTATCGCGATAAAATTATAAAATTATTTTCATATAACTCGATATCGATAATTATCGTCGATATAATGTCTGTCAAGTTTAATTAACTTCTTATGCCCGGCGCCGATGGACGGGCTATTAATAGCATATAATAGACTTGTTTTGCTGCTGCGAATGTTGATGTCGTCATCAGTCCGCGCACGTTAGCAGTTAGCCGACAAGCGGAGTATCTCATGACAGACAATGTACTAAATATTACCCTATAGTCAAGTTAGACCGCGCTCACAAGTACTCACACTGGGTGCTGTAATCCCATAAAGTTCAGTATAACAAAGCAGGATAGCCGGACCAGCACTCACAGGTTCAATGTTTTTTTAATTGGCAGCCTGAATCAAAGCAGACATGTTTCGGACTAATGTCCTAAACATTAGTCCGAAACATGTCTGCTTTGATTCAGGCTGCCAATTAAAAAAACATTGAACCTGTGAGTGCTGGTCCGGCTATCCTGCTTTGTTATACTAAATATTACCCTAAAATACTCTCTTCCGCCCCAATATATTGAAACGACGTCCACTGTATACCCCACACTACTATAAACGTGGCCTCAGAATTCACGACACACACATACTCGGCACGTAAATATATAAAATAGTGCCGCGCAAGCTAGTTATCCTAGCCAGCCTGTTGTGTCTAAGCGGTGTATTCCATGACAATGTAATAAATATTACCCTAAAATACTCTCTTCCGCCCCAATATATTGAAACGACGTCCACTGTATACCCCACACTACTATAAACGTGGCCTCAGAATTCACACCACACACATACTCGGCACGTAAATATATAAAATAGTGCCGTGCAAGCTAGTTATCCTAGCCAGCCTTGTTTACTACTAGAGTCCTACCTCTCTACCCAGAGGTGCACCGCGGGTCTCCTTCGCTGTCGGCCATCTCCTTCACTGATTGGTTGTTAGTGCGTGTGCTGATATCCAAGCTTGGAAAATCGATATATCGAAACTTTGCGACCACGTTTCATGTTTATTTCGAGGAAATAATTTATCGCGATAGTTATCGTTATCGTTTTATCGCCCAGCCCTAGCCCCAACCCTGGACACCTTCAAAACTGCTCTTAAAACACACCTCTTCACCAAGGCTTTCTCCATCAGTTAGTTTAGGTCCATTATCCCTTACGCGTGTATCACTTCCGCAACGGATTTAGTCGGATTTCGGTTTCCGGGTTGGCCTGATTGGCCGCGACGGCCACGTGACACGCCCCCGCGGCAGCGGCAGAGGCTTCCCACTTCAATGACAGAGCTGCTGTTTAATGCTCACTTTTCCCACTTCAATGACAGAGCTGCTGTTTAATAATATTGTCGCGTTGTGGAAATCAGGATGAGAGAGCGTAGATTTCAGTGTGTATCATTTAATCATTTATCATTTAACAGGCATACATTGTTGTTGTGAATACTTTTATCCAAAATGCTTCTTACTGTATGGTACAGTAACAGTCTCTGGAGCGCAACAGTAAGAAGCAGTGGAGGCTGCTGACCAAATTTTTAGGTGAAGCACAAATTATTATATTATATTATATATTAAATAATATTTTTAAAACATCCCCCACTGTGTGTCAGTGGTCAGTGGACACAGATGAAAACATATTAACATTAGGTGACAGCGGACCTGACCAGATGAAAACATATTAGGTGACAGCGCACCACCTGACCAGATGAAATCATATTAGGTGACAGCGCACCCAGGGACCGAAACTAAAGCCCGCCGCCCGCCAGGGGCGGTCTGTTTTTACCTTTGGCGCATGACACTTAGAGGGCTGCCCGCCGTGTGGCGTGTAGACGTGTAGTTCATAACGATACTCTTGTGCGAGTACAGATTATAGCCGCTCGTCTTTTTTTTCTCTGCCGCGAGATCGTTAAAAAACTACAAGTCCCACATTGCACTCAAGTCAACGGTCCAATCACAGTAGAGTGACGTGACTGGTTTCACGAGAAAGAAAGCAAATGACTAATCGGAAGCTCTCATTTGGCTTGTTTACTTCCGTCTGCTCTAGTCTATATCGGACCTCCATGAGCTAACGTTACTGTTTAAACAATGACCCAGTCAACTATTCACTTTTAGTTTAATACATGACGAGGCATTGTCTAACGGTATCTAGCTGGCTAGCTACTGATAGCTGCTGATATCAACAAATGCTCCAGCAATAGTCGACTCGAGTGCTCCGTTCCCTCGTTAGCTAGCTTAGCTAGCTCACGTTAGATCCATCTGTCCCAGTAAACTAAATTGTCTTAACGTTATCTACCGGGCTAGCAGTAGCTACAGATAGCTCCTGATATCAATGTCTTATAACATTGATTGAATGCGTATTCTAGCTGAGGGCATGTTGAATGTGATTTGACAAAAGAACCGTAACGTTAAATAGGGTCCAGCTGCATCGCCGGAGAATCCTTGCATGCTGAATGTAGGGTCTAGCTGAATATAGGGTCTAGCTGCAGGGCCGGAGAATCCTTGCTGGAGCTGGAGGCTACTCAAGTATACACACAGACAGTGGAGCTGTTTGCAGATAGCAAGCATTTTGACTTATTGCGTGGTGGCGATGTCTCGCAGATAATACAACTACAAGTATGATTATATAATATATATTTTATTTTAAAAAAAAATTATATAAAATATATATATATTTTTTTTTAATCAAAAGAATTTTGGCAGGTAAGAAATATGCTTGGCGGGTAGACTCTTCCCATCTACCCGCCACTGGCCGGTGAGTCAAAAAGTAAATTTCGCTCCCTGAGCGCACCTGACCAGATGAAATCATATTAGGTGACAGCGCACCTGACCAGATCAAAACATATTAGTTGACAGCGCACCTGATCAGATCAAAACATTTTAGGTGACAGCGCACCTGACCAGATCAAAACATATTAGGTGAAGGTGACAAGGAAGCCACAGACTCATACCCCCCCGACACTCAACTAACCGCCTCGGACAGTCCTTCATACCAGTGGCCATCAGGCTCCACAACAGTGGGCAGCGACTGCTGCCAGACATCGACCTAGAACTAATAGGAACCCAAGTAGGACAATAACACTACCTTATGCATACTGCACCTTATGTGGATACTGTGATACTGTGAATAATGAATAATGTATATTTCAGTTAGTTAGATAGTAAATTATATTGACCTATTTGTTTACACTGCTTGTGTTGTTTTCACTACCTGTACCCCCCCCCCCTTCCCCCATGCTGCTATGATGCCTGAATTTCCCCAAGGGGATCAATAAAGGAATATCTTATCTTATCTTAAAAGGAAAGATGAAATTACCTACCTGGGTTCCATCCTATAGAGGCAAATCTTTCCTGTGACAAAATGGGATCCAATGTAATAAAACTAAGTCAACCAACGAACTAGATTCCTGTACCGGATCTCCTCTCTGGTAAACAAGAATACCTTGAAGACTCTAACAGGAGCACTCATTCAAGGGTACTACGACTATGCTTGCACCTCATGGTACCAAAGCACCTCAAAGGCACTAAAAACAAGATTACAAACATCACAAAACAAACTGGTCAGACTACTGCTTGACCTTACTCCTAAAACCCACCTCACCCCTGTCCACTTTGACAACCTAGGATGGCTTAGAGTAGACGACAGAGTACAGCAACTTGCAATGGGCCTGGTCTACAAGATACACTACACCACTAAGATACCCATGTGCATGTCGAAATACTTCCCAAAGGTCAGTGAATACCACGACCACAACACCAGAGGGAGTTCCACAAATCATGTTCAACCCAGATAAAATAATTTAAAAAGTTAAAAGAAAAAAGAAAAAAAAATTTAATAAAAGAAAATAGTCATAACTTAGAAATGAGATTGCATAGGTCTATGAATCGATATCGCGATTCTGTTTCGATTAATTGCCCAGCCCTACAGAGTGTACAGTAAGTTAGCTTGGTGATTATCATTGTGATGTAGGCTAAGCTGGCTAGCTACTGTTAGCATACAAGCACTGTAGCCTACTTACTTTTTCATCCACAACGTTTTTTCTGATCCAGATGCATAAGTCCACTTCTTCATGTTGCTCAGTTGCTGGTTTATACTTCGGTCCTAATGTTGGCGCAAAGTTTAATTTAGCCTGACTTGACTTGTTATAGCTGTACATCTTACTAACTACTAAACAACAACTTTCTCATAGTCTCAACTTTCACATAGTCAAAACGGGTCCAGCTGCATGTCCGGAGGATAGGTTTAGCTCGGGCCAATCTCAAGTTTCTCAAGTTTCTTTATTAGTTGTCATACAGAAGTACAGAATACTTTTATACAAAATGCTTCTTTATGTTACATTTTGTATAAAAGTATTCTGTACTTCTGTATGACAACTAATAAAGAAACTTGAGAAACTTGAGATTGGCCCGAGCTAAACCTATCCTCCGGACATGCAGCTGGCCCGTTTTGACTTTGCAATGCAGCAATCTCTGATTGGATTTGCAAGGCTGCCAATCATATTCAACCTCCGTGTATTGGATGTCAAGGGCTGTCAATCAATCAACCCTCCATTCAATGGCAAGAGTTTAACTGCACAGACCGTGCTTAGATGAAGTTAATAGCCTATTTTGATTCGCTGTTATTTATTATTTATTTAACAATGGGTCACACCTGTGAAGTTTTCTTCACGAATAATTACTGCAGGCAATACTGCAGTGCAGGCCTGCTCAGAGCTGTCAATTTTGGCCATTTTTGAAAAAAAAGAAAAATTCACTGGCATTTTTTTTACAGAGGAAAACATTTATAATAAAAAAATAATAATAATAATCATTTAAAAAAAAATTATATATATATTTTTTTTTAATATATATATATATAGGTATATGTAAATTAATAATAATTATGAATTATG
Source organism: Notolepis coatsorum (assembly GCF_963971535.1). Taxonomy (NCBI): domain Eukaryota; kingdom Metazoa; phylum Chordata; class Actinopteri; order Aulopiformes; family Paralepididae; genus Notolepis; species Notolepis coatsorum. Next base: position 4,087,479 of record NC_140176.1, on the reverse strand, counting down.
AGTGAATTTGTGTTTCACGTGTTGTCATAGAGAAACCTCCACTGGTAAGAAGCATTTGCACTGCAACTCGTACACCTTACTGTAAATTGTACCTCATCCCATTTCTGCTTTGCACTATAGCGTATTGTATATTAGTACATTGCATAGTATATTGTATGGTACAGTAACAGTCTCTGGTGCGCAACAGTAAGAAGCATTTGCACTGCAACTCGTACACCTTACTGTAAATTGTACCTCATCCCATTTCTGCTTTGCACTATAGCGTATTGTATATTAGTACATTGCATAGTATATTGTATGGTAACTCAGTTACTTCTATTCTGCATCGAACATTGTACATATGTCTATACTGAACAGCGTGACCTCTATTTTTACTTCTATTTTACATGCTATACTATTTTATTTCATACTTATCTTGTCTAGCACAGTCTCTAACAGTAACAGTAAGAAGCATTTTGGATAAAAGTATTCTGTACTTCTGTATGACAACAATGTATGCCTTTCAAATGTTAAATGATAAATGATTAAATGATACTTACACACTGAAATCTACGCTCTCTCATCCTGCTTTCCACAACGCGACATTATTATTAAACAGCAGCTCTGTCATTGAAGTGGGAAAAGTGAGCATTAAACAGCAGCTCTGTCATTGAAGTGGGAAAAGTGAGCATTAAACAGCAGCTCTGTCATTGAAGTGGGAAAAGTGATTAAACAGCAGCGCGTCTGCACTCAGAAGATGGCGCGACAATATTGCTCTGGCGTTTAAGTGGGAAAGCGGCAGTGAAACACAGCAGCGTGTAGCGGCGCCTCTGCGTGTCACGTGGCCGTCGCGGCCAATCAGGCCAACCCGGAAACCGAAATCCGACTAAATCCGTTGCGGAAGTGATACACGCATCCCTTACCTGCCCTCATGCCCCTTCCCCCCCCCCCCTACTTCCCTAGCCCTATTTTTTATCCTGATTGTGAAGCGACCTTGGGTTCTATGAAAGGCGCTATAGAAATTTGATCTATTATTATTATTATTATTATTATTATTATTATTATTATTATTATTAATGACGTCAGATACGGTGCCCGCCAGTTGGATGTATGCAAGTTAACCCAAAGTGTGGAAGTAAAGAACCTTCAGCTATATTGTCATCGTGTGGACATTCAATTCTTTCTGCTAGACATTAAGAGTGACAGCCAGAACAGAAACATTACACTAGCTACTTCGCCATATAGTCCATTCTAAGTATACATGTGCAATCGAGGCTTCAAGTAGCCTACATGCCTTTTTCATGTTTATATGTTACTACTTTTTAAAAACGGAGCTCACTTTTGCTGGTTGGTTGTCCCCAAAACTAAGATGGCGGCGGTCTCGTGACGTCAGAGTGTCTTGTTTGTGCATGCGTGTGTTAGAAAGAGAGTAGTTAAGCCTTGTGTGATCTAATCTCCTCCATACTCATGTGTATAAAGTGATACCATTGATTGATTGATTGAAAACTTTATTAACAGATTGCAGAATGGGTACAATACAGTACAGCTCAATACACACAATTGTTAAGGGAATGCAGACCAGAGAAAGACTTTCGTCTTGTTTACATCAGGGTCCCCCATTTTCAATTCATCAGGACATATATGACATACATGACATACAGATAGTCAGTACTGCTACATCTATACATTTATGACATACCAGATTTGCAAATGCAGTACCGTTTGTGATACAGAAGGAGTCAGGAAAAGGGAGTATATACATTTGACGTAGAAACTGTACATTGGAGGAGGTTGGGTGGGGGGGGTTGGGTACACTGGGATATTGACAACCATACTGGGTAATCTACATTGGAGGTGGTTGGGGGGGGGGGGGGAGACACTGTACAAACAAACAAAATTTTACATTGGACTATTGACAAAACCATACTAGGTAAATGACTGTACATTGGAGGGGGTTGGGTTAGGATATTTACAGGGGCCAGTGTTGAATTGCAGTCTCCCGTAGGTGTCCCTTGAGAGAGGTTTTGAAAGTGGGTAGTGATCCAGTGACCAGCCTCCTTAGTCTCTCTGATCATGTTAGTACAGTAACTAGGCTGCACTAGTCTCTCTGATCATGTTAGTACAGTAACTAGACTGCACTAGTCTCTCTGATCATGTTAGTACAGTAACTAGGCTGCACTAGTCTCTTTGATCATGTTAGTACAGTAACTAGGCTGCACTAGTCTCTCTGATCATGTTAGTACAGTAACTAGGCTGCACAGCCGACAAACATGCTGCCTAAACAATATCCAGGTAAGATGGCGGACGGACGGTTATCCCATGATTTATGGCGTAATGTCGCATCTAATGTTTTATATATGGCAGCACCGCTGGTCTAACTGTTGGGTACATTATTTAAGGTTAGGCAATTGTGAAATACTGTAATCACAAACGGGAACATATACCTATTGATCAAAGAATAATGTCCAAAGGACCTTCTGATTAAACAAACCTGCTTTGTGTTTCTTCATCTCACTTTCACAACACTCTGAAGTTTACGGCCAGTCTCGACTCCTCCTTAGTTCAAATCTGTCTCCAGCAGCTGCAGTTAGTCCGTTCTTTACACAATCACTGCATCTAGATCTGTTCAGAGAGTTAACGTTAGAGATTAGCAGCATTAGCTCGTTATAGCCACAGACAACGAGGTGAAGCATGGAGTGTGGTGCCCCTGGTGGCTAGGACGAGACATTGCATGGCATTTCCGTATTTCCTGGTGACGTCAAGGAGGGCTGGACCAATCAGCTACGTACGCGTCACGCGGCACCCCACGCTCCGCCCCTTTGGAAAGAAACAGCCAATAGCTGCCTCGCACAGGGAAGGACTGTGGCCGCGACAGACCGCGCGCTGATTGGCGGAGAGGGGACGTCACTCCACATTGGGCCTAGCCCCTCCCCCCTGACCAGGCTCGGTTGAGACGTGCGGTTGGAGAGAGCATAGATATATATAGAACACTAGATAGCTTACCCGCGCTGCCGGCCAATGGAGAGCGACGTCACTGAACCGCCGCCATCTTACCCCAGTCAGCCTTGAGTGAGAGTGAGTGAGCTGCACAGACAAAAATACTCATAACTCGCTGAAATATTGACGGATTTACAAACGGTTTGGTTTATTACAAGCATTATTAACGTGGCTATGATTCAAAGATGTTTGTAAAAAAAAACATCTTTAAAGAATATTTTTTTATAAGTATGCAGTATAACTACATCTTTGATGTTTATAGCAAACCAACCCGTTTGTAAATCCGTCAATATTTCAGCGAGTTATGAGTATTTTTGTCTGTGCAGCTCACTCACTCTCACTCAAGGCTGACTGGGGCAAGATGGCGGCGGTTCAGTGACGCTGGTGACTCCGCCTTAAGCTATAGATATCTATGGGAGAGAGTGCGAGTCTGCGAGAGAGGGATGAATGATGAATGAATGAATGAATGAATGAATGAATGAATGAATGAATGAATGATGAATGAATGATGAATGAATGAAGAAGTCTTTGCCAACATGGCGTAAACCGTTGAGACCAGACCCCTGGGTCTGGTAAATATTGTGTGAAATGGATGGGTACCTAATTGACTACATTTACATTTACATTTAGTCATTTAGCTGACGCTTTTATCCAAAGCGACTTACAAGTTCTGTACGACAAGCCATCAGGAAGAGCACAACTCTATCAGCTGAGTAACAATGTTCATCAAAGTGTTGAGTGCTACAGTGTAGGTTAGTTTATTAGGACAAGTGCATGACAGTATAGTCTATTTGCCACCCCATAGAGCCCCATTGTGAACCCGGAAATTTCGGAACCACCAAAGTTTTATGATGGATATGGATAGTACGGATCCCCAGCACTCCCAAGGTACACCATTGCTGTGCACAATAGAAGCTAGAAGAAAGTGCCAGGTGAATTAAAGTGTTTCTGAATGTCTTGGAATGAGCAGAGACCCTCTACCCCAGTGGTTCTCAAACTGTGGTACGCGTACCACTAGTGGTACTTGGTGGTACTGCTGGTGGTACTTGAAAACATAAAAAAAAAATATATATATATACTTTTTTTTTTGTATTTTATTTTTTTATTATTTTTTAAACAAACACATAAACAAACATGACAACACACAATAGGATATACAAATACACATTATGCTCCAGCTCGTACCCCCCTCTCCCGGACCCCCCATTGGATAATCCAACCATTATAATTTGTTCCTAACCAGACACTACCATTATATGCTGGCTTTTATTCTCTCCACCACTTCTAACCACATTGCCATTTTGGATTCATTGAGACCCAAAATTCTAGCTGTTGATATTTCTTGATAAATCACATCGAGATATGTAAGAATCCAGACCTTACGGCACATTTTTTCCGGTTGAAACCATCGTGATGCTATCAGCTTTTTAGCCACTGTGATACCGGATAAAACCAATCTCTTTAGCTGTGGAGGTACTGCATGCTCAAAGACATCATTCAGCAGTAATACAGAGGGGTGTACAGGTATATCCAGAGTTAAGAGATTTGACAATTGCTGGGTCACTTCTTTCCAAAATATCTTAACTGGTGGGCAGTCCCAGTACATGTGCATAAATGTCCCTTCGTCCCCATTTGTACATAAGGAGCATTTGGAGTCTTGTTTAAGACCCATTTTGTTCAGTCTTATAGGAGTTAAGTATGTCCTGTGAATATAGTTAAGATTGATTTGTTGATGGTCCGGGTTCCTTGATGCAAGGCGTACATTTGCCCAGGCTTCTTGCCAGTCAAAGTCTATCTCCAGGTCTGGTATATCCCTCCTCCAGACTGAGTCTAGATGTAGGGTTTCATACGAGGCCGTTAGTAATTGATGATAAAAATCTGAAACAAAACCTCTCGATGTCTCTCTTTCATAGAAGAATTTGTGGTATCTGTGGTGTACAATTGGTATCCTTAATGGAACACCGTGAGCCTTCAAACATGCCAATAACTGCGTAAAAATAATATGAGGACTTGGTGAGATTAAATTTTTTGCATATCTCATCAAAACTACAAAAACCCTGTTTGTTGAAAACGTCTCCTAATGTGTGTATGCCTTGCTTTTCCCATCTAGGGAATCTTATAGGTTGTTTTCCAATCAAGAGTGCATTGTTATTGAATAAGGGAGTATGATTATGCCATTTATGTGGGATAGAGTATTTTTTTTGTGTTTCACGCCATATCCGGATTGCATGAGTGATTATGGGGCCAAATTTCCGTTCGCATTGCTTAATTGATAATTTGGTGTACACTATGTCCTTCAGCCTATGTGGAGCTACTATATTTTCTTCTAAATTTCTCCAGGATACTGATGCTTGGGGATCAAACCATGTTGTCAGTGGTCTTAAAGTGTATGCCTTAAAATAGTGGTGGAAATCTGGAAATGCCATACCACCGTCTGCTTTGTTTCTCTGTGCGGTGGATCTTTTTATACGTGGTGGTTTGTTATTCCAAATAAATTTGTATGTGGAGGAGTGTAATTCTTTCCAGTAACCCTTTGGAGGGGGTAACGGTAGCATTGAGCTGAAGAAGTTGATTCTAGGTAGGACGTCCATCTTAATTATTGATATCCGTGCTTGTACTGAGTTTTTAAGTTTTGACCACCTGACAAGGTCGTATTTGATTTTGTTTTGGATTTTTATGTAATTGTGCTTCACCGTTTGGCTTATGGTAGGGAATATTTCAACTCCCAAACATCCAAAGTGTTTTACCATCGGTATCTCTTCTGGGAGGGTTATATTTCTTTTTGCAGGGGCGTTAAGTGGGAGGAAGGCCGACTTCGGCCAATTTATCCTAAATCCCGATAAATCTCCAAAGTCCTCAATCAACTTGAGAAGATGAGGCAATGCGGTGTTGGGGTTTTGCATGAACAGTATTACGTCGTCCGCATATAAACTAATTTTGTGTTGTGTGCCCTTGATTACGATTGGTTCTATGGATTGGGATTGTCTTATATATTGTGCTAAAGGCTCTAATGATAGATCGAATAGTCCGGGACTAAGGGGGCAACCCTGTCTGGAAGACCGTGATACTGGAAAGATTTCGGAGGTGATTGTACCTGTTGTAATCATGGCCGATGGGTCTTTGTATAATACTTTAATCATATCAATGAATCCTTTTCCTAACCCCATCCTTTCTAACACTGCCCATAGATACGACCATTCCAACCTGTCAAAAGCTTTCATTGCATCCAGGGACAGCATCGCCTTAGGTGTGTTGTCTTCCTTGTTAGCATCTAGTACGTGTAGTAATCGTCTTATGTTATCAGTGATCAGGCGGCCTCTTATGAAGCCTGTTTGGTCCGGATGAATTAAAGACGTCATATGCTTTTGTAGTCTGATGGCTAATACCTTAGAGTACAGTTTGATATCGGTTCCGAGGAGGCTTAAAGGTCTGTAACTACCGCACTCGGTGGGGTCTTTGTCTTTTTTGAGGAGGACTGTTATGAGTGCAATATTGTCATTCTTATGGAAGTTCCCCTCCTTGACTGAGTATAAAATCATATTTAGTAATAAGGGTCCAATTATGTCCCAACAAGAGAGGTACATTTCTGGTGGGATACCGTCTCTTCCAGGGGCCCTTCCACTTTGCATTTCAGATATGGCCTCCCTAAGTTCATCTAGTGTGATCGGTGTTTCTAACTGTTTAGCGTCATCCTCTGAAAGTTTAGGGAGGTTAATTTGATTAAGATATGTGTCCATCTTGTTTTGATCGAAGGTCGTTTCTGATTTGTATAAGTTGGAGTAGAATTCTTTGAATGTCGTGTTTATTTCTTTGGGTTCTGTAACAAGTCCTTGTTGTGCTCTAATGGTAGTTATATCTGCAAATTTTGCGTTGACTCTTAGTCGCATAGCTAATAGGTGACTTGGTTTGGAACCTTGGGAGTACTGCTGTTGTCTTGTGCTACGTATTTGCAATTCAGATTGTTGTCTGTATATGGCGTTAATCTCTTTTTTTAGTATATTGACTTGATTTTCCAGTTGAACCGAGTTGTTGTATTGCAAAGAATTAAATAACGTTGAGTAAAGTGTTTCCAGTTCAGCCAGTTTTGAGCATCGATTCTTGCGTATTTGGGAGGAAAAGCTATCAGTGAAATCCTTGATCATTCCCTTTGTCGACATCCATAATATTCTGGGGTCCTGCACCGAATTCACATTTATCCGTAGGAATACCGTAAGAGCTTCTTTGATTTGTGTAATGAATTCCTTGTTATTAAGCAGCATCGTGTTAAATCGCCATCTTGGGGCTCGGGATGATAGTATACCAAATGTTCCTTTTAAGAGTAAATAACAGTGATCAGACAATGCATTGGGTATCATTTCCACATCGTAGTTATCAAATAGTCTCGGGGTTGTGAAAACGTAATCTATTCTGGATAATGTATTATGTCTCGCAGAACGACAAGAGTACTTCCGGGTCATGGGGTTGAGTGAACGCCATAAGTCATTTACACCTGTAATCTTCGACCAATCCTTTAATGCATTAGATGCATTTTTTTGTTCATTGGAAAAGGAGGGGTTTGATTTGTCCATCCTTGGGTTCCAAATGGCATTAAAATCCACACCGATTATAAATGAGTATTCGGGAAGGTCTAACATTGCTCTGGTAAGTGTAGTGAAGAAACGAACTTCGTATAAATTTGGGGCGTATACCGCTACCAGCGCTATTTTTCTGTTCTTATGTAAAATCTTAGCTATAGTTATCCGACCATCTGCATCAGACCATACTCCCTTCAATTCAATATTCAACTTCCGTCTAACGACTATGGCTACTCCCCGAGTTCTCGTTCCAAAGGAAGAGTGACTGATGTTATGATATGTGTTGTCCGCTAACATATCTATGTCTTTCTCTAAAATGTGCGTTTCGCTTAGCAGAGCTATGTCCACCTGTTCTTTTTTCATCAGTGTGAGCACGCTTTTTCGTTTGTGTTGTTTATTTATTCCACCAGTGTTCCATATCATTATGTTCAAACTAGCCATAATCTATACATGTTGTTGTATGGTTGTTGGTAATGCAATATTTTTTTTGACGCTTCTATTGAGGCTAATGTGGGCAGGTCTCTAAATGGCTGGAATAAGGGGGGGGTGAACGGAGGGGGGAGGGGGTGAAGTACATAAAACAAAATAACCCTAACGTCTTGCACAGACGGGTTACACATAAAACACATATGGCCCATCCCTAATGGATGGGCTAAAATGATTAACAGAGCATACAAACAATAACCCAAGGCCACTCCATTCAAACCCATTAGCCCAAGGGTCTGGGTGAGTAGCCCAACGTTAACCGCATTTCCCTAGCCAAAGATGAGGGAAAATATAATATAATAATATGAGAGAGAGCGAGAGAGAGAGAGAGAGAGAGAGAGAGAGAGAGAGAGAGAGAGAGAGAGAGAGAGAGAGAGAGAGAGAGAGAGAGAGAGAGAGAGAGAATCAAACATTGACCTGAAAGAGAGGGTGGAGAGATAAGAAGGAAAAAATAAATAAATGAATTGGAACAAACAAACAAATGGAATTGATATTAGATTGAGAAGAAAAGAAAAGCACAAGAGATAAATGAAAAGAAAGGAAGACTGCATCTGCATTCTGCATGCAGTGTCCTACGTGTATTCAGTCAGGTCCCGGGTAGTCATAGCAACGAGGACGCCTTGGTGATGATGACGTCATCTTCAAGCGTCATTGTTTACAGCAGCTCGGGAAGCACGCTGGATACTTGGAGTCAGTATCTCCTCCTGAGCGTCATGAAAGACGTTTTCGTCGCCTCCACTCAGCCAGTATGTAATACGGGGATTCCTGTACATAGTTCCATCAATATAAAGTTTATCCATGAACATACGAGCATTCCGTTTGTTTTTCCTCGCATCCGCCATGACCGGGTAGAGCAGCCTGCGTCTACTCATGATCTCTGCCGGGAACTGGTCACTGATGGAATATTTGGATCCTTTCAACTCTCTTCCGTTGGACATAATAGCAGATTTCATCTTTGAATCGATGACTTTGGCCACGATGGGACAGGGCCTCTGCTGGTCGACTTTGGCTTTCCCCAGGCGATGGACTCTGGAAAAGCGGATAGCTTCGGTTTCAGCCGACTTCATTTTCAGGTTATCTGACAGGAATAACCTAAAAAGTTCCTCGGATCTCTGGTGAGTTTCATTTTTAGTTTCAGGAAGACCGTGAATTATTAAGTATACTTTTTTTTTGCAGTCAGGCCACTGAACTTAGAAGCAGGCCAGGCCGCGTGTAGCCTTTTTACAACGCATCCGCGTTTCCGGCGCTCTGATTGGCCAGGTCATGTGACATGTGCGCCCAATAGCGCGTTTGCCCATTTCCGCGTCGAACAGCCTGCAAACTACCTGGCGTTCTATCGCCATGCTCTAAGACAAACTCTAACCTTAACCAACTTCGAAGAGTGCCTAAGCTTAACCAGTGTAGAAACTTGCCGTCCCACGATTGGTGCTCATGTCACATGACCTGGCCAATCAGAGCGCAAAACGGGAACCCGGAAACGCGAATGCGTTGTAAAAAGGCTTCAAGCGGCCAGGCCAGTGTTTCTGGTTGCGGCGGCGCGATAGTTAGATAACCTAAATGGGGAACAACCAGGAGATCACTGTGACAGAGTAATGCAGTCTAAACAGTCATACATCTTTAATTCAACTTCAGCCCTGATCATAACCATTTATTTTTTTAGATTTTTTGTAATGTCAGATAAAAAATAAAATACTCCCACTTTTCTGAAAAGACATTACAAAAAATCCATCAAAATCTGTGTTGTTGCTAATCTTTGACACATATAGCCTGTAATAATCCCCACCAGAAAAATTTACTTTGCATTTGATATATTGAAAATATTTAACTTTTTGTGTGTTTTTTTTAACAATAATTTGTGATGCCGTCACACAAACACTGGCATTTAAAGGGTAAAAATTCACCAGAATGCAGGAAATTAAGTTTTTGTAACAAAATAATTGTGTGTGTGTGTGTGTGTGTGTGTGTGTGTGTGTGTGTGTGTGTGTGTGTGTGAGAGAGAGAGAGAATGAAGGAGAGAGAGAGAGAGAGAGAGAGAGATAATTAAGTACATTTGCTGAAATACAGTTCTTAATTTTCTCACTTGCTATGTGAGAATGTTAGTTATTATGTTCTCAATGCCCCTTGCATTGTATGAGTTGTGTGGAAGCGTTTGCTAGTTCTAGTGCAATCCCTTTGTACATTGTGGCTGTGTCTGACAAAAGTTTACAATAAATAATGATATTAGGAATACATTTGCCTCCTGCGTGAACTGTGCATAGCTGAATAGACTGTATTTTAACACCGGTCATATGGTGGTACTTGGAGAGGCAGCTACGTTCTCAGGTGGTACTTGGTGTAAAACATTTTAGAACTACTAACCAACCATAGAAATACATCTCCTTTGAATCCCTTTCTTAGCTTTAGTCACTCTTATACAGTATATTCTCTCATTAGACTAACTTCTAGTGAATGAAATAGTAAAGTTAAAATATTCCCCATTTTTTGTGAACCCCCTGGAAGCGCCTCAAGCATCCCGGGGCCACAGACCCAACATTATAATAATAATAATAATAATAATAATAATAATAATAATAATAATAATAATAATAATAATAATAATAATAATAATAATAATAATAATAATAATAATAATAATAATAATAATAATAATAATAATAATAATCTTTATTTGTATTGCACCTGAAGACAGAAACATCTGCACATTAAACATTTATTCATTCTATATACATGTCACATTAAAACCCCAGATTTGCCTAATATATAGGATCAAGATCAAGGTAAATAGAGTGCAATATACCATCTATTTATGGTATACTATATTTAACTGTATATTTTAAATAAACAACATACTTACAACAAAATAAACATGGGTCTGGATTTTATTTAATGATAAGAGAGACACATGTAGAACTTTGAACTTAAAAGTGTATTAGATATCTGAGAGCCTCATTTATCAATACAAGTATGGTCTGTGTGAAACGCTGATCAATTACTGTGCCACACTTTACTTTTTACATTTTTTAACAGAATGTATGTTGTCATAAAATGACCCAAAATGCTAGAACTGTTGTTGTTCTTGTTGTTGAGAACATTATGACTAAATCCCTTTGCTCTCTATCCCCCTGGATATCAACGTTATTTTTGACATGTGGGTTCCAAGTCAATCTTGCCTTGATACAACACTCACTGTGCCGTTCCTTTTTCATCATCTTTAACCATTACTGAAAATGTGGTGCTAATTGGATTCCAATGTATCTTAAAATGTGTCTTAAACACATAAACCCATAAAAGTCACCACATTTCACTAAAATGGACACATAAATGCATATAAGTGGTGACTTTCATCAGTTTATGTGGAGTTTATTTTATGTATGAGAAAATAAGTTGTTGATGTGTTCTTTTTGTTTACTGTATGTGTGTGTTGTTTGTTCCCTTGCATTCGCCCCTCCTCTTAATTCTCCCCAACGTTGTACTAATCAGAGACAATGCCCTTCGGCTGGGCGATGAGGTCACCCCCCCCCCCCCCCCCCCCCTTGACATGGAAGGAGGTGCTCCATGGTCTGGGGTTCTGTGCCACAGTCGCATGTGGTTGGGCCACTAAGATAGCCCCATCTGCTTGGGGCTTCACTGGAACGGCCAACACCTGGAAAGGAGCTAAGCAGCTATGACCCACGTGGCGTGTGGCCGGGACTACACACAATATCGGACCTTAACAGGAAACCTAACAGCACAGCTAACATTGCTGCCTCCCTGCTTTTACGCCCGTTTTGAACGGTACCACCAACCTTCCAGGGGAAGCCCCCACCACTCATTAACCCCTCCCACAAGTCTGTACGATGAATGGTCCATGATATATGAAAGGGGCGGGGCTTATTACAATGGACAATAATTAATTCATAAATATTTGTAATGCATGTATATCAATGACAAACAATAGGTTCACTATGGCATGTCTATATATTGTTAACAGGTGCCAGAGAGCTGATTACCAGCGAACCTGTGTAATATCACCCTCTTGTGGTGAAAAGCTGTAACTTCATACTGAATATGCATTTCAATGATTGAAATTAATTAACTTAAAATACTTGTCCAAAACTGCCCTATTGTGAGGTTAGCTGCAGGGGGGAATGGTAGTCCAACAAACAGTAAAGTAGCAACAGAGAATGAGACACTTGTTTTAAATTAAACCATTCTTTTTCTGCCTAGGTTATGTCTCTAAACTCTTACTGACAAAGAAATCACTTCCTGTTCCTTATATTACGGGGAGAGGGGGATGGACTAATAGGTTAAACCCAGAGATTTATCACAAATTAATAATATAGCCATACCATCGGTAATATGAACGAAAACGAAATCTTTATATTAAATCAAATTAGATTAGTGTAAATATTTCAATTCAATAATGTAAATGAGAATAAATAAATATAAAAACGTCCATGAACACAAAATCACTATTCTGGCTGCTACATTTCCAATCCCTAATTGTTACCGTGGAACAATTATCAATGAATGATAATATTGCTGCCATATTCTACAACATTGATACATTTAATATATACAGTAATAACATTATGGAAGTCCATTTCTGTTTTTTAAATTGAAGTCCAGGTCCAATGTGATGTGTCCGTCTTTCAACATTGAACACTGAAGTCTTCCTGGGATCAGAGCTTCAAGCACGTGACCCACCAGTTCTGTGGTGAAACAGGCTCTGAGGTTTTGTCAGATGCTCTCTGGCGCCACCAGTTATTGAAGGAATACACTGTTGCTGTCACACCTCAGTCTTCTGACTGATACCTTGAACTACTTATGAGCGAAGCCCACTAGAGCACGACATATCTGCAGTAGAGATGTCCGCTGTCACTCCAATACAATGGAGCTAAATGGCACCGGGTTTGTGCCAAAATAATACATTTGAAAATCTCAACATTAATGTCTATAGCTTTTTATTTCATTTAGCAACTATTTTCTGTTTTAACTTTTAACTTAAGTAAAATATCATGTCCTAATGGCTACACAGCATTTTAAATTATAACACTCATAATGAAAGAATCAAAACAAGCATATGAGATATATTTTATTGACTGAATCAAAAAAGGAGGTACAGAATCTTTGTGTTTGATATGAATGATAAACGGAAATCAATCACAAAACAAAAATAAGTCCTAAGGATTCCTATTGGGTATACTACTTATTATAAGTACATGGGGTTCCTATAGGGTATACTGCTTAGTATAAGTACATGGGGTTCCTGTTGAGTATACTACTTAGTATAAGTACATGGGTTTCCTGTTGAGTATACTACTTAGTATGGGGGAAAAAAAATTGGGCAGCATGGTGGTTAGTGGTTAACACTTGTTTGTTTGTTTGTTTATTTACACATATAAAAACAATTACATATATAATACAATATAATCCACAAGGGATGTGTAGGAGAATTGCCTAAAAACCCTCTAGGGGCTTGCATGTGGCATTCACTAGGAAGAAAAATTACATTATATCAAGATAAAATATAAAATCACCCCCCCCCCCCCCCCCCCCAAACAAACAAACAAACAAACACACACAAGCAGGTCTACATAGACACCGAAGCAGGCACCCATGCCATACGATTTCTGGTATAGAGAAAACAACTAATGACAGGAAGAATATATAATAAAACGAAAGTACAATAACAAAATACAACAAGCCATCAGACCACAGTTTGTAAAGGAAGTCCATGTGGGAAATATTGGTGCTCTAGGAGATGATATTCCAGTGCTCTTTTGAATTTCAGAAAAGAAAATTCCAAAATATGTGGAGGCAAAGAGTTCCACAACTTTGACCCTCGGTAGAGCAAACAAAACTGAGATTGGGAAGTGCGGGAAAGGGGTGGTCTAAGCAAACAGGAACTACGTGTGGGGTAATTATGAATTTGGTGATTGTGGGCAAACATGTCATGAAAAAACACTGTCGCCTCACAGCTAGAAGGTCCTGGGTTTAATTCCCGCTTGGTGACCAGGTTGCCAGGTACCCAGGTGGGGTATCTCCCGGGCCTTTCTGTGTGGAGTTTGCATGTTGTCCCCGTGCTCGCAAGGGTTTCCCCTCCAGATAAGATAAACCCAAAGGAAAAACATGCAGAACAGATCGCTAACGCTGTCGCGTCCCTGACGAAGATGGACAGCAGCACTTGGATTGGTCCCCGGGCGCGGCCCACGCCACAGCCCATGTCTGCTCCCGGCTGCCCTTGGGGGGAAGGACGACGGGATGGGAAAAGTGCAGAGAGACATTTCATCAGTGCATGTGTGTGTGAGTGTTCCTGTGTGTCGCCCATCTCGCATGTGTGTGTGTTCTTCTTCTAAAAAAGTACATGGGGTTTCTATTTAATATACTGAAAACTGTGTTTGGGGACCTGTTCTCTTTATTCTTTTCAAGTGAGCTGTGGTGTTCCACAAGGAAGCATACTAGGACCGCTACTATTCATAATTTATGCAAATGACATGTAGTCAGCTTGTGACTGCAACTTGTTCCTGTTTGCGGACGACTCAGCCCTGCTGGTCTCTGACAAGAACAAGTTACAGGTTGAAAAAGCCCTCAGCTCAGAACTAGGCAAAATCTGCATATGGCTCGCCGACAACAAACTATCATTACACATGGGCAAAACAGAGTCCATTCTCTTCGGTTCAAATAACAAACTCAGCAAGACCGACGGCTTCTCGGTTACAGTGGGTGACAATATTGTCACAAGGAAAGATGAAATTACCTACCTGGGTTCCATCCTAGAGGCTAATCTTTCCTGTGACAAAATGGCATCCAATGTAATAAAAAAAGTCAACCAACGAACTCGATTCTTGTACCGGATCTCCTCTCTGGTAAACAAGAATACCCTGAAGACTCTAGCAGGAGCACTCATTCAAGGGTACTACGACTATGCTTGCACCTTATGGTACCAAAGCACCTCAAAGGCACTAAAAAACGAATTACAAACATCTCAAAACAAGCTAGTCAGACTACTGCTTGACCTGACTCCTAGAACCCACCTCACCCCTGCCCACTTTGACAACCTAGGATGGCTTAGAGTAGACGACAGAGTACAGCAACTTGCAATGGCCTTGGTCTACAAGATACACTACGCGAGGTACCCATGTACATGTCAAAATACTTCCCAAAGGTCAGTGAATACCACGATCACAACACCAGAGGGAGCTCCACAAATCATGTTAAACCCAGATTCGGCTCAAACAAGGGACTAAACGAGTTTTGCAATTATGCCACATCAATGTGGAACGCCCTACCCAAAGCTGTAAAGGAATGTGAATCACTACCCACTTTCAAAAACACTCTCAAAAAACACCTACGGGAGACTGCAATTCGAAACTGGCCCCTACAAATGTCCTAACCCAATTGCACAGTAAATGACCAAGTATGGCTTTGTCAGTATTCCAATGTACAGTGTCCCCCCCCCACCTCCAATGTACAGCACCCACCCACCCACCCAACCTCCTCCAATGTACAGTTTCTACATCAAATGTATATACTCTTTTTCTGGACACTTTTGTATCACAAACAGTACTGTATTTGCAAATCTGATATGTCATAAATGTATAGATGTAGCAGTACTGTCTATCTGTATGTCATGTATGTCATATATGTTATGATGAATTGAAAATGGGGGACCCTGATGTAAACAAGACGAAAGTCTTTCTCTGGTCTGCATCCCCTTAACAATTGTATGTATTGAGCTGTACTGTACCCATTCTGCAATCTGTTAATAAACTTTTCAATCAATCAATCAAGTCTACTCTCAGCTTAAACGGAAGAACTAAATGGTTTCTCTCCTATATTATGAGTTCTAGTGTGTATCTTCATATTTCCTTTATCATTTAACCCTTTCCCACAAACTGAACAGCTAAATAGTTACTCTCCTGTGTGAATTCTCATGTGTCTCTTCAGATGTGCCTTCGTACTGAACCCTTTCCCACAAACTGAACAGCTAAATGGTTTCTCTCCAGTATGAATTATCATGTGTGTCTTCAGACTTATTTGCCGACTGAACCCTTTCTCACAAATTGAACAACTAAATGGTTTATCTCCAGTATGAGTTATCATGTGTTTCTTCAGACTTTCTTTAAGCCTGAACCTTTTCCCACAAACTGAACAGCTAAATGGTTTCTCTCCAGTATGAGTTATCATGTGTTTCTTCATATTTGATTTAACATTGAACCCTCTCTCACAAACTGAACAACTAAATGGTTTATCTCCAGTATGTGTTCTCATGTGTATCTTGAGATGTCCCTTCAAACTGAACCCTTTCCCACAAACTGAACAACTAAATGGTTTATCTCCAGTATGTGTTCTCATGTGTGTCTTCAGACTTGTTTGCTGACTGAACCCTTTCTCACAAACTGAACAAATAAATGGTTTATCTCCAGTATGTGTTCTCATGTGTGTCTTTAGATGTTGCTTCCAACTAAACCCTTTCCCACAAACTGAACAACTAAATGGTTTCTCATCATCAGTCTCAGCTCCAGAACGGTCATCATCACCGTCATCAGTCTCAGCTCCAGAACTGTCATCACTGTCATCAGTCTCAGTTAGAGAACAGTCTGAAGAGAGAGGTTGGCTATCTCTAGTTGGTTCTAAATCACCAGCTGGATCTAAGTTACTGGCTAGTTCCGCTACTCCACAGTCCTCTCCTTCAGGTTCTGTTTTCATGTGTTCAGTTGAGGTGCTGGGTAAAGAGTATGCTTCTCTGTTTTTCTCCCTTTGGGTTTGAAGAGGCTGGAAGGACCAAGTGTTCTCTTGACCATCTTCACATTTCACTGGGTCTACTGTGATCTTGGAGAGATCAGCTTCTTCCAGCCCTTGATCTAGTTCATCTTTAATCTGCTCTGGGTCCCGGTTTTGGCTGAGTTGTGAGGACAGAGTGTTCTCACCTTCATTTTCACATTTCATAGGTTGTAAGGTCATCTTGGAGCCATCAGCCTCCTCTAGATCTTGACACAGTTCCTCCTGTTCCTCTTTAATCTGGAGGGGCTCTGTATCCTGGGTTTGGCTGAGCTGTGAGGACTGAGGTTTCTCTTCATCATGTTCACTCTTCACAGAGACAGGAAGCTCCTCTCCCTCCTGACTGATCCAGAGTTCCTCCTGTTCCTCTTTAATCTGTAGGAGGGCCATGTAGTCTAGAAAGAAGGGCATACAATCATTTAAATGTAATTTGTTGTAACCATTGCTTTTGAAAGTAACAAAGGGACAGGTCACTATTTCACATTACACTCTTAACAGGAAAGTAACAACACGCTGAACCAATATATAGGGATGCACAGAATCTATACCCAGGGCAGGAAATTAGGCAATTTTACTCGCCAAATGCGAGTATTCTTTATGTTTGGCGAGTGATTCATGAAGAGCACTCGCCACACTGGCAAGTAGTAAGCAAAACCAAAAAAATTATTCTGCAATCTGCCGATTCGCTTACTGGCAAGCCGAACTCTAACTCCCCCCTTATGATTCCTCCCATTTGCGCCTCAAAATAATCCATAACCAATGAACATCATCATTGCGCTCTAAGCTCCTCCAACGAACACTCGTTTTCTAGAAGATGTCGCCCATCTAGGGGAAGTGGACAGACCACTGCGTGCGGCCCTACAGACTCCTGTCACCGGCTTGACAACGTAGACAAACTTAGACAAAAACACATCAGTGGATGAAAATAATTGCATGTAGAGTTGTCGCTTGGTATGGTATTTATTTTAGACAACAAAACATATACAGATCATTACATCACATATTTGCTTTTGTCAAGGAGAGGAACGAAAAGCCAATGACTTATTTACATCGTTGTCCTTGGAAGTGCTTGAAAACAACACATACAACTCATTACAGAAAATCATTCACAATTATTACATTTGCATATAATAATAATAAGCAATAATGGCACAACCCTTAATTAATACAAACATGTCCATTTGTTGAAACATGTTAATTTAGCTGTGAGTCTGTGTATCTGAAGCACCCCGAGGGGAGGGGTTGGTGGGGTGGGAGGGAGGACGGAGAGAGGTTCCGGCTTAGACTAATTACAGTTGCCATCAGCTAGTACCGGAGGGGGAGGTTATGACTACAGTTGTCGTCATAGGGGCGGAAGTTTTGGCTTTGGTGATGGGTGATGAGACAGCCTTGGGTTCCTCCCCTCCAGCGCGCGCACATCGCCAGGCGTACACGCGGGAGGGGGGGGTTTGGGTAGGGATTGGGGGTGGGGGGCCTGCCATCCATCTTATCTACTCCAGACAGTTTCGTTCTGTTCTTGGTACGGTGTTGGGTAGGAACGCAGCATCCCTGATCTTATCTTGACTGACTCCCCAGCGTGGCCTTGTGCATAGACCTCGGGCATTCTTCATTCTTCAGCAGACCTGATAGTGTGTGGGGGGGGCTTTCGGATATCAGTGCGGTCTGACATAGGGGCGAACAACAGCACGCGATGCGTCTCCTTCGAGTCGGATGAGAATGACAAGTCAACAAGCATTAGCCGGCTAGCTACCTAGCATGTAACAAGCTACCATAACGCGCATTCAACATAGTGGACGACTATACTGAGCGGCCAGGGGAGGAAATTAGGCCACTTTACTCGCCAAATGCGAGTATTTTTTACGTTTGGCGAGTGATTCATGAAGACCACTCGCCAGTCTGGCGAGTATACAAAAAAATAAAACATTCTGCAATCACTGCACTGGCAAATGGTGCGCGTCTTCTGAGTGTTCGCTTTAGTTGACAGTGCCACGAGAGCACTGCACAAGACCACCCACGGACATATAATGTTTAATAAAAGTTTGCGCAGTACTGGCCAACCCGCGGACATATAATAATAAAAGTCCCGCGGTACTAGGCTAGCCATCAGGAGCACTCGCAAACGGATAACGTTAAACACAGCAGAAGATGGAAAACAGACAGACTGACCAACGGGGAACTGCATCCAACCCTAGTACAACCCTCGAGTATAAGTTACTAAGGACACATTTAAATCACAGAGGTGTAATGTTAGTCTACTGGAACTGTATACAGTGGTTAGCTTCTAGTTAGCGTTTTAGCTATAGCTGCTTGCTAGCTAACGTTAGCCCCGTGTGCTCAAAGCAGCCAGCTAGGTGTATCTGTTATGACTATAATGTTTCCAAAAAAGCACCGGACTACGACGTAAGGTTAGACATTTTATTTCATGCTCAAAAGCCCCTGGCTTGCACATCGCAGTCACGAAAGGGGCTAGCTCAACCAGTGCACTGTGCACAACAGCACACCAACCCAACTGACGTTACCACAACACTTGACGGTACTTCACAGCACTGTCGTAAGACCACCGTGCTGTCTTAAAGGCACAGTGTGCCTACCCAGATGCATACAAAACATTGACGCGGCTTGACAACCGAGGTTCAAAGTTAACTTGATTGATTGATTGAAAACTTTATTAACCGATTGCAGAATGGGTACAATACAGTACGGCTCAATACACACAATTGTTAAGGGGATGCAGACCAGAGAGACTTTCGTCTTGTTTACATCAGGGTCCCCCATTTTCAATTCATCATAACATATGACATACAGATAGACTACTGCTACATCTATACATTTCACATCTATCTATACACTTCACAACATACTTCGGTTTTTTTCTTTCACTGCCCAACCCAGTCCAACCCAGCATCTTTCACTGCCCAGTTCAGCCCAACCCAGTCCAGAATAGATCCCTCTTTCATGTTAATATGTTTTATGCTAATATTGTGAAGAGTAGAGATTAATGTTTTATGCTAATAAATATTAGAGTAGAGACACGGTGTGATTATTTTACTATGATTGAAAATCAATTTAGACGAAGACATACAAAGAAGTAATTATCACAATTAGCGATTTTTTTTGTCTGGTAAAAAATCTGTTTGGCTGGTAAAAAAAATCAGATACTCGCCAGTTGGCTGGTAAGCCAAAAAGTTAGTTTCCTCCCCTGTGAGCGGCTTTGCTTAAATGCAGCCGAGTGACATTTTATTATTACCGGGTTTCCCCCCATATCACCACTCGCCCATATACCCTTCACAACGGTGATGTTGTCATACTTGTCATTCAGAATACACCTGCTGAACCCCTAGTGTTGACATGAGATTCGATTCCAATGTATTGTCATCATACAGCACAAGTACAGTACAACCAGAATACGTTTGGCATCCAACCAGAGTGCAAATGTAACAAGTCAAGTTCAAGTTGTTTTATTTAGCTATTACATTACAGTGAAATGGTTGGTTCTTTCACTGCCCAGCCCAGTCCAACCCAGTCCAACCTAGACCAGCCCAACTTTCCCTGCCCAACCCAGTCCAGCTTTCCCTGCCCAGTTCAGCCCAACCCAGTCCAGCATAGTTCCCCATTTCATGTTAATATTTGATATCCTAATATTTTGAAGAGTAGAGACTGTGTGATTAATATATGTTTTATGCTAATATTGTGAAGAGTAGAGACACTTAATGTTTTATGGTAATAAATATTTTAAAGAGTAGAGACACGGTGTGATTACTACTATGATTGAAAATCAATTTAGACGAAGACATACAAAGAAGTAATTATCACAATTAGCGATTTATTTATGGCTGGTAAAAAATCTTTTTGGCTGGTTAGCCAAAAAGTTAGTTTCCTCCCCTGCCGCTATACCCAATACCACTACCAGGCTGATACTAGCTACATGTGATCAGTATCGACTACAGGTGGTCTGATCCATTACCACGTTGTCATAAAGCATCCTCCTCCACTAACATCCCAGCAGCAGTGCATGGTGGAGAGGAGGAAGGTCAATGTTCCTGGTAATTCTGCTTGATGAGATGTTGGACAAAGGTTTGAGTTTTTATTATATAAGGCTATAAAACAAGTGTACATGTACACCTCCAATACTGCACATGTACACACAACTACACGTACTCCTCCAATACTGCACATGTACACACAACTACATGTACACCTCCAATACTGTACATGTACACACAACTACATGTACACCTCCAATACTGTACATGTAGCTACAAAAAGGCAAGGGAATCTAGAAAGTAAAACGGGAGGATTTCGAGGTAAGGAGACTACTCCTAATCCACCTCTTAGTACTCATGTGGATTCTTCTTTGTTGGTCAAATCAAGAGAGAAATGAGGACCCAAGTCTCTGAACATAAGAGCAACATTGGAAATCAGGATGAAAAGTCTCCTGTAGCCAAGCATCTCACTGCTGCAGGCCATGAGGTTTGTAGGCTGAGGTTCCAGAGCATTGAGGTAGTGAATCCCTTGAAAAGAGGGAAAGAGGGAACAGGGAAAGCCTGGTTTAAAACATCAGGTTAATTGAATCTAGCTAATGGGACTTTTGATCGACTTAGTTGAACCAGGTAATAGGGCCCAGATCACACCAGGAGACATAAACAGATCACACCAGGAGACATAAACAGATCACACCAGGAGACATAAACAGATCACACCAGGAGACCTAAACAGATCACACCAGGAGACATAAACAGATCACACCAGGAGACATAAACAGATCACACCAGGAGACATAAACAGATCACACCAGGAGACCTAACAGATCACACCAGGAGACAAACAGATCACACCAGGAGACTTAAACATATCACACCAGGAGACCTAAACAGATCACACCAGGAGACAAACAGATCACATCAGGAGACATAAACAGATCACACCAGGAGAGTTAAACAGATCACACCAGGGCCCTATTCCCCGTACCCGGTTCAACTAAGTCGATCAAAAGTCCCATTATCCAGATTAAATTAACCCGATGTTTGAATCCAGGTTTTCCCTGTTCCTCGAACGCTGATTCACTGTCGTTAATTCAAACCAGACTTGATACTCAGGATAATTGCGCGCGGCCGCTTCACCTGAAAAGGCATCATATGTCGATCGCAGAAATCCTGATTTTCTAACGGCATTGATTGAAAACTTTATTAACAGATTGCAGAATGGGTACAATACAGTACGGCTCAATAGCCTCATCGACAAGTTAAATGCATAATCTATAGGCAAATTTTAAGTCCCTCATTACCCCAATCAATCAGATTATATTTCTTTAAATGTGCCTGCTGGCAGTAGGCTTAATGGAATGAATAATCGAATGAGATCTTGCTAGCGAAAATAATTAGTTAAACTCTTTCCGAATAAGTAGACAAGCCCAAAGAGTATCTAATTGATACGAATTAATAGATACTTATGAGGATATCTGTACTGTATGTGCTCAGTAGGGATGCTCGATATTGGCTTTTTTACCGATACCGATATTCCGATATTGTCCGACTCTTAATTTCCGATACCGATATATGCAGGGTTTCCGCCCAAAAAAACTGAATAATTTCAGGTAACTAATAATTTCACTGGATGCATTCAAAAGGCTTTCTAAATGTAAGCATTATCTGTGCAAAATATGATCATTAAAAAAGTAAAAATTAACATTACATATCTCTTGTTAAACCAACATGCATACTTTTGACAATAAATAAAATAAGAATTGGTTCTTACTTGCTTGCCTGGGTAAATAAAGGTTAAATAAATGTAAAAAAAAAAAGAAATTATATATATATATATATATATATATATATATTTTTTTTTTTACCGATACCGATATTTTCCGATATCACATTTCACTGCCGATATCGGCCGATAATATCGGTCAACCGATAATATCGGACATCCCTAGTGCTTAGGTATCATGTACTATATAAATACATGGTTCCCAAAGTTTTCAAGGCGCGACCCCCAAAATAACGTGTCTTGGAGGCTATAGTTTCACTATTAATCAGGTTTTAATCTGTTTCGGACATCATCCATACATGCATTGAATTGATTAACCTTTGGCTTATACCAGTGACACCAGTCATGTTAATCACCTTCTTGTTCATCATCAGATTAACACTAACAGTGCTTGAACAGATAAATGCATTTTCTCAAATGCATTCATCAAACTGTCAAAGGCTTGCAATTGCTCATTCATTTTCTCAAGTCACGTCCACGTCATCAAATCCGTCAAACAGCGCATCTCCTCAAACATTTTAATCCCAGTTACAATATCACAATAACGTGCAAGTGACACAATTCAATAATCCACATATTCAGATTTGTCGTCATTCATATCTGTAACTGAGGGGTACAATTCCCTGACTGTATTACTAGATATGATACTTACTACCACTACCTTTGTACTTAATATTCGGCCACCCAGTACTCAGCATAAATATATTATGATGAACACTGTCACGTAGATGAAACGGATCCAACACAAATGTACGAATTAGAAATAGGTCTTTATTTCTACACAGCGATGGTGTGTAGAGCAAGCACTTAATCAAATCAATCACATTTATGAATGGGAATTAGTATGCACTTTTATGGCAAGAGTATTCCTCGGTATATCAATAGAGAATGTCCAATCTCTGAAGGCGCAGGTGGTACATATACGACCTGGAATAGTTAAGGAATAACAGCAATGGTACTTTAATGATTATAGACTGGATACACTAGGGGGGGTTAATCCGGTCGCTTGTAAGCCGACAGGAGTAGGAAGGGGGGGGGGGTAGAGTCCGGCTGCCTCATCCGGCCAAGGGTATCCCAGGTGAACCCACTGTAGTGCCGTTCAATGCGCCGGCGATCCTTGGACCACAGATGAAAGCAGGTGGACTCTCTGTGAGCCGGCTCTCTCCGGTCCACGGGGGAGAGACGTGAAGCGACCTCGTCTTGCAGAGCGTCTCCTCACCTTGCGTCCTCTCCAGGGGGGGGGGGTTCCAACACACGGCAGTGTCGGGGGTCTTTATCCATGGAATAATCAACGTATACAAAGCATAATCCGTGCCTGGGAAGGCGGGCTGTCGTCGGTAGAATAATCCGGTATACAGGTCCACTCGCTCGTCGGCTCTGGGGCTCCTCGGGTGCAATCTCACATGGGGTCGATCATCCTGGATAAGCAGCCAGTTTTCTGCCCGAAACGATGGGGTGCTGACTACGGTAGTATTCTCACCGCACGAAGCACTATATATTAACAGACTATTATTAGCTTAATAGACTACGTCCAACTCGACGATATAGTGCCAAATATGACTATTCAAATATTAATATACACAATGTCTCAATACCGATGGTAGGCCGAACTTGGCCTTACTCCCACACGTGGCGTCGCGGGGAGGCTTTACGTCTGTCACTCTATTGGAGGGTAAGAAACTGGACTGAAAAGGAAGTCCTACTTTAGTACCGCAGTATATATACGCACTATGAACAAATAGTCCCATTAGTGGTGCGGTAGCCAGATTCCTACGCGGAACTAGGACTTGTTCGTACATGTTGAGCGGTACGTTTGAACTGGGTCTGGGGGGTATGGCAGCCTGGCACCAAGGTCTCGACCAATAGTAGAATGGAGACTATTATGGGATGTTCAGTAGGCTAGAATGGATATTCAATGCATATTGTACAAGGAATATACAAGGGATATCAAGGAATATTAGAGAATATACAAATACAATTAAATATATATAATAAATATATATATATTCGGTTTAATCTGGCCCTTCACAACAGCCACCCCCTGATTGGTCCCAGACCTAATCAGTTAAGCAGAGACAGATTAATCGCGTTGTCTATTTACACATAAGGGTTTGCTGTAGGGGTCAGTCAACTTCACAAAGTCATAGGGTTATAGGGTCATGGTCATCATCGATTGTGTCTGGGAGTCGGGGCAGTTCTATGAGCCTCGCCACGGGACGGGTGTAAGTGCGACCCTGGACAAGCACTTCAGCTGCTCGGACCTTGCCGTCGGCACCGGTGATCACTTTGCTTACGCGGCCGGCCGGCCACATAGCTCGGGGCAGTGATTGATCAATAATCATGACGACTGTTCCTTCTGTCAAATTGTCTCTCTCCTTTACCCACTTCTGGCGGGTCTGTAGAGACGGTAGGTAGTGCAGTAGGAAACTGCTCCAAAACTTGTCGGCTAATACTTGGCTGTACCTCCACATTCGTCGGCCGTTCGCTTCTTCAGGCCGGTACATTGTCTGGGGTAATGCAGGATCTAGCCGCCCCATCAGGAGTGTGTTGGGGGTAACTGGGTAGATAACAGTGCTCAATCCACAGAACACAGGCTTCTTATTCTCAGCCTCCTCCTGACTGGCTTCCCTCGGGATAGGCGTGGGCCACTCTCCTTCCGGGAGCTTTAGGAATGCTGGGCCGTCACTGTAGACATTGCGACGGGTGAGGTCATCTAGGGGCATTCCCCGGGTGATGACGTCAGCTGGGTTCTGTTTTGTATCAACGTAGCGCCACTCTGTTTCTCCGGTTAACTCTTCGGTTAAGTCTTGAATCTCGGTGACTCTGACTCCCACGAAGACTTTGTACTTGCATGAGTCCGATTTGATCCAGGCGAGTACTGTCGTGGAATCTGACCACAGGATTGTTCTAGACACCGGTATGGTGAGCTCACGTTGGATGAGCGTGGCTAGGTGCGCTCCGGCTAGGGCTGCGCAGAGCTCTAGGCGTGGGATAGATTGTTGCTTGCGTGGGGCTATTCTCGAGCGGGCGAGGACAAATGCTGTGTAGATCTCTCCCCCCTTTTCTTGGGCCCGCAAGTAGGCTACTGATCCGTATGCGACCTCTGAGGCGTCACTGAAGACGTGTAAGTCCATTTTACATGTCTCTGGCCTCACCGTGGGTGGGAAGTAGCTTCGGCGCATATTAACGCCTGGGAGTGAGTGGAGCTCCATCTCCCACTCTCTCCAGGTGGATGCAAGGTGTGCGGGAATGGGGTCGTCCCAGCCCTGGTCCTTGTCCCACAATGCTCGTACAATCATTTTTGCCCTGGTGGTGTACGGTAGAATACATCCTAGCGGGTCATATTGTCGGGCGAGTGTTGTGTACACACTCCGTCTGGTGGTCGGCGCCGCCGCCGGCCTTCCCTGCTCCGTAGTCAGGGGCTTGTGTCTGTAGTGAAGCGAATCTGTTTTGAATCGCCACACCAATCCCAGGGTCATCTCCTGGGCTTCTCCCGGGATTGTAGCCATCCAGGTCTCGCTGCTGGCTGCCTTGTCCTCGGAGGAGAGGCTGCGCAGTACTTGCGGATCGCTGCTGGCCCACTGCCTGAGATCAAAGCCGCCTTTGATCAATGAGGCGCAGAGTTTAATCAGGAGAGCCTCGGCTTCTTCCTGGGTTGAAAGGCTTTGTAGACAGTTGTCTACGTAGAAGCTGTTCTTTACGCTGTGTCGGACCTCTTCGTCCGCTGCTGGGTCCTCTGCTACATGTTTCTGTAGTGCAAATGTAGCACAGCAGGGGCTGCACGTCGTTCCGAAGGGGAGGACTTCCCATTGGTAGATGGCTGGGTGCTCATCTCCTGGCTTCTCTCTCCATAGGAACCGTAACAGGGGCTTGTCCTCCTCTACTAATCTCACCTGCAGGAACATTCCTTTAATGTCCCCGCTGATGGCCACCTTTTCCTGGCGGAAGCGGAGTAGAACGCCGAGTAGGGAGGGGCCGAGTGTGGGACCGGGCAGTAACTCTTTATTCAGATTTTGGGATCCGATCTGGTAGCTGCAGTTAAATACTATGCGGTCTTTACCGTTGTGATGGACCTTGTGGTGAGGCACGTACCACGATTCAGTGGTCTGGTCAGCCTCTTTAATGTCCATCTTTGTGACGTGTCCCGCTGTGATGAGCTTCTCAATCTCAGCGCGGTATACACTCTCTTGGGCGGGGTTCTTGGCTAAGCGCCGCTCCGTGTTCAGCAGGTACCGTTCTGTGGCGTCTGTCTTGGCGTGGAAAGTAGGCATTCCTTCTCGCCGCAGGAGTGGCGTGGCGTATCTCAACACGCCGTTGACCGGGACTCTCTTGGTCCCTGTCTCGAGGAGGTGAATGGCGTAAATGTCATCTTTAGAGCGAATGTCTTTCTTTCCGTTCTTAAAGGGCATTTGTTCCCAGGTCCATAACCGCTCTACGTGTTGCAGGAGTGCGGTTTCTCCCTCTGTGACTCGGGAGTGGAGACATCTAATGGCTGTACTTCGGTTGAGAGATTTGGCGAGCGGGCCTTGGAGAGTCCATCCCAAACGGGTCTCGACTGCTGCAGGACAGCCTCGTGGTCCGGTATGAACCCGGTCTATCGGGACAATGAGGTCTGCATGGTCGGAGCCTATCAACAGGGTCGGCATAGCATTGTCTATGAGCGGGATCGGTAACTTGCGCAGATGTACATATTTCTCCATCAGCTTGGCGACGGGGTATGTGTACCGCGACAGTCCTATTTCTTGGCTGGTGAAAGCGTCTGTAATCTGGTACCGTCGCTCAGGCTGGCCGCTTGCTGCGATAGAGAATGAGACATTCTCGCCCTTTATCGTCTTCAAATCTCGTCTTATTGTCCGAATTGTCATTTGGGTTTCGCTTCCCCGCAGCCCTAGCTGGGCCGCAGCGGAGGCGAGCAGAAGGGTCTTCTCTGACCCGTCATCGAGGACGGCGTAAGTGTCCAGGACTTTATTCTGGTAGCTTAGTGTCACACGCACTACTTTTAGGAGTACTCGGGCTCCACTGCTGCTGGCGGGATCGATGTACATGACGCTCGCTTTGCTGCTGGATGGTGCGGGTGAAGGGCGCCGTCTGTTACTGTCGTGAAGTATGTCCAGATGGGCTCCATCGCACTTGGTGCACCTTTTCTTTAAGCGGCATTCGGCTGCCATGTGTGAGCGCGCACAGCGAAAACAGCGCTTGTTGGACTTTATCCATTGACTTGCTTCCTCCGCGTTCAGCTTGGGGAAGGAGTCACATTGCGCTAGCCAGTGTTCTTTCTCACAGTAGGGGCACACTATCTTCCACTTCTCCGTTCTGGAGGGGGTACTGTGGCTCCTGCTGCTCGGTACTGACTCCGATTGGTGCATCACAGTCACCGATCTTCTTCCATCATTTAGTCGTCTGGTTCCTTCTCTGGAGCCAGGGGTGCTCCGTCCGAATGTATCTAGCCGTAGGCTGCTGACTTCTCTCGCCAGGAAGTCTGCTAGATCGAGGAGGTTCGGTTCGGGGCCATTCGGGTCTCGGTGGTCTCTCTGCCGCCTAAAACGCTCCTGTCGAGCGGGCGGCAGCTTCTCCAAGATCCTTTCCACATTTGAGTTGGCGTAAAGTTCATGCCTCCCCTTCTCTCTCTGCGCTCCCAACATCCCTACCAGGGACTGCACTCTGATGGACAGGTCGTCCAGTGCTCGATTGTCTATTGCTGGGGGTAAGCGGTCGATGTGTCGGATCTCCTGGATCACGTAATCCCATATGCGCCCATACCTCTGGTCCAATGCTACCAGCGCTGCTGTGTATGGGGTGGTGGAAGTCGCGTAGGCGAGCGCTATATTATGTGCGCGGGGTACCTTTAAGTGCTTCAGTAGGATGGCGTATTTATGGCGTTCATCCAATACATCCACCAACATGGTCTCCAGACACATGCGGAGTTCTGTATACTGGGCCCGGTTCTCTTGGGTGAAGTCGGGTACCATAGGCGTGCCAATGTATGACGCTGACTGTGGATACATCGGCGAGCGTTGGGGGAGAGGCCTCCTAGGCGAGTCTCCTCCCGCTCCTTGGTATGGGCTGGTACCGGCAGTGTACCATGGCCCGCTTGTCCAGGTGCTGTTCCTCGGTGCGGGTCGTGCATCGTGCTCACCCGGGTATAGAGTCGGGGGTCTGTAGCGCAGCTCCGCGGGAGTATAGCCTGGGCTGTACCGGACCTCCTGGTCCGGTAGAGTACTGTGCTGTCGTCGGGCGTGGTTCTCCTCCTCTTCCTCTTCGTCTTCAGTTAGGTCATCCAGTGCTTGTAGTCTCTGGTTTAGCCTCTCCACAGGATATGCTGCTCCTTCCCGGTTGCTAGGTCTCGCTTGGACCGGTGGGGGGAGGTGGTCTGTGGGGGGTATAGACCTCGTCTGTTGGTCAAGTTCAGGGTTGTTTACTCGGCTAGGGGATGCCGCCCTGGAGGTGTGTCTAGACGAGTTCCTGGAGCCTCTGGCGGAGGGAGAGGGTGTTGTCCGTCTGATCAGCTGTTCTATTAGTTGCGCTTGCTGTCTGTCGCGCTCTGCGTCCCGTAGAGCACCAGCAGCTGCTCGCTGGCTGTCTGCTCGGTCTCGGGCCACATTCTCTTCCCTCTGAATGCGTCTTATTTCTAGACGTATATGCTCTTCTTCGCTCCGCTGCTGGATCTGCAGTCGGTCGCGTTCAGCAGCGGCGTTCAGGCTGATGAGGAAGGCCTGCTGTAGGGTCCTCTCTGCCTCGCTGGGAGAAGGCGGTTGTATAGGGGAGCCTTCCCTCGGGGTACTCCTTGCGGAGCCTTGGAGCTCTATCTCCACGGTGCTCTCCCCGTCTTCTTCCGTGCCGAGTTCTCTCTCGGTAGCGTTGTATTCCTCCCGGGACTCATCGGGGACTACTTCTTCAGTACTGGCGGGGTGTGAAGTCATGTCTGGTTCCCACTGGTCCCCACCGTGAACTTGGTCAGTTACATTAGAACCCGTAGGGGCCTCTATGGTCGGGGTAGTCTGGGCGTTGGGGTTAGACATACTTTTACTTTCTAGTTTTACCGCGTTTACTGTTAGTAGAAGACTAGGTTGTTGACTGACAGCGTAAGCCTCTAAGTACTGAGGGAGCCGTCGTTCGCGCTGCGGGCGTTGGTTAGGAGGATCGTTTCGTGGAGTGTTCATCATAGGCCATTTCAATATTAATAACACTATATTAATATTACACTAATTACCATCCGGCTCGAAGGACCAATTGTAACTGAGGGGTACAATTCCCTGACTGTATTACTAGATATGATACTTACTACCACTACCTTTGTACTTAATATTCGGCCACCCAGTACTCGGCATAAATATATTATGATGAACACTGTCACGTAGATGAAACGGATCCAACACAAATGTACGAATTAGAAATAGGTCTTTATTTCTACACAGCGATGGTGTGTAGAGCAAGCACTTAATCAAATCAATCACATTTATGAATGGGAATTAGTATGCACTTTTATGGCAAGAGTATTCGTCGGTATATCAATAGAGAATGTCCAATCTCTGAAGGCGCAGGTGGTACATATACGACCTGGAATAGTTGAGGAATAACAGCAATGGTACTTTAATGATTATAGACTGGATACACTAGGGGGGGTTAATCCGGTCGCTTGTAAGCCGACAGGAGTAGGAAGGGGGGGGGGGTAGAGTCCGGCTGCCTCATCCGGCCAAGGGTATCCCAGGTGAACCCACTGTAGTGCCGTTCAATGCGCCGGCGATCCTTGGACCACAGATGAAAGCAGGTGGACTCTCTGTGAGCCGGCTCTCTCCGGTCCACGGGGGAGAGACGTGAAGCGACCTCGTCTTGCAGAGCGTCTCCTCACCTTGCGTCCTCTCCAGGGGGGGGGGGTTCCAACACACGGCAGTGTCGGGGGTCTTTATCCATGGAATAATCAACGTATACAAAGCATAATCCGTGCCTGGGAAGTCGGGCTGTCGTCGGTAGAATAATCCGGTATACAGGTCCACTCGCTCGTCGGCTCTGGGGCTCCTCGGGTGCAATCTCACATGGGGTCGATCATCCTGGATAAGCAGCCAGTTTTCTGCCCGAAACGATGGGGTGCTGACTACGGTAGTATTCTCACCGCACGAAGCACTATATATTAACAGACTATTATTAGCTTAATAGACTACGTCCAACTCGACGATATAGTGCCAAATATGACTATTCAAATATTAATATACACGATGTCTCAATACCGATGGTAGGCCGAACTTGGCCTTACTCCCACACGTGGCGTCGCGGGGAGGCTTTACGTCTGTCACTCTATTGGAGGGTAAGAAACTGGACTGAAAAGGAAGTCCTACTTTAGTAGCGCAGTATATATACGCACTATGAACAAATAGTCCCATTAGTGGTGCGGTAGCCAGATTCCTACGCGGAACTAGGACTTGTTCGTACATGTTGAGCGGTACGTTTGAACTGGGTCTGGGGGGTATGGCAGCCTGGCACCAAGGTCTCGACCAATAGTAGAATGGAGACTATTATGGGATGTTCAGCAGGCTAGAATGGATATTCAATGCATATTGTACAAGGAATATACAAGGGATATCAAGGAATATTAGAGAATATACAAATACAATTAAATATATATATATAATAAATATATATATTCGGTTTAATCTGGCCCTTCACAACAATATCCATAATCCACGCATGAAGACGCTTCAATTTATGCTTGAATGAAACACAATCCGGGCGCAAATACATCCACAGCCAAGAATATGAAACTAATCAGAGCCAAACGCCCGATAGGTTTCATTCATTAAAAACATCCCTGCGGGATACACATTTGCAATGCTCCGACGTTATTAAAATAACCACATAGTGTGTATATCGCACCTCGCGAGCGCCGTATATGACGTGCATTATTTAGAACAAAGTAAATCCATAGACTGAATATGATTTATTATCAGCATTTTAGGTATATTATTTTACATCTCAAAAGCCCCCTCTAGAAAAACGAAGCACAAAAACATAATTCAGAATGGTATAATGCAGGGTTCAAAATTAAGGGGGGCTTGGGGCAAAATGCCCTTGAAAATGTACCAAATGCTCTCGAAAACCAGTTAAGGGGGGAAATAAAAGCACCTGACAGTTTACTAATTATATATATAATTATATATATGCTCTAAAGTATCGATAGTATATGTGTACTTATGCAGGCTAGAGAAGCAGGCTGAAAAATCGATTATCCATGCCGTGGTCAGCGCTAACGTTATGCACACACACACACGCTGTGATGGCGGAGAAAAAAACATCTGATTAACCCAAGACTGGTCAAATAGAGTCCTTACCTACATCAGATGTTCTGCAAAAAGATTAATTCAATTCCTGATCGCCATTCCAAATATTGATTGCGTTTATTGATCCAACGTTATAGCACCAAAACACATAATCCACGCTGCTCTGAGTGTCCTCGGTCCATCTGTTATAACGATACTGCATGCCCAAGACTGGAATTTTTTTCTGATGCACAGTCCCACCCAATCCAATCCAATGATGTGCAATACCATCCGGGAGACGATAGGCGGCAGTATTTGCCCTTTGAGCTCAGACCCATTCCCAATGATAACGTCAGGCTGGATGGATGAAAAATGAATGGATATTGCTAATAAAAGAAATAACGATTAAAACCCGAGTTTTCTCGGGTCTTGGCACTCAACGCATGGCGAGTTAACCCGACTAATCTCGTGGTTGGCACTGAATGGGTTAATGACAATCACCTGCTATTTGATTACAATCACTTCGTGACCAAGATGTCTGCGATTGAATGCAATGAATAGTGTAGGGCTGGATGTAAGGCTGTCCCCGAAGCCTGTTTTTGGGATTCGAACTTCGTCAGGGTTTTTCGAACGAACGTTAGAACATTCGTTTTTAACCCATTCTCTGCCACCACTTTGATTCATCCTAAACCGTCCTCTGCCAGCTCTATTTGACTATGGAGATGTTCACCTTCTTTGCAGGGCTATAACTTTTTAAATTGTATTGCTAAATTGACATTACTATGGTCCATTCAACATCAATTATCTATCGTTCAGGATGTAGGAACGTTTTACTTTTTCATTCACACATTCATACTAAAATACCGTTAATTAATATGTTTTTATCGTTTTCTGCTGTATTTCATAGAACGTGAGATATAGGCCTAAATGCATATATTAGATTATCAAATGCCGTTTGACACCGATCAACGCTATATAAAAAATTTCAATTGTACAAGGTCCTAAACGTCATGACTCATCATCTTCTGGTGACCGGAGGGGGGGGGGGGGGAGTCGTTTATAATGCAATGACCGACGTTAAATGATTCATGTAGTATGGGTGATATCATGTTATATCTAGTTATAGTTGAAAGTGGGGGTGCAAGATTTTTTTTTTACCCTTTTTTTTTTTTTTTTGCAAGGGGTGGTTTGGAGGGGGTCCGGCACGACCCCCTCCACGGCATATTTTTTTACATTTAATGAACACCTGTGCAATTTCCTGCAATATAGAGCCTTCAATCTTGACCAAAATAAAGCTGCTCTTTTCACTATAAAACTCAGTTTATATTGCAGTATGATAGCTATAATAATAATAACTTCACTGCGAGGGCTCTTTTAGCTTACTATTATAATAATAATAATAACTTTCCCATCCTCCCAAAGCCCCTCCGGCCCCGTTCACATCCGCAGCGGCAGTACCAACAACAACAACAATTAATTGACGCTATCAATAGCCCCAGTGAGCGCGGCGGCGGCTGAATGAATGAATGAAAACTTTATTTAACAGATTGCAGAATGGGTACAATACAGTACGGCTCAATACACACAATTGTTAAGGGGATGCAGACCAGAGAAAGACGTTTGTCTTGTTTACATCAGGGTCCATACTAGCCCCTTTTGTGACTGTGCTGCACCGATTGAATCCACAGTCACTTGCTCCTCAATTGGAAACCAACCTAGATTTACCCTGAAGGACTGGTTCTGGCCGAACCGTTCGTTATACAAGTATCACAGAGACATTACAAAGGTGCTCACAGTTGCACGAGGGGTTCGGACAGAGATACGAGATGGTTTGAAAGCTCGGCGTTGCTAATAAATATTTTAAATATTTTTATATAAACTGCTCAAAGCGGCATTATTTCCGCCGTTGGGTGATCACAGCGCCTGCGCACCATCCTGTATCTCTGGATTCACTCGGTGCAGCGCGGAGGGCGGCTCACCATACGAGAAATATTCAGTTTCAATCTGTTTGAGCATTTAGTATACAGTCACAGTGTTCGACTTACGTGATGATTTGCTCCATTTTGATGTAAACGCAGAAGAATAATCCTCACAATGTTATCCAATATCCAGCCTGAATTTTTCAAGGGCTTACGAAAAAGCCGCCTCCCCCAACATGTCGTATAAGTCATGCCGACGAACCGTGGCCCGTGGGCACTGGATCAAACCATTAAAGTGGGGGGTCACACAATCTTTGGAAACTTAAAAACTTGCTATTAAGTGTCATTGCGTATTATTAATTTGATTGAAATTACGTAGTTATGGTTAGATTTATATATGGGGGGGGGGTATATCATATTTTTCATATGAGCAAAAAGTGGGGGAGCAAAACCAGATGTTTGCCCCCCCATGTTCAATAGTCGTAGAGCAGATGCTTCGCGTGCTCTATTGCGCAGGCGTCTATGGGTGATATATAGATCAGAACAGTTTGTATGGATAATAATAATCAAAAACGCTATAACTCACGGCAGCTTCCTCGTAGCGATGGGGGAGGATACTGGAGCAAAAAGATCACTATTATGGGATGTTGATCTATGCAATCCATTTCCAGGTTGTATAATACTATATACGTCCAAATAATGTTGTTTATTGAGTTATGGCAACGGATCGATATCCAGTGTGTCAAGATGGAGTCCCGCGAGCGATAGCGAGTGGCCGGACGGAATAGGGGACACACCAAGCACTTCCGGCCACTTCCGGTTTTGGCAACTCGCCGATCAGCCACCAGGTGGCGGTATTGAAGCGTTGGAGAGTTGAGCGGAGATCTACAGCACCAGTCAAGACTCCGTGGGTGAAATGTGAATACAATGACGAAAATATTTATCTCAATGACGTGGTAATAAGTCATTGGCAGACAACGCATGGCGGAGAATGACGTGGTAATCAGTCATTGGCGGGAGATGGGTTCTGTTTAAACCAATAGGGTTTTTCTTCACAGTTGCAGATAAAGATTAGGCTACACTAATATTATAGTATTAAAAGAAACTGATGCGTTATATTCATTATGCGTTGAGTGCCAATGATGAGTTCTCATCGTTTAATCGTTATTTCTTTTATTAGCGATATCCATAAATTTTTCATCCATCCAGCCTGACGTTATCATTGTGAATGGGTCTGAGCTTGAAAAGGGCAAATACTGCCGCCTATCGTCTCCCGGATGGTAATGCACATCATTGGATTGGATTGGGTGGGCATGTGCATCAAGAAAAAAGTCCGGTCCGGGGTTTTCTCATCTCTGGCTAGCAGTATCGTGTTATCACATTCACTGGCGAGGCTCAATATTTGGAATGGCGATCAGGAATTGGATTAATCTTTTTGCAGAACATCTGATGTGAGGTAAGGACTCTATTTTACCAGTATTGGGTTAATCAGATGTTTTTTTTCTCAGCCATCGCAGCGTGTCTGTTAGGGGTGGGGGGGGAAATCGATATGTATCGATACAGGGACGCCAAGTATCGATATTTAATTATTCATAAATATTTGTTTGTTTTTATAAAAAAAAAATGTATAAGGAAGTTGCATTGTTAATTTCAATACCTGTAATAGTACAGTAGTCCACACACATGTGCATTCAGTTAAGTTGGAATATGACTGTAATACAAACAGTTCAGTTTGTCAGGTACATGCAACAAATATTACAGTGTTTACATCTGTCTGCTTGAGAAAATACCATGTTCTGCAATACAAATGATTGAAGTGAGATAAACAGACTGAACTTTATTTTATTAGATAAAACATGTTGACAAAGTTTTACTTTGCAGTTGAAAAAAGGTAATACATCGCAATATATCGCTATATTAATATCGCAATACTCAGCATATCGCAATATATTTAGTATCGCAATACTATCGTATCGTATCGTGACTCAAGTATCGTGATAGTATCGTATCGTGCAGCCTCTGGTGATTCCCACCCCTAGTGTCTGTGTGCGTCTGTGTGTATGACGTTAGCGCTGACCAGGTCATGGATAATAGATTTTTCAGCCCGCTTCTCTAGCGTGCATAAGTACACATATACTATCGATAATCTAGCGTTTATTTGAAAACTATTCATATATCAGCCGGAAAATGACAACGTGTTTTGTGTATTCCACTAAAGAGCTATTATCGCCGAATTTCTCTGGAATTACTAGAACTCTCAAACTATACTCGTATTCAAAACGGTATAAAACGGAAATATACCAGTGAAAAAACAATCCGTTTCATACATGTTGACTGCAAGCAAGTCATTGATAAGCGAGGGGTGTTTTAGACCCATAGCCATAATTTAAGATATAGTTTAAGCCTTCGCAAATTTCCCCGACCTCCCATTGACTTCAGTGCTGGCACTCTAGCCCATATATGGTCAAAGGAGCGTGGCACTCAATGTGTTAAAGAAAGTTGATTTAATTGATTTAGTTGGGCTGGGGCTTCTCCCTGGGCTGGGGCTGGGGCTGGAAAGTTGATGTAATAAAAAGAAAATACTAATTTAATCACTATTCAAATTGAAGATTTAGTTTGAGGATATAAAAATCAAATACAAATTTTAAAAAATATTTGATTTTTTTTTATTATTTTTTAAAGTAATAGAATTATTATTTTTTGTATTACAAATTTGAATGTTGATTTAGAATTTGAATGCCAACGTAACGAACGAAGGTTCGAACGTTTGGGCTCAGCCCTAGCTGGATGATAAGGCCAAAATATCATATCACAATATATTTCTTAGTTTTCATCAGCTCCTAGAAGTGTGTGCGTAACTTTATGAGTGCATGGCAGCGCAATGCTGAAAAAGCGCAAACATGCCCAGAGATTTCCACTAGGGCTGACCTTCGAATTTTTTTTGGAATTCGAAGTTGCTGGGCCGAGATTCGATTTTAATTCGAAGCTTCGAGATAAAAAGAATATAATTTTTTTTTTTTTTTTATGTTATGGTACTTATACAGCACTTTGTTCAACTTTGTCAGTGCTGTAAAGTTTAAACCTTTTTAAATCTTTAAACAAACGAAACACTTTGCTTTCATGGAATATTTTAAGCTGTCATTTGAGGCTTTATAAAAGCAGCACAATGAACACAAATCTGTCAGTGCCGAGTCCGACCTCATCTTAAATAACAAACAGCATTGCTTGTTGTAGTTAACAAAGAAAGGCAGAGTTGATTTTGCAACTAAAAATTTAAAATAAAAATGTATAAAAATTGTCTTTTAATATATTCTAATTTTATTTTCATATTCGAATCCCATGCCCATCGAACGAAGGTTCGAAGCTTCGAAGTATTTAAGACAGCCCTAATTTCCACTATAATAAAGTTTACATGAGAATAAAATACGGGCCACCCATTTTGAGATGTACAACATGTATGCAAACCCCAGTACTCACTCTTCTCATTCAGCCTTTGAGGGCTCTCCTCTTCTTCCATTGACACCCGAGGGCTGAGAGGGCACACAAGGTCAGGAGGAAGTCCACTGCTGGGGTCTAGATCCTGGGGTGGAGAGACCGCTGGCTTGGGTGTTGGAGTTATTGGCTGCGGTGGAGGGGCTGGAAACAGAGAGGTGACCACCTGCTGCCGGGGCTGTTTCACCTCAGTTTTACTAAATCTGATGACAATACTCTTCCTCGCCTGTGTGGTGGCCACGTGTAACGAAGTGATGCCCACGTAAGTCTGAGGACCCGAACAGGGGGTCAATCTCAGCGGTTGTGGGTTCAATTGTCTGCCGGTCCGACTCATAATGGTGAATGTGCTCTGGCTGGCGGGACAGTAAGATGCAGAGGCGAGTGGCTGGTGATCGATGGCACTGCCATCAGTCAAAAATGGAGGAACAAGTGAAGCATTTTTTACGTCCTTCATGGCTTGATGAAGTGGGCAGCTATCGCCAGTTGTAACTGACTGAAGGTGGAGGCTGGAGGTCTGGACCAGTCAGGTTAATTTGTACTGTGATCACTGACTTTCCGTCTGTGGGGAGCAGTCCTGGACAGCAGGTGTCTGGCTTGGTCGGGTTGCACTAGCAGGGTTCTCTCCTCTCGGTGGTCATGGGTACAAGGAGTCCTGTGGGACTGACAGAATCAGGCTGTGCTGTGGTGGGTGACTTTGTGGATAATAGGCTTAGATATGAAGGTGTTTGGCTCATCCCACTGATATCCTCCTTCCCAAGTCCTCAGACCCTATGAAAAGCAAAGAGGTGATATATTTTTAATATTATCTTTGTAGCATTTCTGCTTGTTACTGTACAAAGTTTTAAGTGGAGAGTGGCGGGGAAATGAGAGGGAGAGAGAGATAGAGAATGAAAGTGAACCCCTAACCCTGGCAGTGTTAGTGCCATGCTCTACTCATTGAGCAACACAGGGAATAGAACCCCAACAAACTCAACAAATGGGCAACATAAATAATCAATTAGCCTAAAACAATCATTCAGCCATTATCTTTAGATTGTATTTATTATGGATTCTGAACCCTAGACTAGTTAACATTGCATCAGAACGTCTCTTTCCATACTCTTTCACACTGTAGTGCCTCCTAGTTTAAACCATCTGGGACCCTCCACCCCTGGCGGTAATTTATGTTATCTTGTAAAAATGAGCGATACGGTAAATGTCAGAAAGTTGCCATCCAGCATATCAACTGTGAAGTGTGCACTTGCACCAGCTGATGATGTCATGTTAGATACAGTAGCTAACGTTAGTACTGTTAGCCGGTGGGTAATAATAGCGGTCTCTGCATGATGGCTGCACACCGCTTTACCCGGCGAGTCGGCGACTTACTGCTGGTAAAATCACTTTATTTCTCGTTTTGCATAGTATTAAGTGGAACATTGACATGCATAATATGAATTATAGATATGTACAGAGATAATTAGAGTTGTTCCGATACCGATACCAGTATCGGAAATGCCTCCGATTCAGCCTAAAATGCTGGTATCGGTGAGTAGAGTACACATAAAATCTATGCTCCGATCCCATATGACGTAATTTATCAGCAACATGCAGTATCCTCCTGCTGAAAGTGAGCATTATAAAAGAAACATGTTTTTAATCGTGAATTAAAGTGTCAAAGCTGTTTGTCATTTTAACAGCAGATACTTTCTTAAATGCCATCGTCCCGACAGAGTGGTGTTGACGTGGAGCTCTGATGTGTTCGCTTGCTGGTGTTATTAGCATTAGCTGAAGAGCTAGCTGAAAAGCTAGTTTTAGCTTGATAGAACATTTTATTAACAGATTGCAGAATGGGTACAATACAGTACGGCTCAATACACACAATTGTTAAGTGGATGCAGACCAGGGCCCCGTTCCTCGTACCTGGATAACTGAGTTAGCCGGATAACTTTAACTGGATAACTGAGTTAGCCGGACTTTCCGGTTCCCCGTACCTGGATTTTCCAAATCACCATGACAACAGATCCAAAAGTTTGAGCCTGGTCGAAAGCAGAGTTTAAGTTCAAGTTAGCCTGAACCATCGCCACGCCCCCGCAAAGAAGTGACAGCCCGTTTCCTGAAATTATTCCCACAGTCTACGATCTGCATTATACCATTCTGAATTACGTTTTTGTGCTCCATTCTTCCAGAGGGGGCTTTTGAAATGTAAAATAGACCCAAAATGCTGATACTAAATTCACTTTGTCCTAAATAATGCACGTTATATATACCGTGGCGCTCGCTCGTGCGATGTACACATTATGTGGTTATTTTAATTGTAACTGGGATTAAGATGTCTGATGAGATGCGCTGTTTGACGGATTTGAGAAATTGAATGAGCCGTTGACGTCACATTAATGAATGAGGATAAAGAGATAAAACTTCATTCAACACAAAGAATATTCTAAACACGGGTCTCTCGTTCATTAATGTATAAACAATGAATTTATCCCATCTGGAACAGTGGCGCAGCAGTAGTGCTCAAACCTGCCAACCCAGCGACCGGGTTTCGAAACCCGGTCTTTCCAATATAATCTTTTGGAATATAATATTAATGATTATACGCCAAAGTAGCCTAGTTTTGAGTTAAAATATTATAAATCTACATGCATTGAGGATGTCATTCTTTATATAGCTCTCAACGTGCACCAAATTGAATTATTCCTATATTGCAAAAAGAAGGAAACTACTAGGTTTCGAACCCCGGTCGTCTGCGTGAAAGTCAAAAGACTAACCCGTTAGACCACAGAGAAGATAAATAAAAGATCGACTATACATCAATCAATGGGTAAGGGAGCCGTATCGTTATTCTGTATAACAGTTTTGCTAATTATTTTCGCTAGCAAGATCTCATTTGATTATTCAATCCAGCAGGCAAGTTTAAAGAAATATAATCTGATTGATTGAGGTAATGAGGGACTTAAAATTAGCCTATAGATAACGCATTTAACTTGTCGGCGAGGCGATTGAGCCGTACTGCAATATGTTAATAAAGTTTTAAATCAATTAATCAATCAATGCCGCTAGAGAATCAGAATCTCTGCTCTCGACACTTGCTGTCTTCTCGGCTGAGGCGGGCGCGCGCACTTAGCCTGAGTATCAAGTCTGGCTTGAGTTAACGAGACTGAATCCACCTTCGAGGAACAGGAAAATCCCGGCTTCAAACATCGGGTTAACTGAAGCTGGATAATGACATCTTGATCGACTTAGTTGAACCAGGTACAAGAAACAGGGCCCAGAGAAAGACTTTCGTCTTGTTTACATCAGGGTCCCCCCATTTTCAATTCATCATAACATATATGACATACAGAGATAGACAGTACTGCTACATCTATACATTTATGACATACCAGATTTACAAATTACAGTACTGTTTGTGATACAAAAAGAGTCTAAAAAAGAGAGTATATACATTTGACAAAGAAGCTGAACATTGGAGGAGGTTGGGTAGGTGGGGTGGAGGGGGGGGTTGGGTCGGTGGGGTGGGGGAGGGGGGAACTGTACATTGGAGGTGGTTGGGTGGGTGGGGTGGGGGGGGGTAGGCAGGGTGGAGTAACTGTACATTGGATCATCGACAAAACCTTACTTGGTCCCAAGAAGAGGGTCTCGTGTATTATTGGGTTATGACATTTACTGTACATTGGAGGGGGTTGGGTTAGGACATTTACAGGGGCCAGTTTCGAATTGCAGTCTCCCGTAGGTGTTCTTTGAGAGTGGTTTTGAAAGTGGGTAGTGATTCACATTCCTTTATAGCTGTGAGTGGGGCGTTCCACATTGATGTGGCATAATTGCGAAACGTGTTTTGTCCCTTATTTGAGCCGAATCTGGGTTTCACATGATTTGTGGAGCTCCCTCTGGTGTTGTGGTCGTGGTATTCACCGACCTTTGGGAAGTATTTTGACATGTACATGGGTACCTTAGTCGTGTAGTGTATCTTGTAGACCAGGCCCCTTGCAAGTTGCTGTACTCTGTCGTCTACTCTAAGCCATCCTAGGTTGTCAAAGTGGGCAGGGGTGAGGTGGGTTCTAGGAGTAAGGTCAAGCAGTAGTCTGACCAGTTTGTTTTGTGATGTTTGTAATTTAGTTTTTAGCGCCTTTGAGGTGCTTTGGTACCATGAGGTGCAAGCTAAGCTTGGGCGGTATGACGGTATTACGGTATACCAGGGTATTTCGAAATCCCGTCGGTATGAATCTCAATACCGTGACGTCACAGACTGTGCGCCAAATCACAGATGCGTTGCTTGTAGTGCACAGCACGTGCCAGCAGAGGGCAGGGCAGTCTGTCTTTCCCTCTCTCAGTCAGAGCTCACGCGTGTGTTCTTGTGGGTCTTCCATCTCACATGTGTGTTAATCTGCATGACAAATAAAGACGTATTCTTCTATAGAATGCGGTTATGGACCGGTGGGCGTCTGTTTATTGGATGATTGTGGATTCTGGTATCGTTTTTCTAACGTTTTGAAATGGATTTGTGCGTGAAAGTGGACCCGGGGACACGTTGTTTGGGTACGAAAGTTATGTTATGGTTAAGCGTATGGAAGATGAACGTACGAGTTATGAATGCCGGGAGTGTATGATTGCGTAATTTAAACTGTTCCAGTTCGACTGTGTGTGTGCGTATTGGCTTCGGTGATTCACTACAGGGGTTTAACGGCTTAAGCTGGGTTTTGATTATCAGATAATCCATGCAGAATACATTTTGTGCGTCTGTATGTGTAGTTGTGTACTACTGTCGTGAGTTTGTGAGTCACATTGGTCTAATTTCAACCTCCGTTATACGTTATTTGTTCCGTATGACTCGTTTCATATCGGTGTGTCTCGAATGCGCGCGGTGCAATTTGTTTACGTTGGTAACACGGGTCGCTAAGGAATTTCGGTTAGAGGTTGAAGAAAGTGCACTTTTAGGTTGAAAGAACGGCCCTAATGTCAACGTGTTTCAATATAAGCGTCATGCATGGTGATAACGAGTATATTGTTAATTTAGCTCAGCTCAGCTCTAGTTCGTTGGTTGACTTTGTCACAGGAAAGATTTGCCTCTAGGATGGAACCTATGTATGTAATTTCATCTTTCCTTGTGACAATTTGTCACCCACTGTAACTGAGAAGCCGTCGGTCTTGCTGAGTTTGTTATTTGAACCGAAGAGAATGGACTCTGTTTTACCCAGGTGTAATGATAGTTTGTTATCAGCGAGCCAGGTGCAGATTTTGCCTAGTTCCGAGCCGAGGGTTTTTTCAACCTGTAACTTGTTCTTGTCAGAGACCAGCAGGGCTGAGTCGTCCGCGAACAGGAACAAGTTGCAGTCACAAGCTGATGACATGTCATTTGCATAAATTAGGAACAGTAGCGGACCTCGTATGCAGGGCCGCCTCAGGGGGTGTGCGAGCAGTGCGGTCGCACAGGGCCTCGCGGGAAGGGGGGCCTCGCGAGAAAAAAAAAAATTTTTTTTTGCGAGGCCCTATGGGGTCTCGCGCGAGGCCCTTTTTTATTTTTTTTATATAAAAATGTAAATAAATATAACGTTATTTAACAATCACTTTCCATCACAGAACGAAAATCTAGTTTTGCTTACAGCAGCAGGTGTCTAAAATCTTTTTTTTTCGTTTTTTTTGCGAGGCCCTATGGCTAGGGTCGCGGAAATTAAAATAAATATAAAGTTATTTAACAATCACTTTCGATCACAGAACGAAAATCTAGTTTTGCTTACAGCAGGTGTGTGCAGCTGACTTACAAACATGATCCATTATGTTTATAAATATCAGTCACTGTTTATTTTATATATCAAGACAATGTGAAGTGTCAAAACTATTGAAATGTGTATTATGCTGTATACTGCTGTCTCACCTTAAAACATTTTTCAATCAATCAATCAATCAATCAATCAATCAATCAATCAATCAATCAATCAATCAATCAAATACTACCTCTCAAGAATGCTCAGTCAACTCAGAGTGTGCACGCTGCACCGTCCACCACCCCTCCCCCCAGCAGGTGGTTGGAAAAATGTATCATTTTGATTGAACTTGCAGACAATGTGTAGCCAGTGGGGGAGGGGTGCGCGACTGTGTGGCGCTGAGTTCACCTCATTTACTGCATGGGGACTGGTGAGGACGGCCCGGGCCGTTTTGATTGATTGATTGATTGAAAAGTTTATTAACAGATTGCAGAGTACAGCTCAAAACATACAATTGTTAAGGGGATGCAGACCAGAGAAAGACTTTCGTCTTGTTTACATCAGGGTCCCCCGTAACACATATTTCTCTGTATTTGATTTGATTTATTTTTAGTTTTTTTTCTCTTTTCCATGGCAGGTTTTTTGTTTGTTTATTGGTAGGCTGGTAGCTATCCTATAGCAATATTGTTATTATTAGTGTGGGTGACCTGGCGAAGCCAGGTTGCCACCCACACTATACATATCCATACTCTTTTTATTAGTGTGGGTGACCTGGCGAAGCCAGGT